>NC_136057.1:1149886881-1150454381 GCF_964261635.1 Lissotriton helveticus
TGCAGGTGCCCAAGCCCCGCACGTTCCAAGTTAAAAATTTGTATCCCATAAGCATTGAGCTGACCCATCCGGGCAACCAAGTCCAGCATCTGCAAACAGCCTTCCAGGGGCCTGAACCACGGTACACTTGATGCCAAAAACAAACCCCCCCCAAACCCAAAGCTCCCCCAACCACACAAACTCTAAAGAAATCCCCCCCCCCCCTATTCATGAGCAGAAGTAGGGCAACATCAAAACTCGCGACCCCGCCCCCCTCCAACCAGTGCCAGTCAAAAACAACAACAGAACCCAGAACCCCTCTAGAAACAGTTTCCCCACCCCCACCCACGAGCAAAAGGACAGCAACAACCAAAAACGCCACCCTGCCCTTCCTCTGCCAGTGCCAGGACGTACACAGCCACCCCATACAACCCACGAGACCCACACTCACACACAACCAATCAGACCCACCCCCCCCCCCCAGCTCCCCGAGGACCCAATGTTCCGGGACAGTCTCCGGGTACATCCATTGAATAGAGTCTCTATGCTGGGCGACGATCCGCCATAGACTCTTGGGGCCCACAGCGTGACACCCCGGCGAATGGGGCCGCAGCTCTCCTCCGCAGTCCAACACCCCTGGGTTCCAACACCAAGGAAAAACAGTAATGATCTGACAAAGACCCAGAAGGGGATGCCCCCACAGCGGAGGACAACAACGCAGTAACAGAGCAGTACCTTAGGTCAGAGCTCACTCAAGCTGTGGTCCAGAAAGGCCAGTTTCCGGGATCACCGGAGCCGTGGAGTCCGTATCCGGCAAGGTTTCCTGCAAAGTATCCGGGACCAGGACCTCAGCAGGGGCAGATGTCTCAGGGGACTCCAGGTCGACCTCCGTCGGCGATGTTCTCATGCGCAGCGCTCCGTCCTCCCCCACAGTCACCCGAGGCTCAGCAGAACCCCGGGATCGGGACCGGCGTCGTCCTCTGCCTCGACGGTGTCGCTGGGGCCGGGTCCCCCAGGTGTCGCGGGGGCCGCCCCGCTCGCCAGGGGGCAGGTCATCACCCCGGATCTCGAGCCACTCCCACACCTCCGCCGGTGACTCAAAGAAGTGTGCGCGGCCCTGGGAGAGCACCTTGAGTTTGGCTGGGTAGAGGAGCATGTATTGGAGCTTCATGTCCCTGAGTTTTTGCTTAATTCCCAGGAAGGACTTCCGCTGCTCTTGGACCTGCTGAGTATAATCAGGATAGATAGAAACTCGGCTATTTTCAATTGTGAGGGACTCCATTTCCCTTGCGGCCCTTAGTATACAGTCACGATCTCTATAGTTCAGGATCTTTGCGATCAGGGCTCTAGGAGGCTCGCCCGGTCACGGAGGGGGAACAAGGGCCCTATGTGCCTTGTTCAATGACAAAGACACTGGACAAACCTGTCGGGCACAGTTGGGAACGGATCCAGGTCTCCAAAAAGCGCTCAGCGTTTCCAGCCTCCAGGCGTTCCGGCACGCCCAGGACCCTGATGTTACTTCGACGGGCCCTGCCTTCCGCGTCTTCAGCTCTTCTCTCCAGTGCACGGGTGGTGGACGTCAGGTGCGCAACAGATTTTTGCAAGGAAGCCACCTCAGTTTGTAAGTGGGCAATATTGCCCTCCGCATCAGTGACCTTGTCCGCCACTTTACGGAGATCCGTCCGGAGTAGATTAACATCTATGGACCCAGTTTCGATTTGCCTCTCCAAGGCAGAGTGGGATCCCTGGATAGCCTTAAGGATCTCCGCCCTGGAAGGCTCATGCGGGCCATCCCCCCCATCCTCCGGGCCCGTCTGCCGCGTGATCCTCTGTGATGGCAGACGAGGCGTGGTATACTGGACAATGGTGTTGGGTTGGGAGGATTTCGCTGACCTATCCTTACTGGCCGCCATCTAGAGGGCTAAGTCGTGAGTCCCCCCAAGGGGTTCCAAAGAGTTACAGCTTGGTCCCACCAGGTAGGTGTAGAGCTCAGTGGCGGTCCCAAGGAAGGATGAGCAGGCGAAATGCCAGTATAGTAGGCGGCTCTCGGCAGTGTCCAATCCAGGCAGGGGAGCAGCCGAGACGACCCAAGGCAATCCCCACGCAGGTGCCCCCACAAGGGCGGCAGTCCGGCACTCCCCACTGTAATGAAAAGAAAGCGGGCAAGTAGTGACCCCCGATGCACTCACCGGGCCAGGCGGCGGGACAGCTGACAATTCAGGTAGGCGGGAAAGAATTTGTAGGCCTCCAGAGGCGCTCCCACGGGAGGACACAGAAGCACTGTACCGCGTGGGCCAGGTGTAACGCAGTGCACAGGCCGCTGCAGCGCCCGGCAGCCGGCGCAGTGTAGACGGTCGCCGAGGCAGGTCAGGCGACCCAGCAATCAGGGCAGAACGGATGTAGCATGTCCTCGCCTCCCCTTCAAGCCGGGAGCGCAGTGGCGGCCAGAGTCCGGCGCTCGTCCAAGCAACAAGGATAGGGACCGTTGGCACACCCCCAATCGATCATAAGGGCCCCCCGGAGGCATCCCCTCAAGAATGGCCCACAATCGCAGTCCAACCAATGGGCTCCCCGCCACATGCACGTACAGCACCACCAAGGAATCACTGGAAGGAGCAGTCAAAATGGCGGGTGAGTGGGGGAAGGGAGCCAACGCGGTCACATCTCCAAGTCGCCGCACTCCACGACCCCCTCTGAAGTATCAAGGCACCAGGAACTCCTAATGGGGGGAGGTAAGTCAGACTGTGCCCGGGGGGGGGGGAAAGCAAGGCCTCAACTCCTGTGGGCCACCCCGAAGAAAGCAGGCCAGGCCGACCGCCCAGTGCCACAGGGTCCGGTTCACAGGAGGCACGGCACCATCAAAGGCTAGGGCAGCAGTACTCACGGCCACCACGCTCACCCTCGTCCCACGTGGGTCTCCTGAGGCCCCGGCAGCCGGTCCAGCAGTCTCCGGCCGCTCAGCGCCCGGGGCGAAGCTCCGTCGCAGGAACACAGCCCAGGATGGAAGGCGCCCCGCCTCCTCCTCCACGATCGCCAGAGACCACCGGGGAACTCCAACACCCGCTCCTGACTCACCAACCGCGGATCGGCAGCCGCAGGTAGAGCGCCGGGGTCCGCCAAGGATTTGCCCGGCCCGGAACCCAGAGGGCGTCAGATCAGGGCGGGTCTCTCACAGGCCGCCTCCGCGGCCCAGACCGCGGCGTTGCGTGATTCAGCACGTCGGTCCAAGCTCCAAGTGTGCCTCTGCGCCCGTCCACGGAGGGATTCGAGTTCGCTCCCTCAACAAGGGAGATCCCAGGCGAGTCAGGAGGTCCACCGACTCGATTCCCAGACAATGGACAGCCCGGGCAGGATTTCACAGCAGGATTAGCGGGTCCTCGGGACGGAGCTGGTGGAGCTCACGTCCTGCCGGCCATGTTGGTTGGCCACGCCGATGCTTGACATTATTAGAATCAGAAATCCACAAAAAAAACGTTTTTAGTAAAATGATTTTTAAGAATAATTTACATGTATGTACTTTGAAAATTGTAGAAGTAGACAATATTCAGGTTTAGACATTTCTATGCAATAATCACTTTCAATGTTACCATTATTTTTCTATATAAAATGTTTGATTTATTTTGTTATGCTTGACCCTAATTATGAGTTTATTTTACTAAAGAAGAAATGCTAACTTTAAATGCATCTAATTGCCTTTTTTTCTCTTAAGACTACATTATTTCATAGCCTGGTGTAATGGAATTTGGTAAGTTTCCTTAAATGTTACTGTATGTGTTCTGTTTATGCAACCTTCTTTTATCAATAGGAGATTTTCTATTATTCATTGTGAGTGAATCGGTGGGAAGCTGACCTTATGACTAAACCCATGAAGAATAACAAAGTATATAGCTCTTTATCAAACTAACCTGAGAACGAAATAAACAGTCGTTTCTCATGAGCAGCATGAGAAAATAGGCTGGAGTATGAATTTTGTACCTGATGGACGGAAGAATGATCACATGACGGTCATACTATTGTGGAATGACTGATGTCACATATGGATGATTTGGGGTATAAAAAGTGCTACTCCAATTGAGGAGGGGGCCTTATTCTCATTTTTTAGGCCTTCTAATGCAGTGTCTGCTATGGCTGCAGCTGATAAATTTGGAATCCTTCTTTGCCAGCAGACTGATTGATTACCTTTCCATGCCCCCACCTTCCTCTCTCTGCAAATAACCTTGCCTGCTGAACTATTTGAAGCTGTCTGGTGAGAGACCAGATTTGAACTTTCCTGATTTGTGCTCCAGTCCCCTTTGCCCATGGACCTTCCCCTAGTGGACTTTTATTTGATCCCTTTGCCCCTTCTGAGAGAACTCTTTTGAATCATTCTCCTGCCTTCATTGATACCATCCTCTTTATGAATAGAATACTTTTGCTAAATGTGTGGTTAATACTACGTGCGGTAAGATGTATTTTGGAACTGCTTAAAATGTTACTTATATGCATTGATTTGGAATCTTTAATACAATAGCCAAATTACCTAATATGGTACTTATATGCATTGATTTGGAATCTTTGAAACAATAGCCAAATTACCTAAATTACCTGAGTCTTGTAATTGTGGCTTAATGTTCTTTCCATAGAAACAGTACTTATGATATTGTTATTTCTAAATGTGTGACAGGGAGAGTCATAGATTATTTTCAGAACACCCGGTTCTGCTGCTTTTATTCTGTGTAGCGACTGCAGAGCTGTGGTTTGCATAATCCTGGTTGAACTAAACTTCTTTAGGAGGTTGGGTCTTCCAAATGCAATACCTTATTTTCATAGCATGGTTCTGAGAGTAGTGTTTTTAATCTCATCTCTGATTTGTGAATTGGGTACCAATTATTGATACTATTGGGGTGGCCAATAGTGGGACACCCTGACTTCTCATCCTCACTACAACGAAGAAAGGTCCAGTTGAGGACAAATGCCTCTGTGGTAAAGTGTGGAATTATGGACTAAACTGCGTTTTGCAGCTCTACTGGGCAAATCAAGTGTGCAAGGTTATTGCCCTAAAACATACCTTTTTCTAAATGGACATTTCTCACTATAACCAAAGAGAATTTTTCTGGCTGGTCTTGTCCATTTAGAAATGATACAGCATATGTTTATTTGCACATGTTACTTTTATTTGAAACATAGATTAATATACTATCCCATGTCTCTATTCTAATTTCAATTTGCATGCAACCAAGTAAAGGTATATTTACTGTCTTGATACTATACGGCTGAGGATGGGAAATAAAGAGTCACATCAGGAGAGAGAGTGCACACTTTTTATGCTGTCAAGAGCAGAGCATTTTATCACAACCATCTTCTGTCCCAACGGGGACATCTGAAGCCTAAGTATGTCAGCAATTATATGACCAGAGAATTGGAACTATTTTGTCCTTACCTTGGAAGGGAAGCAGGAAATAGTAACAGTTAAAGTCTAAAGCATCTTTACAGTGTGGTACGCCAATTAATTAAACAGTGGAAAAATTGTTTTTAAAATTATTAGGTGTCTTTCTTTGTTTCAAGATAATTTGATTTATTGCAGAGAGCTTTCTCTGAAGTACTCTTTAAGTATGGGAACCTGCACCAGTACTTTAGCCAGAGTCCTGAGAACCACAAATGTAATCCTCAAGGAGGCTTCATCCTTTTTCAGTATGAGCGTTACCAAATAGTTCTTGGCATGCCCAAGTAAGGTTTGGTCTCAAGTCCAGCTTGTCACCAGAGCAGATTTATTTGAAAATGTAACCCTAAGTCGTCACAACAACAACTACATCAAATCTGTATTTAGGATTTGCCGAAGGTCAGTGTCCCAGACTGGATGCTGAGAAGGTCTGTTGAGCCCCATTCTGATTGTCAGAGGAAAGGGTACCTTCTCTCAGGAGCCCCGGTACCATCCTGCATAGATTAGTATAAACAAGAGGTGGCAAGAATCTCTGTACGAGAGTCCCAGTTAGGTGATAAAAACCACAAAGGGTAAAAAACCTACTTGGCAGCCTTGCAGGTCGTAAATGAAGACAACAATGTACAAAACTTCTCCTGACATCAGGGAGGGGAAACACGTCTGGCAAAGTTATGCAGAAACAGAATTCAGAAAAAAGTTCAAACTATAAGCAGAAATATCAAGGACAAAAAATCACATCAGAGGGGCAACGAATGCAAAGAAAAAGTAGGAACCAGTCCATTGCAACTGACCCTTTTGCTTGGAAATATATCCTTATATATGGTACTAAGAGAATGTGACAACACTGGAAAAAACTCTGAATCAACTTGGATTGAAAATGTCTGTTAACATTCAATGGGTGAGCAACCATATTGGAGATGGCAGATTATAAATTATAATCCTGTCCATGCCCTTTTCTATAATTAAACACACATGATAAATAAGCACAAATTTGACATTGTTTAACTAGCACTGCATTTCGAAATCTTATCATCACAATCTACACTCGGTATTCCAGGAAGCTCGCAGAGCATCCCTTCAGCAGGTCATGAATGCTGAGGCAAGAGCAGGTCAGGTGGTGTTAGCCCTCAGCTATCTGTGGCATCTCAAAGCAATCCACCAGACAATGCGATTAGCACTCTTTCCTCTTTGGCCCTGGTATAACAGGCCGATCTGAGAGCAGTCTGGCATTGCCTGGGTGTTTTGCCTCTCAGTACAGTGAGGGTAGATATGTGTACAAAATATCACGTTTTATACACAAATATTGGGAAACAAATATTGTGATACAAAAGTATTGTGATGCAGAAATATTGTTGGCAAGAATGTCACTGTTTTAGATAAGTAAAACCTTTGTTAAGAATATCATTGTTGTTATTATCATTTTCAATAATATAGTTGTAAAAATTATATTTTTTTATTATTTTACAGTTTTTTAGTTTATATATAATTTTAATTGTTATTGTTTGTATAATTGTTACAATATTTTTAAAATATAGGAAGTAATTTGATCTGATTTAGATTATCTGATTTAATTTCTAATAGTATTGTAGTGGGTTGTTGGGTGTGTAGGGGGTATGGTGGGCAGTTAATTAGGTAATAATTAATAATCTATTAAATAATAACAATGAATAATCATTTTTAAGTAAGTATGTCATTAATATTAATTACAGAATACGGATTTATTTTAATTTTTGTTTTAGGTGCAGGTTGCTACGTTTGTAGGGGTATAGGGTGGGGAGTTAATTTAGTGATTTAATAAATATAATTAGGTAATACTTGTTATTAATATTTCAACAGATTAATAATTATGTATATTGTGTAATACTTATGTATTTTAGTAATATTTTAGGTGTGAGCTGCTGGATTTGTAGGGGTATAGGGTGGGAAATTAATTAACTAATAATTAAAAAACTACTTTGAAATGATAATTATTGTATATTGATTTTGTAAATTGTTTACTTGTTTTATAAATATATATATTTATATATATATATATATATATATATATATATATATATATATATATATATATATATATATATATATATGTGTGTGTGTGTGTGATGTGATCAAGGCCACCTAGTTGGCCGAAACGCGTCATATGTCCAAGATTTGCACTTTTTCTATGGTTTAATAAACACTTTACCGCAGCTGGCAGTATCAGTGAAACAGAGTCGTCCGTCTCTCATTCCGGTGCCTGGATGCACCTTTGAGTGGTAATTAGATATATACATAGATGTATATATAGATATAGATATAGATATATAATGTTAAATTAACAGTTTCATATTTTTCATAAACTAATCGGGGTATTCAAAGATGTAGTGTGTTTGAAGTAAAGTACTGTACCTACTGTTGCTCAGACTTAAGTAGAAATAGTAAATTGAATCCCTCCAAAGTCCAACGCCATGCCTACTCTTGAACAGACTGAAGTAGGCATAGTAAATCTTACCTCTCCAAAGTCCAACACTTTTCCTACTTTAGGACAGATTGAAGGGGGAATAGTAAATTGAATCCCTCTGAAGTTCAACGTTTTCCCTACTTTTGCACAGACTGGAGTGGGAATAGCATATCTTAACTCTCTAAAGTCCAACGCTTATCCTACTGTTGCACGGACTGGAGTTGGTATAGTAAATGTAACTCCTCCGAAGTCTAACACTGTCACTACTGTAGCGCAGACTTGAGTGGAAATGGTAAATCTTACCCCTCCTAAGATCAACGCTTTCCCTACTGTTGTACAGAATGGAGAGGGAACAGTAAATTTAGGCCCTCTGCAGTCCAACAGTTTCCTTACTGTTGCCCAGACTGGAGTAGGAATAGAACATCTTGCCCTTCATAGTACAAAGATTTCCCAACTGTTGCAAAAGCTGAAATGGAAATTGAACCCCTCTGAAGTCCAAAACTTCCCTCTTGTTGCACAGACTGGAATGGGAATAACCAATGTAACCCCTTCAAAGTCTAACACTTCCCCTACTGTAGCACAGACTGCAGTGGGAATAGTAATTCTTACCTCTACTAAGTCCAAAGCTTTTGCTACTGTTGTACAGACTGGAGTGGGAATAGTAAATATAACCCCTCCAAATGGGTTTCCCTAATATTCATAGTCTAAATTATATTTGATATTTTTCTTATTAAATTGTTAACATTTTCATGGTTGTATTGTATATGTATTTAAAAAGGACATTCTGTAAACACACACTCTATGAACCTGTGGAAGGCTATGGCGAAACGCTAATGTTGGTTAATTTGCAATAAAGAAAACGGTACTTTACCAGAACCGTGCCGCTTGTCTCCTTGGCTCCCAGAGAAGAGACAGGGATTTGGAAGCGTACTTCGCTAAATAGATATTTGTTTTATTTTCACAGTAATACATTTTAAATATAAAAAATAATATAATGTAAATATATATATGTATTTTACTATAAAAACGAGCACACATATTTATTTGTTTATATAATTATAGTAGTAAATATTAGTGGAATTTATTTAATTTACTTTGTATAATAAAATATGTGATATATACTACATTAAACTCTATATTTAAAAAAACTCAATATTTTTATATATTTGGACAATATTAGTGCCAACGAATTTTAATTTCTATTTGTTTTGTACTTACTATTATATGTATAGGGATATTCTTGACACCATATTTGTGTCAACTGATATTGTTCATCTCAATTTTTTGTCAGCTGTCCGTGAGGGTGGCCAGACTGCACTCGCTGAATCACAGGTAAGGAAATCTCTTTATAAGCTCTTTGAACCTCATGGACCAGACACACTGGGCAAGGCATGGACGAGAGCTCTGTAATGTGCCCACAATTATTGCCATATGTGGCTCTGAAATGCATCAATTTGGGGAACAAATGCTCACCTGTGGTGGAACAGTGAGTGTTGGCACATTTGTTATAAGCTCATGATTTGCAGGCAGCTGCCCTACAGATTGACTTAATTGGTGCTCTTTTATAATATGTCAAGACTGAACTTTCATTCCATTTAGATTTGACTAATAATTAGGAGTGTCAATTCTAATGTATTCTAAAGCATGTGCTTTTGTTAGGTCAGTGCAATCCTGAGAAAGTACTTGTAAGGAAACATCATGATTTTTTCCCTGCAATCTCATGCAAACACAATGATGTCACTGCCCTCAGATTCAGAAGGAAATTAGAATGTTGATATTTTGTTAGCATTAAATTATACCACTTAGGATATTATGAGCAGACTAAAAAAAGGCCTTTTTTGCATTATCATTCCGATTTTATTTAAGTGATGCTGTTGTTTGGCCTTTTATACACTAGGATTCTGATAACCAGGCCCCCGTGCATGCACTCTGACCCCTCAAAACCTGTCAAATGTGTTATAAATCCGAAGTGAAACATTTAATTTACGTATAAGTGCCTAGTATATGGTAACCAGTATACCCACGGCCTGTAGGTTAATTGTCACTAGTTGACTACAGCACCTATTGTGCCACCACTAACGTAGCAATGCAAAGCATACCTTCAGTCCTCCCTCTGCTGCTTGAGTGGGAAGTTTTGAAAACTGCGGGCAAATCAATCGTTTTTCATGCCAAAACTTTGCTGTCATTAGGGCCTACAAGTGGCACCGTCAGTACCCTCTCAGAACACCTCTGACCTTACGTCTGGCTCTTTGTGGTTTTTGGCAGTAGAAACATCTAAAAATTTGAAAAAACATCTCTTGTTCAGTACATCAGAGTTTTGTCATTTTGGTGGCTAATTGCTCATTATATTTAACTCTATATTTATGAATTGTAGGAGATTTTTCTATGTTGAGTTTGCTACTTTGGAACAGTTTTGGTACGGAAAAAATGCTTAACACATTTTCTCCTAAACTAGGTCTGTCTGCTCTGTGCTACAGTTACCAATGGTTGAGCTAACTCAAGTTAAATGACCTAGCTGGACTTAGTAAGGAATAGTGCCAATTTTACTTGAAGTGGGCTACCGTCCACTTCAGCTAATAATTCACTTTCTCACAACTAGCATCCATAACTCCTAAAGCGAATTCAAGAGTTGTTCAAGTTCGGGCAAATCGAAGAACTTTTGGTACAGAGGTTTCTCTGAATCCTCAAAAGGGTTTCTAAAAAGCTTTGTAAATAATTGTGAGAGCAGAAATAGCAACTTTACACTTTCTGAAGTTATCTAAGTGTATGTTATTTATAGTAAGCACTGAGCTGGAAAGATTGTAAAAGCAAAACTATTTTGTTGACAAAATCTCGGGTACTAAAACTGAAAATCTTAAAAATGACACTGTGCACTCAATTGATTGTATTGTGCCCTAAGGAATTCCTATATGGATGTCTTTCCAGTCATTTTCTGATACTGATTTATTTACATTACTCTCTATTTTAAAACCATCTTAATGTTCTGCTATATGGGATACTGGCAGTTGAATGCCTGAATCTTTATTTTATTTGTATATAATTAAATCTTCTTTCTCTAATTGATGGACCAATGACTTTTCTCATCACTCACCATGTAAATAAATACCCATGTAGATTAACTGTATATAAATCTAGAGTAACTGTATGTAAATATAGCCCTTGTGGATAAATTGAAGGTACTAAAAGTGGGATCAGATTAACCCCTTATGAAGGATTCTGTACTTGATCACTCTTCTCATGCTCCTACAAACCTATCATTAATTTTCACTTTCAAGAAAGATTATTGCAACAACATATTGGTAACAACATACATTTGTAAACTGTATTTAGGTTTTAAACATATGAAACCATATAGTACACCAAATTCATTGGATTTAATCTTAATATTGAAGTATATAGGAGTACAGTGCCAGTTTCAGATATGACATTTGAACTCTTTACCATTTCTGACTGTATTTTCCCAGTGTCAAAATGAGCAAAAAAGAAAATCTTAATATTTTACTCATTGCCTTGTATCACATCAAGCAGCTACACTGGACCCTCTTCTCTGTGTCTATTCAAAACATGACTACAGACAATCTTGATCCTCAGCTTCACATTAAATATACCTGTGCGTAACCCTTTAGTAGCTGGGCACAAAAGCAGTCAGGCTTAACTTAAAAGCCATGTGTAAAGAATGCAAAATCAACAACTGATGGACAGAATGCAGAACAATGTCATACATTCACCCCAGTACAGTGATCTGGGCCTAAATCCATCATTTGTTTGCTCACCATGCCATTCGAGTTTGAACCCAGGCATATGCAAATCAGTCTTGACCCTGTGCCCAATGGGAGCAGTCCAGCCAAAACTGCCAGGCCAGGCCCTCCCTGGGCTGGAAACAAGCATCCTAGGACCGGTTTCGGTGTTTCACCACTCTTCAGCCAGGATAGCTTGACTCCAGTGGCATGGAGAGCACAGCACCCACGTCTGGGCATACCCAAACGAATCTGGGTGACAAACGCAAAAACAACAATTGATGGAAAGAATGCAGAACAATGTCATACATTCACCCCAGTACAGGGATCCGGTCCTAAATCCATCATTTTTTGTTCTCACCATGCCATTCAAGTTTGAACCCAGCCATATGCAAATCAGTATTGACCCTGTGCCCAATGGGAACAGTCCAGCCCGAACTGCCAGGCCAGGTCCTCCCTAGGCTGGAAACAAGCATCCTAGGACTGGTTTTGGGGTTTCACCCCTCTTCAGCCAGGATAACTTGACTCCAGTGGCATGGAGAGCACAGCACCCACGTCTGGGCATACACATACCACTTTAGATGACAAATGCAAAAACAACAATTGATGGACAGAATGCAGAACAATGTCATAAATTCGCCCCAATACAGAGTTCTGGGCCTATATCCATCGTTTTTTTGCTCACCATGCCATTACAGTTTGTACCCAGCCATATGCAAATCATTCTTGACCCTGTGACGAATGGGAACAGTCCAGCCCGAACTGCCAGGCCAGGTCCTCCCTGGGCTGGAAACTAGCATCCTTGGACTGGTTTCGGGGTTTCACCCCTTTTCAGCCATGATAGCTTGACTCCAGTGGCATGGGGAGCACGGGACCCACGTCTGGGCATACCCGTACCACTCGGGGTGACAAATGCAAAAACAACAATTGATGGACAGAATGCAGAACAATGGCATACATTTACCCCAGTACAGAGATCTGAGCCTAACTCCATTGTTTTTTTTGCTCAACATGCCATTCCAGTTAGAACCCAGCCATATGAAAATTAGTCTTGACCCTGTGCTCTCATATGTAAAGATCACAACTCTCTCCAGCAGAGGCCAGCAGCAGGGCTCAGGCTGGTTCGGTTGGTGCTGATTAGCTGGGCAGTGGCAGGAGAGGACCCTGGAAGCTTATTGTGACCCTGTTGCCAAAACAGGAGGCCAGCCAACTGACACTAGGCGCCACTCCTGGGGAGCCTGAATTCCAGGCAAGCAGCTCCAGATTTTCTTCCTCAGGGGGCAGGGCAGTCCTTTTTCTGCATCTTCCACAGGTCCAGGAGTGTTCTGATGACAGGTTCTGAAGGTTCCACTTTTATCACAAATTCCAGCATGTGGGTGGGGGATGCCCACTTTGTCTAACCTTCTCCCTTTCCAGGGATTGGCTCCAAAATGTCTAGGGTAGCAAAAGGCAGGCAGACCTAGTGTGAGCAGTACTCATCAGTGGTAGGGCAGGCAGCCCTTAAAAGTCAGGAATGTGGTGGGCAAGTCCTGAGGCTACCAAATGAAGAAAAGGAGTGCTGAATACAAGCCCCCAGGACATCCTGCTCAGGAGAGCAACACCCTACTACATACCCAAGGATCTCTTGTCCCCATGTCTGGAAGGAATGCATCAAATACCACAAGAGAGCCATTTACATTCATGTGATCACAGACACTGGCGGAAAGCCATACTTGGTTCAGGCAGACGAATTCCTACATTCTGAATGTGACATTTTCAGAATAGTAACTTAAAATCCAACTTTACCATTAAGGAGAATGTTACGTTGCAGTTCATTTGAGTTGAAAAGTCATTTCTCCATCTGGTCCCAAACTGAAGTTATTTAGTGCAAGAAAGTAACCCATTGTAAGTGTATGGGAGAGATAGCCTTTCCACACTGAAAATCGACATAGGAGTTTTTCACAGTCAGGACATCTATAACCTAAATCACATGTCCTACTTTTCATATATCATGCTCCCTGCCCTATGAGCTTTAAGCCCTGCCTTAGGGGTGACTTATAAGTATTAAAAAGGAAGGGTTAAGCCTGGTAGAATGTTTATTTTGCCAGGTCAAAATGGCAGTTCAAAACTGCCTAAACGTTTTAATAAATATAAGTCTGCCTAACAGCTCCTAGGGCCAGATGCATGGTAGTTAAAATATAGGACATATTGTTGGACCTTGCCCTCTCTGTAAGGCCACGCCAATACGTTGTGCCTTCAACCCTCCTATTTTTGCTGAATTCCTTTTTGTTGGCCTTAGGATTGCTAACCAGTTCTAAAGTGCTTGTGCTCACTCTTCTAAACATGACTAAATTGTTTTACACCTAATTGGCACATTTAATTTACTTATAAGTCCCTTGTAGATGGTATACCATACACCCATGTTCTGTAATAAATGCTACTAGTTGGCCAGTAGTCACCCACTTAAAGAGCTCCTTAAACATGTACGATGCCTGCCAGTGCAGCCTGAATGCAGTTTGGAACTGCCAATTTGAGTTGTCAATAACAGCTCTTTGCCCAGCCTTAAACTCCCCTTTTATTGCATTTTAGTCACCCCAAGGTAGACCACAGGTAGCCCGTGAGGCAGGGTGCATTGTAATTATAAGGGTGGTTATGTACTCTTAAGCTTTACATGTCCTGGAAGTGAAAAGCTCCTAAATGCGTTTTTTACTGCTGTGAGGATTACCTGTCCCATTGGATAACATGGGGTTGCCTTATTAGATATGGATACAAATATATATATATATATATATATATATATATATATATATATATATATATATATATATATATATATATATATATATATATATATATATATATATATATATTCTTCACACCATCTTTTTCAGAAGAAGGGAGACGCACTCACAGGCACTTTCACAGTGTTTTTTCATATTATTAGTCAATCTCACGGGTCATCGCCTCAACCAACGCATTTCAGTGTCATCCGACACCTTGATCACAGTCGATTTCTTTCGCTACTGTTGCAATGTTTATACTTTTTTTTCATTCAAACAAACAACATCTGACTTTCTGTTTCCTCACAGGAGGCATTATGGGACATGTAGTTGCAAATCAACACTCAACTTCTCATTTCATTACTGTCAGATCTACCCCCATAGCATGGCAATTTTAAACCCATTTTGTCATTTTCATTTTTGACACAAAAAGAAGAGTTGCATTAGGATCTAAATCAGAACACCATTCAATTTATACTTTGTTTCCTGCCCTCCAGTGGGCACTTCCTTATAGAATCACAATCATATTAATACCAACTCCTCCTAGTGATCATTTTTCAGTTTAACTAAAACCATCATTCAAGAAATTTTTTCTTGAGTTTTTACTTCTACCTCTTTAAAACCACAACATTTAAAGAAAAAGGAGGGGAAAAAAGGGGGGAAAAGCAAAAAATTAAAATTAAATGAAAGGGCAAATACATAATAAATTCAACCAATCAATGTTTGCGGACTACCACCAGCCCTGAATTTTATATTCTACTGTGCTCTATTTTAGCATCCTCACCAGAGTTTATGGTTACATGGAAGTCACTCATCATTTTGGATTCATTATTTTAAAAAAAAAAGAGAGGGGATTAATATGTGAGGCTAGTTCAATGAACAGAGTTTAGTCGAGATGAAGCTACATCTCCTTGTACTGATTCAGACCATGTGGGGCAAATGTTCATAGTGCCAAGATCCAACGTGACTCAAACTGACGCAATATTTTTCCTCGATATCCTCCCTGCACATGTTTTTTCACACTTTCCACACCATGGAACTTCAAGGATTTCCAATCACTTCCATGTTTTTCTTCCATGTGCTTGGCTACCGCGTTACTTCTGTTTTTGTTCACGGTTGCCGCACATGTTCTAGAATTCGTTTTTTGACTTCACAGATTGTGCTCCCTACATATCTTAATGCACATGGGCATTCTACAATGTATACGACATACTGAGTTTTGCAGTTTATTAGTTGTCGAATGTGCCACACTTTCCGGTTGATACCAATAAATTCTTTTGTGTTTTTACCGATTTGGCACACTTTACAGTTCGAACATTTGACAAAGCCTGTCGCTTTTAACTATTGTATCTTTTTACTTTGGTTTTTCCAATAATGGCTCTGTACCAGCTTGTCTTTCAAATTTCCCGCTCTCTTGTATGTCACATTTGGATGTTCCCCCACAATCTCTGCCACCGTTTGATCCAGTTTTAGTATTTTCCAATTTTCCAATTTTTTTTCAGTATTTTAATCACTTGACTTTATTCTTGTGCAAAGTTTGTAATGAATCTTATTTTTGCTGTTTCAATCTTTGGGGGTTTTACTTTTATTATTTTCTCCCTTTCTTTTTCTTCAGATTTTTGTAAACCCGTTTCAATTATTCTTCCGGGATAACCTCTTCACTTGAAATTCGTGACAGTCCTTTTACTGTGTTTTTTCCATTCACATTCTTCTGAGCAGATTCTGCGAATCCTTAAAAATTACCCATAAGGGATACTTCGAATCAATGAGCTTAGATGGAAATTGTTGGCGTGGAGTACAGAATAGGTGGATGTTTTTTTTCGATGCAGTGTGGTTTGGGTTTTGCCTTGATTAATATATATTTCTGTATCCAGAAAAGTTACACTTTCTGTGCTCATTTAATGCGTGAACTTAAATCCTGCCTTAGTAGTGTTTAGTATTGCAAAGTAATCCTTGAATTCTTGTTCATTATGGTCCCAGACGATTAATAAATCGTCAATAAAACGTAACCAAACTATGGGTTTCTCCATATGAATGTCATTGTCCGTATGCCAGGCAAAGTGCTGCTCCCACCAGCCCATTGCCAGGCACGCTTAGCTCGGACTGAAGGAAAATCCCATCACAGTTCCACTTGATTGAAGATTTCTTTCCCAAATAGAAGTACATTGTGTGTCAGACACAAATTGATCATTTCCAAAATCATTTGGTTGTGTTTGATATACTGGATGTTTCTTTTCTTGAGGAAATACTCACATGCTGTGATTCCTATATTGTTTTTGATGTTTGTGTACAGTGAAATCACATCCATTGTGATTAGGCTGTAAGTTTCTTGCCATGGAATATCCTGCAAATGTCTTAGCATGTCACTAGTATATTTTATGTACAAGGTCAAATTTAAAACAAATGGCATTAAAAAGTGGTTGAGGCGATGACCCGTGAGATTGACTAATAAAGAAAAAACACTGTGAAAGTGCCCGTGAGTGCGTCTCCATTCTTCTGAAAAAGAGGGTGTGAAGAATATTGAACGGCTTTGCTCCTCCATGGGGAATTGCACCACATATGAAGCGCCAAGGCTCCGGCGACATTGAGCTACAACTATATATATATATATATATATATATATATATATATATATATATATATATATATATATATCCAGCTCAAATTCCTGCAGTATCAGTTTATTCATCGCGAGTTGTGTAGCAACACATTGTTTATAATCATGGGACAGAACGATGTGACAATTGGGAGTATGTAATCTTTAGATGGTGAATGTACATCGTTTTACATATTGCCATACTTTAGCCGATACACGGCAAAATTGGTGTCACGCGCATATTTAATTTCATGCAGAAATGTAAATGATTTGATTTTTGTACGTATTATGAAATTGAATTATTTTCGTTCCATTTATGCTTGAGAGCATTGTGAGCATTTAGATGGGTTAAAATCTGGTAGATTTACCGTCGCACTATGTGTTGTCATAACATGCCGTGAACCCTATGAACAACATCCAATATGGAGTTTGTAATTTTAGTCCCTTGTTTGTTTTGCACATGATCACGTGTACGCTGTTAAAAGTATGGCGCCGACCATCAATGTTTGTAACATTGACAAAGGCGGAGCGCCGAAACGCGTCTGTTGCGGAATTAAATACTTTACGAGCTACCCCGGAGTGCGTGGTTTCTTGGTTTGAAGCTGTGTTTCTGAAACCGTGAGCTGAATATATATATATTCACTGAAAAAACCATAGGTTATAGACCATATATAGTTAGGAATTAGCATTTACAAAACCTTGAAAATTCACTGAAAAAACCATAGGTTATAGACCATATATAGTTAGGAATTAGCATTTAAAAAACCTTATTTTACTCACACAAAACCATTGAAATTCCATATATAGTTAGTTGCACTAACTATATATCGCGCACCTGCAATCCACTGCTGATCATGTCACATATTACATCATTCATGACATGGTCAGTGACATCACTGATGACATCACTGATGACATCTCAAATGACATCACTGATGACATCACTGATGACATCTCATTTGACATCATTCTTGTGCTAATACGATAAACCTCTTCAGACTCTAATATAACCTTAGATACACTCAGTGTATACAGACACTCACACACTTCCACTCATCCATGGAGTTACTCACACACCCAGTCAGTCATGCAAAGAAACAATCTCATCTCCATTTCTTCAACTATACAGTTAAACACACCTTACTTATTGAAACATATACTAACACATATTTACTCTCTTATACAATCCCTGATACAAGTTCACAATGATCGATACAACCACTCACTCATTCGGTGGCTCTCATGCACAGTTATTTATATATGCCAACTCTCACATGTACTGTGTTTTACATATGTACTTACTATGACATGTAGCATTGAGATATCCATTCACTCATCAATACACTCATGCACACAGTCAACTGCCCATGTAGCTGTTTCCACATGCACTCTTGAACTCATACACCTAGTGAATAAACTGTTCACACATCTATGCATAGAGTCACACACCTTCCAGCCACCCCCACACAAACTCAATCTCCCATAGAAATACTTGGGCAAGCAATTAATAACACATATAGCCTCTCGTATAGCTAATGATCAACACATGCAGCAGTTTACAGAACAACAGACATAATGATGCACAAATTAAGACAGTTTAGTCACTAACCCATGCATTCAGTGAGACACTTTTAATCACTCACTCATACAGTCAGTCACGCACCTACTAAATCCTTCATCCAGACACTTATACATCCACTCATTCTTCAATATGTAAGATATATTTTAACTTTACAGAAACATACAGTCACTGGATGTTGTCATCAGTGATGTCATCAGTGATGTCATTTGAGATGTCATCAGTGATGTCATCAGTGATGTCACTGACCATGTCATGAATGATGTAATATGTGACATGATCAGCAGTGGATTGCAGGTGCGCGATATATAGTTAGTGCAACTAACTATATATGGAATTTCAATGGTTTTGTGTGAGTAAAATAAGGTTTTTTAAATGCTAATTCCTAACTATATATGGTCTATAACCTATGGTTTTTTCAGTGAATTTTCAAGGTTTTGTAAATGCTAATTCCTAACTATATATGGTCTATAACCTATGGTTTTTTCAGTGAATTTCAATGGTTTTTTAATAGCAAATATCATAAGCTGTCGAATGTCAAGTACGTGGTAAGTGAAAACATTTTCGTGTTTATGCACACTGATCTGCTTTGAATGGTGCCCCCCCCCCTCATTTCTATTAGGAGTACTCTCTCTTTGCAGATAGTGAAAGGTAGTTAACGCAGGCCTTTGCCCCCGTTGTAATCCGTCGTGCCTGCTTCTCTCTCCATTTGATTGATTGTTATCCAAGTATTTACTGTTTTAGAATTAGTTCTCTTTGGTTCATTCTCTATTTACAAACAAACACAGAGTCGCAATACTCTGTTTAGTCTTTGCAGATAACGAAAAACCGTGTAAAAAAAAAGAAAAGGAATCGAGCAAAATCAGTAGGCCACTAATGGGATCTCTTTTTGACCTCGCTAAAATAGAAACATTAGGAACAACCCCTCATGACAAATACAAAACTAGTGAGATGAACTGAACTCCACACAATGATGGCTGCAAAACAGCTCGGCTCCGCCACCCACCCCGCCCAAAATAACGATAAAGAGCGGCTGCCATGATTGGTTGCGGAATGGCCACGACGGAGCTACGAAATGATGCTGCTCTCATGCTAACCCCAGCTTCAGTCTGAAACATCCAGAAAGACTGTAGACTACCAATTCGATCAGTTCCGGTAGCGCCCCAATGTAACCCGGTAGAGAAGAACTAGCCCTCCCCTCTTTCACTGATGGTTCTTGTTGCCTGTCCCTTCTGTTCTCATTTAACAGAACTATTTAGCCTGCTGAAAGGGGTTGTGTTCCGACCGCTGGTTGGTGGAGACATTTTGACTATATTCTGGACCTGCGTTGTCGCGTAATGCGTCATATGACGCGCCGCGTTAGCGCATCCGGAAGTCATCCGGGGCGCGCAGCGCGTAACGTAAGCATAACAAGTCATGTGACTTGTTAATAAAACTTTTCATTGGTTCATTTTACTTTTCTTATTGTAATGATGAAAGGCTTGCTCATATGACCTAAAAATTACGCTTTTCATTACTTCCGAACATTATTTTTTCTTAAATATATGTTATAATGTTCCAGGCTAATGTACTTTCCCGGAAATTTTACAACTGTCCTGCAAGTAAAATATATTCTTTTTTCGAGAAAAAGAGCGTTTCTTCGTCCCATGATGGAGCCGTTGAGCAAAAGAGGGTCGACCTGCTGTCTTAGTCGCCGATACGCCTGAATATGAGATTCTTATCGATCACTTTATGTTGCAGGAATAGAAAACACAACAGCCCTTGACCATTTATCTTTACTGCGTTCCTTCGTATTATACCTTTTACCCTTCATGTAATTGGTCTGCTTTATTTCACTTGCCTTTTAATGATTCTAAAACAGTGACTATTATTACAAACTTTACCAATGTATATACTACTACCATGTTTTCTTTTAAAAACCTTTATTGTGAAAATTTCATTATACAAATACGAGCCTATAACCACGTGGGCCGGCCACGGAGCAAACTGTAATCGTATGTGATGAGTAGACATTTACACTGTAGAGGAACGTAACGGGCGGGCCATTAGGTTGCAAGAACTAAGGTGTCTAACAGTTACGGAATCGGTGGACGTACATTTTATAATTAAAATACGACAGGGCCAGTTACAATAAAATTATCTAGATATACATTTGCGGGCAAGTACCATGGGTGACGTTAATTCGAACTTTCAACAGTACAGTAATCAATAACACATCAGAACTTAATATCAATAGGGATGTCGAAATATTCAATCAATTCTCGTCCCCGCCCGCCATGTGCTTCAAAACTGCATACGTATCTCGTGATTTCAAGGTTCTGCAACCAGTACACAACAAGGAGTTACGAGTCCCATTTATTCCGGCGCCATTTTGGGCGAGGACGGGCAGGTCCAGGATATAGTCAAAATGTCTCTACCAACCATCGACTATGATGATGTTCATATGCTGTATTTATTAGAGTAACACTCATCTGCCCACATGAAATTAATTTACCACAATCTAAACATGTCATTTTAATCTTTCCAAAGTTCTTCTAAATATTTGGGACCGTTTCCCTTGCCTCTGAAGCTCTCAGTGCCACTTCTTTGATGAATGTACTAGCAGGTCAGGGGTTCTCCTCCAAATCTCTCTTTTATGCAGCACTATAATTAATTGGTGCCACCTCTCCATATGACGATGCATGGTATAGTTACCACAACTATATATTTTTTCGGTTCCTCTGGAGAGTTCATCGTGGCAGATGAAGCGTGTAACATACCGGGCATTTACCTTTTTTTGCATGTACAGGAAAGGAAAAAAAAATCGAGCGTTCGAGTTCTTAGGTGTCCCAGGGCCATTTTAGTGGACCAGGCCCAAATCCAAAGAACAGCTATCTCACAGGCTAATGGGGCGACCCACGCCGAGTTTCAGCATTGTAGGATGACCACACAAGTACAGCAACTTGCTAGACATCACCTCGGTGCCATCCGGATCTCGGCGCCCCACTGCAGATGAAGTGCCTCTCAACTATGAAACCACCAGAAAACGCTTGAGTCAGCTTTGTGTGAAGCCGCCATTTTGATTCAATCAATAGCGTCCCCCTGCACACATTCAGGGACCTGGTCGTGTCTTCAGGTCAAACGAATTTGGGACAAGATGCAGAAAGGAAAAGGAAAAAAGTTCCGCCGGACCCCGGGAGGTGGCCGCCTATGTCATGGGCGATCTTAGGCCACACCAGGGCAATAGTGAAGCTGCAGCAGGTGCAAATAAGCTTCAGACAGTGTTACAAGCGCTGCTCAGAACTCTCAACTATGACACCACCTCGGTGCCATCTGGATCTTGGCGCCTTGTGCTGGTTCCGGCCTATTCACACATCGGTCCGCTACTGACGCCACCTCACAGGCCAACGGGGCACCCCACGCCGACTTTCGGCGCAGCATTGTAGGATGGCCACACCAGTGCGGCAAATTGCTGGACACCACCTCGGTGCCATCCAGATCTCGGCGCGTTGTGCTGCCTTCGGCCTATTCGCCACAAGTGCGCACGCAACTCAGCTGCATAGCGAGTGAAACACCAAGGGGCGCCCCACTGCAGCCGAGGAACCTCCATCTTGGGGGCGACGCACAGCATCACATTGCTTTCCAATGCAGTCAGATCCTCAAACAGCCCCCACTGACTGACGCGAACTCACAGGCCAACGGGGCGCCCCACGCCGACTTTCGGCGCAGCATTGTAGGATGGCCACACCAGTGCGGCAAGTTGCTGGACACCACCTCGGTGCCATCCGGATCTTGGCGCGTTGTGCTGCCTTTGGCCCCATTCGCACATCAGTCCGCTACTGACGCCATCTCACAGGCTAATGGGGCGCCCCACGCCGACTTTCAGCATTGTAGGATGACCACACCAGTACAGCAACTTGCTAGACATCACCTCGGTGCCATCCGGATCTCGGCGCCCCACTGCAGATGAAGTGCCTCTCAACTATGAAACCACCACTGTGACATCCGGATCTTGGCGCGTTGTGCTGCCTTCGGCCTATTCGCACATCGGTCCGCTACTGACGCCATCTCACAGGCTAATGGGGCGACCCACGCCGAGTTTCAGCATTGTAGGATGACCACACCAACTTGCTAGACATCACCTCGGTGCCATCCGAATCTTGGCATCTCAACGCCTAGTGGTATCTTCCATACAGAAAATATTGTTACGCTACCTTTGGCCCCATTCGCACATCAGTCCGCAACTTAGACATCACCTCGGTGCCATCCGGATCTTGGCATCTCAGCGCCTTGTGGTGTCTTCTCGTCAGAAAATATTGTTGCGCTGCCTTTGGCCCCATTCGCACATCAGTCCGCTACTGACACCATCTCACAGGCCAACAGGGCGCCCCACGCCGACTTTCAGCATTGTAGGATGGCCACACCAGTGCGGCAACTTACTAGACACCACCTCGGTGCCATCCGGATCTTGGCGCGTTGTGCTGCCTTCGGCCTATT
Organism: Lissotriton helveticus; assembly: GCF_964261635.1. Lineage (NCBI taxonomy): Eukaryota > Metazoa > Chordata > Amphibia > Caudata > Salamandridae > Lissotriton > Lissotriton helveticus. The sequence continues at coordinate 1,149,909,867 of NC_136057.1, forward strand.
CGCACATCGGTCCGCTACTGACGCAAACTCACAGGCCAACGGGGCGCCCCACGCCGACTTTCAACATTGTAGGATGGCCACACCAGTGCTGCAACTTGCTGGACACCACCTCGGTGCCATCCGGATCTTGGCGCGTTGTGCTGCCTTCGGCCTATTCGCACATCGGTCCGCTACTGACGCCGCCTCACGTGCCAACGTATTTTCTCCGCATTTTATACCCTATGCCGCAAAACAGGTCATGTGACTTGTTTATAAAACTTTTCATTGGTTCATTTTACTTTTGGTTTCCTAATGATGGAAGGCTTGATCATATGACCTAAAAACAACACTTTTCATTGGATGAAAACTTTTTTTTTTTCCAAACGATGAAAGCCCCACCTTGTTTCTGGATGTTTCAGACTGAAGCTGGCGTCAGCATGAGAGCACCACCATCTCGTAGCTCCGTCGTAGTCATTCCGCGAGCAATCATGGCAGCCGCTCCCCACCAGAAGCCTGCAGGAGTCGGGGCCCCCAAAACTTTTGATGAATTCTCAAGGCGGAGGGGACGCTTTCGAGAATGGGGTCCAAGACCTAGCAGACAAGCGTCCGATTTCCAAGGTGTCCCAGGGCCATTTCAGTGGACCAGGCCCAAAAAGGAAAGAGCCTGCCGCCATTTTGAGAGTCCTGTGACAGCCGCCTATCGCTGCACCGCAAGAGTGGGCGCAACTCAGCTGAATTGCGGCTTTTGACACAGTGGACCAAAAACGGACGGAATGGCAACTGAAACGGTAAAGGGGCGCCCCACTACAACAGATGACACTCCACCTGGAGAGGCCCGTTCACGCCGCCTCCCCCGGGGCGCCCCACGCCGTTATTCGGAGCAGCATTGTAGGATACCAAAACCAGTGCGGCAACTTACTGGACATCACCTTGGTGCCATCGTTCTGCTGCCTTGGAACTATTCGCACAACAGTTTGCTACTGAAGACCCACCCCCCGCGACGCCCCACGCCGTTATTTGCTGGGTGGCAACTTACTAGACATCACTTTCGTGTCATCTAGATTTCAGCGCGTTCTGCTGCCTTGGAACTATTCGCACAACAGTTTGCTACTGATGACCCGCCCCACGCCGGAAATCTGGACGTTGTGCTGCGTTGGGACTATTCGCACAGCCGACCGCTACTTCGTTGTTTTTCCCTAAAAATGTTTATATGTTATTACTATTTTTGTTTTCTTGTATATATTTATAAATTATTAAAGTTTTATAATCTTACTACTTTGTCGGAGTGCTATATATTTTTAATGTGACACATAATTGTAAAAACTTTGATGTACAAAGAGTCATCCCTGGAATCTTCCGCTTCACGCTCGGTCCCCTCCCCAATCACAATACAGGATGGTTTTCAGATAATAGCAACGCTTCTGCTGTGACGGATCTCATCGAGTGTGGGCCTTGATCTACTATAACTCCTTTGAAGAGGGGTGAATCTTTACAGCTGTGGCCATAAACTACATCTGCAGGGCTAGCTGATACCCTAGGACCAGCCTGGACAATCGGACACAGAGGAAAAGGAGTGTCAGAGGGTGCAGTAGTGAATAGGGCGAAAGGGAGGTGTCGGGCGGGCACAGGGTGTGATTCTCAGGAAAGAGCAGCGCAGATGGGGGGAGGTTTATTACCCATGCATAAGACAGAGAGCGGGGGTGACCACTGCCTGGGGGAGATGCTTGCGAGGGTGGGGAGCCATGCTAAGGATCGACAGCGTGCACAGAGTGGGTCTGGTCAAGGCATCTAAAATGGCTGCCGTGCACGACAAAAGTGTGGCATTTGAAAAAAGACAAGATGGCGCAGACAATGTTTTTCAACACTTCCTGATTTCCTTCGAATCGAACGTTAACAGACGTTGGGGCATATTACCAAAGTTAAGCGATATTTATCCCTAACGATGCATTGCAAAGATTTTTTTACCGTCAGAAATTATCGCAGATAAACCTTGCTATTATCAAAGTTTATCGCAAATACGATAAAAACCGACCGCAATGCATTAATATCGCTGAAAACTCAGCGATATTCATGCATTACCGAGCTAATCCTCTTAGCCATGTTATCCACCTCCCATAGGATAACATGGCTAAGAACTGCTCAGGGCAGCTGTTACTTTTTGGAGATATTCGCGCTTATCTCGAATATTTCCAAAAGTTGATAATAGGAGATAGCGATGTTAGCGACTGTTTCCAGTCGCTAACATCTTGGCATGCCCACTTTGCATGTCATTAGTGATAAATATCACTCACATGCAAAGTGGGGCCCAAGATGGTCGCTATCTCCTACTAGCCGTCGCTAACTGGTGTTAGCAACAGCTAGGTAATACAGATATAATTTTATCTCCGCGAAGCGGAGCGCTGTTACAGATATATATCTTGTTTTTGAACGTTAATTTCTCAAAATGCACTGAAGCACATATATTGAGACCTAGCAAAGGCACATCGGGCTACCAGTCCCTAATATTTTACCAAGTTTCGTGCAAATCCATTCAGCCGTTCGATTATTATTATTATTTATTTTTTTTGCCCCGCGGGGCCCTTTTAAAACCTCCACATCAAACCTAGGGGATCAGCGAGGATCTACTATGCCCCCTTATGGTCATTTGCCCCTTCGCTTTGGCCTCCTCTTGTCTCTCGATCCTACCGAGAGACAAGATGGCGGCCGCTACGGACTGTTTGGAATGTTTACAGACACCGGAGAGCCAATCAGCTTCGCTTCGCAAAGCTCCGTAACGCGAAAAGTACGCGAAGCGGTGCGCTGTTACAGATATATATCTTTTTTTGAACGTTAATTTCTCAAAATCCACTGAAGCACATATATTGAGACCTAGCAAAGGCACATCGGGCTACCAGTCCCTACAATTTTGCCAAGTTTCGTGCAAATCCATTCAGCCGTAAGATTATTATTATAATTTTTTTTTTTTGCCCCGCGGGGCCCTTTTAAAACCTCCACATCAAACCTAGGGGGTCAGCGAGGATCTACTATTCCCCCTTATGGTCATTTACCCCTTCGCTTTGGCCTCCTCTTGTCTCTCGATCCTACCGAGAGACAAGATGGCGGCCACTACGGACTGTTTGCGGCCACTACGGACTGTTTGGAATGTTGACAGACGCCGGAGAACCAATCAGCTTCGCTTCACAAAGCTCCGTTGCGCGAAAAGTACGCGTCCTAGGCCGCTGCCCGGTCCGCGCTTACAGATATATATCTTTTTTTAAACGTTAATTTCTCAAAATCCACTGGAGCACATATATTGAGACCTACAAAAGGCACATCGGGCTACCAGTCCCTACAATTTTGCCAAGTTTCGTGCAAATCCATTCAGCCGTTCGGGCTAAAAGTGAGGCCAACCGCCCTATGGAAATTAACATGGGAAAAACGCGTTTTGGGACCCCCCTTTTTTCTCGGCCCCCCCTTGACGAACCCCCCCCAAATTTTCAAAGGCTGCTCAGAAACAAAATGTGCCATTTTCCTGAAAATTTCAGCCAATTCCGTCCACAAACGGCAAAGTTATTAGACATAGAATTTTCAAAAATCCCATAGAGAAAAAATCCTAACTATATATACCTACTGGCGACCGCCAGTAGGTAATATATACATATATATATATACATATATATATATATATACACACACACACACACACACATATATATATGAATATATAATATATACGTCGAGAAACATGATTTCAAGAAACAGACTATAAAGGCCTGATTTGAAGTGGGACATTACATTCTGATACCTGCCCTACCACCTGTTTGTGCAGCTATGCAATTACAATTGATCAGATGTCTGCGCCATCCAGTAGGTACCAGGTACAATTGAGATCACAGTCACCATTACATTTCTATATTTCAAACCTGCTTGAAATTACCTGGGGGAAAAAGCCTGATATTTATCAGTAGATACTGATTTCGGTGCTGAGAGCACCAAAATCTACTGGTTATTCCTCAAAAGAAAGGTAGTGTTTCATTTTTTAGGAGGGATTTCTTCAAAGGATATCTGATTGGGCTGCATCTGTTCATATGTATACATGTTCAACAGCGAATGTAGGTTAATCCTCACTAATTGAAGTTTAAATATATTTGGTGATTGAGCCAAGATATAGTTAATAGAATTGGCTTGTTCTGATTGAAACAAATGCATAGACTAGGATGGCTGAGTCGGGTTTGTGCAGATGTTAATTTAAATTTGCATGGTTTGTAACTAAGCCTCCCTATAATTTTTAGGTTTTGACTGCATCGAGCGGGAATGCCCTTAGGTAGATCAGGCCTGATCAACATTGGTCTATGAAGGCTGGATCTATACCAGATTTTTTGGCTAATCGATGACCATGCTAACACTTGCCATTTAGATTTTCTGAATGTCAGTTTTATCCAATGTCGATGAAATGAAAACATGTCATGGATCCAAACCTCATGGACCATGGACCTGTGTTTGAGAAGAGAGCAAATGCTTGATACTGCACCATATGTATAAGGTTAAGGTAAAAATAAAAGTGGGGCATGAATGCATTTCAGACTCTTTAATGTAGTGTCATATCTATAATTATCAAATCCCCTAACACGAACATTAAGTATTCATTAGGATTACCTTCACCCAATATACACCAATGAACATCACTGTCATTATTCACCCTATAAAATGGCACGAAAGAGAGGAACAGTGGAGCAAAATGGGTAAAGCATTGTTGTACTCTAATGACTGCATACATAGAGAAATAAGTGAAGTACCTACTTTTATGTCTGTTGGTAAAGCTTCCAAAATTTCAAAAATTCGCAGGATGCTGAAAGATAAGTATGCAGAAGCTGTGAACAATAATGGAGAAGTAATGCTGCTTATGGCAATTAGCACTTCAACCTAAAAGAAAAAAGAATCAATGAGATGCATCTTTTTAAAATAAAATACTTGAACAAAACTTAGAATAAAATTAGCCCTACGATTCCAGGTTTAGCATCTGACCCTTTCTAACTATTCTTACTAAAGACTTTCATAGACCAAATCTTGTCAGAACTATTTTATGTCAAATGTAGAATATTTCCAAAATGCTTCCCTTATAGATACATTATTCTTTAGTTGGTTACTGGCGTATCCCTTTCTTCCAGAACTCATTACTCCAACAAGGGTGGGTAAAAATTGGAAAACGTAATACCTGCAACAACCTTATCCAAGCTACCTTCATGAGAAGTCTAATTCATATGTGCAAGGGTGAAATTCAATTGAGACGTGTTATTCGTGCTCTGACTCATTTGGCACTTATCACGGTGTCTGGGAGGAATTTAAATATGTTCCCGGTGATTATGCTGCTATATTATTAAGTAGAGCTTGGATTGATTCTCTAAGGACTATTGATACCATTTGGAGAGAAACACCCCTTAATGAGACAGCGAGGAGACCCAAGAGAAAGGAAACAAGCAATTTACACTCTCCTTTCATGCACTTTTTTGATCTATGAGAAAACTGGCCCGAGCGAGCTGTCCTGTGTTGTTATCAAAGAAAAATAAAGATTTTTTGAACACATATAATTGATTGGATGGATATATATATATATTGGACTTCACGTGTGTTTGTTGCATTTACAAGCCTTGGCTCAATCATACTGCTTCAAAAGTCACCTCCCTATTCTCCTCTCTGTCCTGAGACTTACATATTTAATACAATACTTTTATTCTTAGTGTTAAACTTTAAAGCACTTCAACTTAAAAACAGTTTAGAGGCCCCACTTGAACATTCAATTTAGCAAACAGTAAGGAATGCTCTGTACATAGAAAACAAATTAGAAATCAAGAACTCCATTATTAACAAATTCCTCTATTATCAAGAAGGGCCATTAGTAACATTTGAGGAACTCGGCTATTGGACCAGTTAATCAGATGACCCCTTTCACAAAACATTAAGCCAAACATATAACTTAAGTCCAAAAGCTTAACTTTATGACTTTTTGGTATTCACAAAGGGACACAAAAGGGGTATCTTTACGACTGCAGAGTTTCTGCACTCGGGCGGAATTTCTGCACTTGGTCGGAATTTCTGCACTCGGGCAGAATCTCCACACTGAGGCTTGAATAAGAGTATTTTTAAACAACTGCAGACAATTAATGTCACCTGCAACCCATGCACTACAAACCACATAAAAGCTTGTACTGTGCCTTCCCTTGCCATCAGTATGCTACATGTGAGGAGGAAGAAGAAGTACACTGAGGAGAAGATCAATATGATTGTAATACTTGTAGTGAGGAACTACAAAAATATGCATGGTCTACCTCCATACCTCAGTAATGTAACACAGAAGGCAGTCCTCTGGCAGCTGTTGGCTACTTCAGTCAGTGCATTGGGGGACGATGAACGGACCATCACAGAGGTAAAAATTAAGTGGCAGGATGAGGAAAGACGGGTGAAGGAGAAGTTCACCAGGATAGAGGTGGCCAGAGCTTTCCCTGGTAGACAAACTGGAATCCGTCTCCATCTTACCCCACTAAAGAAGGACTTCCTCTCCACCATGCACACCCAACTGCTCCATGGGCTGCCTGTGAATGATGACCATAATGTGGTTGGAAGCCATTTCAAGTTTGTGCTTGCATTCATGGTGAGTTAGACTCTTGCATGTCTTGTTTTGTCTACTGCAGTCTCAGAATCCTTTGTAATGGAAATGGTAAATTCCAATTTCTCAATCCCAAACAGTGACCCATGACTGCTGATGATTTAATTTTACACTGACATTTGGCACTAGAAAATGTGCCTGATTTAGTAACCATCACAGTTGTCTTGTAAATGCAAGTGAGTACATATGTGAAAAGATGTACATAATCATCATTTCTTGGTAATATCTGTTGCCTTCTTTTTATTGCCACATACAGCCAGAGTAGATTCATCCACTGGAGCAGAGGTCCCTGCACAGGGAGGCAACATCACGGGGCACATCAACCCATCAGCATAAACTGGCACATAAATATGGCCAGAAGAGGGTCCCATTTACTACATTGTGATCAGACAACCCATGGATATTTTACATAGAATCCATCAATAGTCGCAAACATAGGATATGTTGTTGATTACATATGTCAACTAGAATGTAAACTAAATACAGTTATTTCATTTTAGGCCCCGAGACATTGGCCAGAAAAACACATACTACAGCGATCTCTGCTCCTCGTGCGGGTGTGACATATGGCCAGGCACCACACACTGGGTGGATGGTAGACCCTGGTAAGTACACTCAATAATACTTTATAAAAAACTCATACTCTTAAATATTGGATGATATGTTAGCAGCATGTGGTGTATGTCTAATATCCCTGCTGTCACATATGTCCATATGCTGCTTATAATGTCTCATCTAAAGAGGAGTAGCCACAATTGGGTTGAAAGTCTATACCTATGACATATACATGTCAAATAACTAATATCATCCTTTGTATTGAAATATGGATATTTATGGCACAATAACAGCTGCTGTCAAGACTTCCTCAGTTATTCAAAGTACACCTTCCAGGCATTTGGGAGACATGCAGACTGTCATCCATCCATCTGGTAAATGTGCCATATAGTGGTGTAAACTATCGATTCCCAAATACTGCACAGTAAGCAAATCGTTGTGAAAGGATATTAGCATGTATTTCCACTTTTGTAGCATGTGAAGTTGGTGTGTGATATGTTCCCAACATAATCATTGATGTCTGTGTTAATTTTGCATGTTCACATATAATTCCTGCTGAACATTAATTACGGTGTCACTTCCTTCTGAAGCTGCTGGATCGAGGACCACATCTTCTGCCACACACTCAAGGAGCCAGTTCATCAGCTGACATCACAGGGTATCTCAATACTACACAGAGCTCAGGCTGAAGCTAGTGAGTTAGAATTTGCATTGCACAGCCACATTGAACATCTCAGTGCTACAGTGTGAGCTGTCATGTGTATGTTTACACAAACCAGGTCACATGTGGAACATCAGATATATGCAAAAATTATCAGACCCAACTCTTGTGTTGTAGCACATGATACAACACAAGAGTGACAATGACAATGGAAAATACTAAGCAAGTTGCAACCTCTGTCTTTCAGGTGATGAGGACAATGAGCCGCTAGAGGAAGCTGAACCATCCACCAGTGGAGGGCAGCGGGCAATTCAAGGAGAGAATCCAATTCTCCTCTAAGCAGGTATGTCAGCGAACAACAATGCTCAAGAAGAGGACGATGAGGAGGAAGAAGATGAGGATGAAGAAGATGACGATGGTCCTGAAGAAGGACCTGGATTATCAGGAGTGCATTGTTAGCCCACTGAGAAAAACACTGAAGCCTACATCAGGTCGGCAAGCATTGTACTCCTACTTCACCTCTGAGGACTGCCCATTCCCAGCAGCCAGTCAACCAGCCACAGCCTTCATCTACCCCAACACAGGCATCAATTCCTCACAGCCCTCAAATCCAAGGTAGACATGTTGCTTCTCTTACACACTCTTCCCATGACAGTGCAACCCGGGCCATCTCTCAAGCATCTGAGCGACCTAACAACCCTGGTGAGAAGCAGGTATCCCCTAGGCACCAATTGACTCCCCGTTTTGGTGTACCCAGCGGTCGCATTAGAGATCGTCTCATGCGGAGGGGGCTGGCTGATGCTCATGGTGGCCAGTGGGAAGATGAATTTTTCCAACAGCAGATTGATGTGAAGCAGGACATTCGTGCCATAGGGGCCAATCTGTCTGATATTTTAGATTCAGTACAGACCAGTGTCTTGTCAGGATTGATATATCTTGCAAAGACATGTCAAGAAGGCAAAAAGATGTCATAACAATCCATAGGGAAGAGAGTGAAAGATACCATGCTATGGCCATGAAGATAATGGCGGGCATGCTGAAACTGTTTAAAAGTCTTCCTTCATGGTCCACACACCTACCGGCTCCACACTCCACCCAGCCATGTGTACCACAAACTGCACAGACACCCCCCTACATAGACAGGACCACCCCGCTGAACATGCCCCTTCTGCACAGTCACATCCCCCACATGTAAAGGCACCCTCACCCACTGTATAGGCACCTGCCTTACCTGTACAGGCACAACACTCATCCCCTGTACAGGCACCCTCACCCCCTGTTCAGATACACCCACCAGCTGTACAGGTAGATGCACCACACCCACACACACATCAACACCAACACAGTAAATGCACTTACTCACCGAGATCCTTACCACCACAATTGCGAAGTCACAAGAGAGATCCTCCATGATCACTATAAAATATGAATACCCTCAATATATGTAAAGAAAATATATTTTTCAGAAGTCAATACTAAGCGTGTAATAGTTGATGATAGTCAATTGGTTACTTGGTTTGTAGGCCATATATGTGACGATAAATGTGTGTGAGTAAGACATGTAGATTTATAGGACCATCTGTATAACAAGGCATTATGTTGAAAGTATAGCTAAACACACAAGATGATGGACGGAATGTTGCACAATGGCATAACATTCACCCCCCGTCACAGATCTGGGTTTAACCCATAGTTATTTTGCTCACCAAGCCACCCAAGTTCAGACATGGCCATATGCAAATCAGTCTTGACCCTGTGCCTCATGGGAACAGTCCAGCCCGAACTGACAAGCCATGTCTTTCCTGGACCGGAATCAAGCATCCTAGGACCGGTTTCTGGCTATCAGCCGTCTTCAGCCAGGATAGCTTGACTCCAGTGGCTTAGTGAGCAAGGGACCCACGTCTGGGCATACCCTTCCCACAGAGGGTGAACAGCAAAACACACAAGATGATGGACGGAATGTTGCACAATGGCAAAACATTCACCCCCAGTCACAGATCTGGGTTTAATCCATCGTTATTTTGCTCACCAAGCCACCACAGTTCAAACATGGCCATATGCAAATCAGTCTTGACCCTGTGCCTCATGGGAACAGTCCAGCCCGAACTGCCAAGCCATGTCTTTCCTGGACTGGAATCAAGCATCCTAGGACCGGTTTCTGGCTATCAGCCGTCTTCAGCCAGGATAGCTTGACTCCAGTGGCTTAGTGAGGAAGGGACCCACGTCTGGGCATACCCTTTCCACATAGGGTGAACAGCAAAACACACAAGATGATGGATGGAATGGTGCACAATGGCAAAACATTCACCCCCAGTCACAGATCTGGGTTTAATCCATTGTTATTTTGCTCTCCAAGCCACCCCAGTTCAGACATGGCCATATGCAAATCAGTCTTGACCCTGTGCCTCATGGGAACAGTCCAGCCCGAACTGCCATGCCATGTCTTTCCTGGACCGGAATCAAGGATCCTAGGACCGGTTTCTGGCTATCAGCCGTCTTCACCCAGGACAGCTTGACTCCAGTGGCTTAGTGAGCAAGGGACCCACGTCTGGGCATACCCTTCCCACATAGGGTGAACAGCAAAACACACAAGATGATGGACAGAATGTTGCACAATGGCAAAACATTCACCCCCAGTCACAGATCAGGGTTTAATCCGTCGGTATTTTGCTCACCAAGCCACCCCAGTTCAGACATCGCCATATGCAAATCAGTCTTGACCCTGTGCCTCATGGGAACAGGCCAGCCCGAACTGCCATGCCATGTCTTTCCTGGACCGGAATCAAGCATCCTAGGACCAGTTTCTGGTTATCAGCCATCTTCAGCCAGGATATCTTGACTCCAGTGGCTTAGTGAGCAAGGGACCCACGTCTGGGCATACCCTTCCCACATAGGGTGAACAGCAAAACACACAAGATGATGGTCGGAATGTTGCACAATGGCAAAACATTCACCCCAGTCACAGATCTGGGTTTAATCCATCGTTATTTTGCTCAGCAAGCCACCCCAGTTCAGACATGGCCATATGCAAATCAGTCTTGACCCTGTGCCTCATGGGAACAGTCTAGCCCGAACTGCCAAGCCATGTCTTTCCTGGACGGGAATCAAGCATCCTAGGACTGGTTTCTGGCTATCAGCCGTCTTCAGCCAGGATAGCTTGACTCCAGTGGCTTAGTGAGCAAGGGACCCACGTCTGGGCATACCCTTCCCACATAGGGTGAACAGCAAAACACACAAGATGATGGACGGAATGTTGCACAATGGCAAAACATTCACCCCTAGTCACAGATCTGGGTTAATCCATCGTTATTTTGCTCACCAAGGCACCCCAGTTCAGACATGGCCATATGCAAATCAGTCTTGACCCTGTGCCTCATGGGAACAGACCAGCCCGAACTGCCAAGTCATGTCTTTCCTGGACCGGAATCAAGCATCCTAGGACCGGTTTCTGGCTATCAGCCATCTTCAGCCAGGATAGCTTAACTCCAGTGGCTTAGTAAGCAAGGGACCTGAGTCTGGGCATACCCTTCCCACATAGGGTGAACAGCAAAACACACAAGATGATGGACGAAATGTTGCACAATGGCAAAACATTCACCCCCAGTCACAGATCTGGGTTTAATCCATCGTTATTTTGCTCACCAAGGCACCCCAGTTCAGACATGGACATATGCAATATGCAAAACACCTCCCAATGTTGGCTTCCATACTTTAAAGCCAGCTTATATAATGAACAACACCTTGAGCAACGGGGCCCCAAAGTAATTCCTGCCAGCCTTCCCATGGCGGCATCACTGCCATGGAAAGGCCTCTGTGTAAACCCATGCTAATATGGAGGGCGGTACCTGGAAGGCACCGCCTCAATATTATTGCCCCAGTCTGCCTGGCCGGCAATCGGAACGATTGTCGACCGGCGGGAAAGCTGCGGACGCACTTTGCGCCCGCCGCAAAACCCCCGCCATTGTAATATGGCGGGGGTTTCACTCGTTACGAAGTCGTGGCGGTCGCCACCGCCTACTCGGCGGTGGCAAACGTCACGACACCCTAATGGGCCCCTAAGTGTGGATACTCTACCCCAGTGTAGAAACTCCACAGTCGTAAAGATACTACTCGTAAGTCCCTTTGTGAATACCGAAAACTCATAAGGTAAGACTTTTGGTCTAAAGTTATCATCTTTGGTCTAACTTTACCTTTGTGAATCAGGCCCTTAATATTTACAAAGTTAGCATCAAGTACTGCTGTGCCCAAGTAATCAAAGTCAACTACATAAAATCCTGTATGCGCACAGGTTACAATTACAAATAAAGGAGCGTTTATCACGTCCAGTAATTGCCTGGTGCAATAAAGTCCGAACTAGCCCATATAAAATTTGGTAGGTCAAATCTGCTGCAATTTAATAGGGTAAGTAATCAGATATTTTCTGTGCTTTCTGTGGCACTTCTGGTCCGGATCCATTAACTCTCACAACTAACCTGTATTGTGTACGTGAGGAAAGCGGTTTATTATATGGTGTGGCTGTAAGACCACACTGTATAAAAAACTCACTACCTGTAAGGGGTCCAATCAAATTTGTATGAAACCCCTTAGCTCAACCCTGGGTAGCTGTGGCTCTGAGCAGTCTGGCTTTATCAAAGGAATAGATGTAAAGCATTAAGAAGTACCAAAACAGTCAAATAAGAAGGAAACAATTCTCAATAAATATCTGATACCTATTTGTAGACATGGATTGAATTTGTATCTTTAAATTCACACCTCAATGACAAACCTTCACCTAAGGGTTCCGGAGTTATGAATTTTTGAAGGAACAATAAAATACAGCTTCTTCATTCAAAGCAATAAATAATTTCAATGGACCACGCTCCCAGTCAAACTTTAGAAACTTTTTAAAAAGTTGTAAACTGCTACTCTGGCCTGATTGGTTGAACGGCTCCAGCAGTGAGTGAAACAAATGTAAGTAACAAGGTCCCCCTGATAAATTGGTAAAACAATTCCTAGGACAGGGTAAGTATACAGTAGAAAATGAATCAAATTGCACAGTATATTTAAATGAAATTATTTCATCTTCAATTTTTTGAGTTCATGTTAACATATTCATTATATTAAAATACAATTTTAATGGAATAAAAACATATTTATTCCAAACATAATTAAGTTTCATAAAAATACAATTAAGAAAAGCTAAAATGTGGCAGAAGTTAAGACTTACCTTAAAATATGATTTTTATGTCATTAACATTGTATTTTAATATAATGAATATGTTAACATGAACTCAAAAAATTGAAGGTTAAATAATTTCATTTAAATATACTGTGCAATTTGATCTTTTACACTGAATCCAATATTATTGGTTTATATATGTAATTGTTTAGTTGCCTAGGAATTTATTTTCTACTGTGTCCAGCAGTGAGTGAGTCACAGAGCCCAAAGAGGCTTGGTTCAACAGTTACCTCCCAGTCCAGTTACAGATTCAATGGGCAAACCACCATAGACTTCAATGGAGTGGTCCTGGTGCAAGGGATACAGGATGCGGAAGGATGCTGAAGGATTCTAAAGAATTCTGAAGATGAACATGGTGGGGCACTTTGGCCACAGGGGTCGATGTCCTGCAAAGTCCAGTGGAAGTCCAGCCAAAAAAACAGTTGCGTCTGGTCTACTGGCCTCCAATTACAGTGAAACCAGTGGTTCCCCTTAACTGGCTATAACTTCCTTGCAGGGAGACCAAAGTGCACGCTGACTACTTTCCGGGGTTCGGCAGACTTGTGTGCAATTTCTGAGGGTTGGGACTCAGTCTTCCAGGCTTCATGTTGGCAGTTGGCAGTTGGTAGCTGTCATGTTTTCTTGGCTACCAACTCCCCAAGTGGTACAAAAGGGGGTGGTGATGGACGTGAGTCCCTTGCTCACTTTGCCACTGGATTCAAGCAAGCCTGGCTGAAGATGGCTGTAATGCCAGAAACTGGTCCTGGGAAGCTTGAATCCAATCCAGGGAAGGCATGGCTTGGCAGTTCGGACTGGACTGTTCCCATGAGGCACAGGGTCAGACTGATTTGCATATGGCCATGTCTGAACTGGGGTGGCAGAGTGGGCTAAAGAACGGTGATGGATTAAACCCAGATCTGTTGACTGGGTGTGAGTGTTTGATTGGTTCACATGTTCCGTCCAGCACCACCCCCTTTTGTACCGCTTTGTTCGCCATAAGTTGGCAGGGTATGCTCAGACGTGAGTCCCTTGCTCACTTTGCCACTGGATTCAGGCAAGCCTGGCTGAAGACGGCTGTAATGACAGAAACCGGTCCTAGGAAGCTTGAATCCGGTCCAGGGAAGGCATGGCTTGGCAGTTCGGGCTGGACTGTTCCCATGAGGCACCGGGTCAGACTGATTTGCATATGGCCATGTCTGAACTGGGGTAGCAGAGTGGGCTAAAGAACGGTGATGGATTAAACCCAGATCTGTTGACTGGGTGTGAGTGTTTGATTGGTTCAGATGCTCCGTCCATCACCACCCCCTTTTGTACCAACTCACCAAGGCAGGCCTTTTCAGCTTTTGTGGCAAGGAGTCAGTTAGCTGTGTAACGGGAAGTTATCCAACTGACTCCTGGAGTCACTACTTCTGACTGAGGCTCAGGAATGACTTCCTCAAGCAGAACACCTGAGGCACAGTCCTCTCATTGCTAACCCAAGGAGCAGCAGGTTCAATCCAGCCGTGGTTCAGTCCCTCTTTTTTGGGTCCAGGGAACAGCAAGGCAATTGTTCTTTGCTCCACCTTCCAGTACAGATGTGCTTTGAGGTCTGGTGCCAGGGGTAACTCTTTTATGCTCGGTTTGTGCCCTGGGGGATGTGATGGCTACTAGCTAATGGGCTACCATGACTCCACTTTCCTTGTGATGCCTTCCAGTAAAGCATGGCATCTAACTAGCCTAAAAAGCACTAAATTCCCTCTCCCAAGATGGTTGGACCCTTCTCTTTGTCTGTGGAGCTCCTTAGCCCACCCGAGAGTGTAGCTACCTTACACCATCTCTGACCTCGATGCCAACCTGTCCACACCAACAAAAGAGCAGCCCCTCTTGTGAATGTCCACCATTTACCCTTCAAATGTGGATTCCCCTTTGAAGCCTGCCTTTTGGGCTCAGACGCTATTTGACATTTCAGCTAGGAAGAGGTCATACCTCTTCCAATGGCAGGTCCTTCGTGTTCCTTCCTGACAGTTATTCACACCTCCCCCAATGAGAGAAGAAGACTGTATCATGGCCAGCAGCTGTAAACGGTTATAGGAAAACTGTGGGCAGCAAAGTGGCTACTTACTAAAGTTGCTACTTGAGCAAAGGTCACATTAAATTAAACTTGAGCGTCAAATCGAGTTTAATGTGATGATCCATTTGAGACCATGAAGAATCATATTTTGTAGTCCCTTTCATGAGTTAGCACTGCGGCGTTGTCTGTGTGTAACCCTATACTCGCCGATAGAGCTACTAGCGTTTCTACAGTAAAGATGACAATGTGGATTTTACCTTCAGGACATGAAAAAAGACATGTCCTTCTTTTTAGAATACAGCACCCTGCCTTAGGGCCTGCAAGGCCAACCTTAGGGATGACATATATATATTGAAAAGGAAGGTTCGGGCTTTGCCATTAGTTTTATATTGCAAAGTTGAGATAGATGTTTAAAACTTTTCTGCCAGCCAGTAATAGTGTCTCAGAGTTACACTCTGCTTTGTTACACTCATGATGGCAAAATAAATGCTGCAGTCCATGAGAAACACTTTAACTTACAGGCCCTAGGTACCTCTGGTACCATGCATTGGGTACTTATAAGTAAACTAACTTATGCCAATTGTGGATGAGCCAATCAAGTGTAAAGGCATTGAGTGGAGTGGAATGGAGTGGCATTGTGTGGTACGAAGTAGGTGGGGAGTTAATGTGAGATTGAACTGGGAGACTGGCATAAATGAAATACAGCGTATGAGACAAACATGATCTCACAAACTCGATCTCGAGGTATTCGAGTGTTTGTTGTTGAACTGAGTGAATCAAAACCAGTAAAGTAGTTAGCAAGTGGCTATCTTTTTAGAAAGGGTTTTAAGATAGAATAATGAAAAAAGATGCTTTGTGTATTAACATCTGTATATTTCCACACGTAGGAATCAAACATATAGATCAACCCTGGAAGGGAGGAATTCACAGTAGGATCCCCCTACATCTTTGAGAAGCTGGTATGAATGACCCTGGCTCCTTGATGGTAATTGAACGCCCTAAAGTGATGTATATGCACCCACATGCCACCTGCCTGGAAAGGGGGTGGGGAGACTATAAGTTTATGTAAGTAACCTGGCCATTATGTCATTTTTTGTCATTTGACAGTTATTTTAAAAGAATACAAGTGTCTAACAATAGCGACGATTTGACCCTGCCCTGACGAAATCACCACTAAGATTTAATGGTGATGAAACATGTCGGCTGAAAAGAAGTGGGTTGCATGTATGCAACCAGTTTTAAATACCTGAGTAAGGACATGAGAGAAGAATAAAGTTGGTAATCGGTATCGCTTACTTCAGTTTTTATTTCGGGTCTTGCTTTGTTTGGTAGTCGCAAAAACACATAAGGGTGTGTGTTATTTTGAAAAAAACTTTTTGATTAAAATTTATTTTTGGGACATTTATAAGGTGCAGCAAAATGGTTGCCGATGATGACAAAAGTGAGCATAGCTGGTGAGTACCAATCAGCAAGCTCCACTGGTTGTGCGCACGTGAGGCACCATTTTGCATTTTGCACAATACACAAACGCATATATGAGTGTGTTGCTGGGAATATATACAGTTGTGCCCCTTTTTAAAGACTGATGGGATATAGCTGTCATTTGACAAAAGGACACTTTTATAAAGAAGGCAAACAAAGTGGAATTACACTAGCTTGAAAAGATTAAGGAGTGGTGTCTTTATAAAACAAGTGAAGGAAAGAATTCCTAAAGTAGAGATTTGATAAGCCTGAGGGAACAGGTCTGTTGTATGTATTGATGGTATGAAATGTTGCCTGAGTTGCCACTGAATTGCCCTATAGCACTTCAAAGCTACATACTACATATATACAAATTGAATCCGTTATGTTCCCAATTATCTCGACTTATGATCTATGTAAACATCTGATGCCTTTGATCAGTTGCAGGAGCTTGTTAGTATGTGCAACGCTTCTGTGTTCACAAATAGCTGTATTTTAGACCAGGAGGGGTTTGTGGCCTAGGAGCCACATATATCTTACTGGTTGGGGATAAAGGAGATGGGGCCAGGTGGCAAAATTGAAGGAAATAGTGCCTAATTACGAAAATCAATCTGCGCTTGGTCCATGCTCCTCAGAAAGGAAATGAAAGTGATGCCTGGTAAGCCCACTGAGAAGGCAGCAAAGAGTGATGATGAAGCCAACCAATGGTAAGTAATGGGCAGGCTAAAAGTGCCTTTTTAGAGTATTTTCTTTTAGAAGCAATAGATGGTCACCAGCGACAGCGTGTGTGCAAGGCCTGCATGCAAGACCGAATATTGGTAATGCATTTGCACTAACTAATTTGCAAGTAAGCATTACTGGTTACCCTCCCTCGCCAAACAATTTACCAACACAGAACCAGAATGTACACTTCCTGTGCAAAGTGCAGCCCTAAACATTTTAATTATAGACATCCAAGTTTATTTTAGATTGAATGGGAAAAGGAGAAGTGCTCTGTGCATGATTACATTATTAACCTCAAGTCCTTATACTTGCACATCTTGTGTACACTGTGTCTTTAATGCTGGTGGTTTTACTTCTTTGTGTGTTCCAACCTCAGGCAACAGTTTTGAGGAATGTCTCTTTATCACAGGAAGCCTCCAAAGGCAGGTCCTTCTGTATAACGTCATCGCTGTTTGCCTACTAATGGACAACATATTGTGCTAGACTGTAAACAGATGACAAAGGACTTCATTGACACTAAAAAAGGACAAAATTAGTGACACAACATTCAGAAATTGTCTTCATTAGCATTAATGTAGCAGAAGTTCCCCAGGAAAGGAATTCAGTTCTTTTTTTGATATATTTCTGAATTAAAAGTATTTGCAGTTAACATTTGTGAAATAAAAACAAGAATACTAAAATAATGTATTAAGCCACAGTCTTTTGTTTTTATTTATTATTGGCAACAAGTAGTATGAATGAAGTACATTCAGGTTCCTTTCAGTGTATAGGTACGTTTTTGTACATATTCATACAGAGATATATATCGTTTTAAGATGGTCAACAAAGGACACCAGAGTTGGGAATGACAAAAAACTTTCAAGGGGGCCTTATTTAATGTACATATTTAAGAGTGCATTTATGATTCCTCTAAAATGTATTTCTGAGTTGCATAAATGGTTTCCTTGTTTCTATATTTAATCATGTTAGATATAATTAGATATTCTTTTTAAAAAAAGGCATTTATTACACTAAAAAATGCATTATGATTTCGACTGTTGCTACGTATTTTATTTAGGTCTATTCGTTATTTCTAGTTTCCTGTATCACTTTATTACAGCACTCAATAAACAGTGCCATTTCAAGATGGTAATTTGTTTCCCGGGACTCTGAGGAGGGGGAAAGGTGATGGCTGTACTCACAATGCCCTTCTTTTGTCTTCATGTACGGTGACTCAGGGATCTTTGACTCACTAACCCTCCTCTTGCCATGATGTAAGGGTTGCATAAAACCCTGCGAATTAACCAGTTTTGACTCAGTCTCAGCTCCGTCTCCCAGGAGAGATTCAGCCACTTATATCATACTGGCTAAAGGAGAAGTAGCCAGGTGGCGCAGTGAAAGAAATAGAACCTCAATGCCAGCATGATCAGCAGATGAACTATGAATCAATCTGTGCTTGCGGCATGCACCACAGAAAGAAAAGAAAGTAATGCCAGCCCAGGACTGTCCAATTAGAAGGCTGCAAAGAAGAATGACGATGAAGCCAACCAATGTTAAGTAATTTATTTTTGTAAAGGTTTATGTTTTAGACTCAATAGATCATTGCCAAGTGACAGTGCATGCGTGCTGCCTACAGGCAAGACCTAAAAATGTAACTGCCTAAAAGTAAATAGGGTAAGAACATAAGTAAATAAGCTATTTTCTAGTGCAGGGGCAAGCACAGAAGTGGAAGGAAAGTCCACACAAAGCAACAAATGAAAAGCAACTTAATTAGAGTGATAAAGCCAACCAATGATAAGCAAAGAGTTGGTTCTCCGTCCTGTTTAAGTTCACAACAGGTCTTTTGCTACCAGACAGCTTGCGGTGTCTGGTAGGCTCCACTTAGTGAAGAACTGCCAAATCAGGAAACTCAAAGAAAATGTTGCACCAGCTCCACTACACAATGTGTTGCCTCAAACTAGAAAATCCAACAAGGCAATTGCAACTGGAATGGATTCAACTAGCATCGCATGCCACTGTAAATCAGTCAGTATTACAAGTGATAGAACCTCAGCCATTATTTCCTCAGTTTGTACAAAGCACGTTATACGCTTGCCTCCTCTATACATGGCTATTCAGAACTGACAGAAAAACTATTAATATAGCAGCTGATTACCTAAGAGAAAGCTCTCTTATGAATCAAAAATCTAAATGCAAATTTACCTCTTTCTAAAGCCCAGAGAGGACAATAAGCCCTCGTTTCTACTTGTGTGGAATACATTTAATCACACAGCATTTGTTTCCGCTTTAAGACTTTTGCAAAAATTGATGAGTAGCACTACATGTGTTTGCTCACCTAATGCACTCTTATTTATCACCACTTTTTACCTGGATTTATCAGCAAACGCAAGTAGAATTTTATGTTGAAATATCACATGCACAAGTGAAAAAATATATTTGCATGTGCTTAGCTTACTTTTTGCGTACACTGTACTCTAAATTACAAATTTAAATAAGAAATGAAACCATTTACAGGGAACACATACCATTTCAAAAACGTTTAAAGGGCCAATAAATAGATTATTGTTAGACCTGTCATCCTGAGGGTGGTCTTCCCCAAACCTTTTTGCCTGCTTACCTCCTCTTTTTGCTGTATCTATTTGTTGGCCACAGGACTCTGAGCACTTTACTACTGCTGACCAGTGCTTGCCCCCTAAACATGGTAACACTGGTGTAAACATAATTGGCATATTTCATTTATTTATAAGCCCCTTGTAAAGTAGTATACCATAAACCCAGGACCTGTAAGTTAAATGTTAGTAGTGGGCCTGCAGCACTCATTGTGCCACCTACACAAGTAACCTTTTAAACCTGTCTCAGGTCTGTCACTACACGACCTGTGTGTGCAGTTTACTACGACTTCACAGTTAAAACCCTTTGCCAAGCCTTACACTCCCCTTCTATTACACATACGTCACCACTAAGGTAGGCACTAGGTAGCCCTTGGGGTCAAGTGCTATTTAAGTAAAAGGTAGGAGCTGTGCTTCTACGTTTTGCATGTATTCGTAGTGACAAACTCCAGGATTAGTTTTTCACTACTGTGAGGCTACTCATCTCATAGGATAACATTGGAAATTCCTTAATACCCGATTAAGCTGTGATTCCTGATTAGAAAGGAGTAGCTGTATAATGCTTCATATCATTGGAATGGTAATGATAAATTCCCGTTACTAGTAAAGTTGGATTTAACATTACTATTTAAGAAATGGCACTTTTAGAAAGTGATCTACAAACCAAATATGTTCCTGGAGGAATTTATTATACTCAACTCAATATTATATTGGTCATAAATATGATCTGATAACATCAATAAGTCACTCATGTACCGTACCAATCATGTATTGTTACAAGCATGCATATATTTATAAAGATTGCATCATTAAAACATCATATACATTGCACATAATTTCAGTACAAATATAATATTATATACAGCAGTACATCAACAAACCAACACTGGCGCCACCTTATGATCCCTATAGTAGCATCAATTCAATTTGGGGATCTAAGTAAGCGCAAAAAACCTCCTAACCATGTACGTTTAAGCTACCAAAGTCCATGAGATACAAATCGTATTATTTCAACTTTTAATGAAGGGGTGAAAACCACACAGTGTCTGTAATGCTGTTAGAGAGGACACACGGTCGATGTTTTAGTCTCAAATGGTGTAACAGGTTTGCGAGACCATCCTCAGGATTCAGTGATGAGAAGGAGTAAAACCTGTAAGTACGGACACAAAATACTAATTTATACAAAAAACTAAAAATACGTCATTAATGTGCATTGCTTGCCCACAATCCATCACCAAAGTGTTATTTGTATAGAGCCAAAGTATTAATTATAAAAAGCCACATTCAATACAGTGCATCAGGGTCCTAGAGCAAAAGTGAAAAGCCATTAAAAGATTAAAAATATATTTTTCTTACCAATTAAAATAGATTGAAGTGGAGCAGCAACATGCAGTGTCTGAACAACTATGTCTATGCTAAATAATCCACAGAAACTCGGTTACCTTGCTAACAATTCAATATACTTCTGCACAGAAGGCTACGCATATGCTTTATGCATTGAATCGTTCTAGCTGTGAGCAATATAAGCACACCCAAATTAGAGGGTCAATAGTGTCTAAACCCCCACCATGTGGCATACAGCATGCGATCTGTTACCTATGTACAATTCTTGTCACTCAGGAAAAATAATCTAAAAGACAACAACCGTCCGCCATCATTTACCTACAATGCCCTGCAAATAGGTATTATTAGGACACATGCCCAAACCAATTTTTACTATGCTCTCTAAACAAGGGGAGACCAAACTGATTCTGCTGTGCATCCAAATCAAAGATAAAACCAGGACATATTTGAATAAAGTAGCTTGGTCATGTGATCACGTCCCGAACACAGAAGGATACCGATAAAGACTGTGGCGGCTATCTTAGGGATCATAAGGTGGCATCAGAGTTGTTTTGATGTACTACTGTATATAATAATATATTTGTACTGTAATTATGTGCAATGGATATGATGATGCAATCTTTATGAATATATTCATGCTTGCAACAATAAATCATTGGCACTGTACATGAGTGACTTATTGCTGGTATTGGATCATATTTATGGCCAGCATAAGATTGGGTTGAGTATAGATAAGTCCTCCAGGAACATATTTTGTTTGTAGATTACATTACTCAGTACCTTGGGGAATACTGGGTTGCCCTGTCTTATAACTCATACATTTAGAAAGTGGGCATTTCTCTGCTCTTACTGCTTTGTGTGCCAGCCACCTGTCTCCAATACATGTCTGGGATGGGTGACGGCTTCGCTTTGACATCCACAAACACAGAATGGTCAGGAGTGTCTGAGCATCTGCAGTCTGGTAGCCCTTCTTGGGCAGCGAGAGTGGAGCTAACACTTGCAACTGAATAAGTAGTGTCTTGTCCCCACACAAAGGTCTGATTACTAACTACTGATAGTCTGAAGCCAGGGCTGGAAAGAAAGTCAACAATCAATCCCATGGGTGGGTGCGATGAGTCGGTACTGATCTGCGTAGTTTGTGAGGCTTCCTCAACAGCTCTAGAAACATGAAATCCAAAGACTTCTAAAACCAGAAATAAAAGGAGAATGTCAGGAGAAAAAGCTCAGGTGAACTAGGTCTCAACATAAATAATTTAAAACATGGCTATCAGAATGTGTGATAGGAATCTCTCTTACTACAGATACATACTGTTGTCAACCACAAAGGTATCAAGGACTGACTGTTCCATCAGCCAGTGTACCAGAATATGATCACGATGATGGTGCTAAACATGGAGAGTCACAAGATGGAAGAAAGCCCAGGGATGCAGGGATAATTTTAGAGTTCTACACATCACCCCTTTTCTCCTCCCACCCCCATGATGCCACTTTACCCCTCCCCATTCATTTTCACAATCACAAGATCATACAGAAATCCCTCTGGTATCTCTAAAGAGCAGTAAAGTGAGCTATGCTGCGTCTTATAGTCTACCTTTTATTACTTTATAATATGCAGCTTTACTACAGTAACAGAAGAGCTGTGGAGCGCTTTTCAGTTAATACATTTCCTGTGTTTCTTGCATTGCCCATGACCATGAATCACATAAATCTTCCTACCAACTAAACATTTACTCTCCATTTACAAATATGGTGCTGTTGCCAATGTCTCTAAAATATACATAAATATACTTACTAAGCATTCGCTGGGATATTCAGCAGTTATCATGTCCTGTTTCTTGCATTGCACATGACCTTGAATCACATAAATCTTCCTACCAACCAAACATTTACGCCCCATTTACAAATATGGTGCTGTTGCCAATGTCTCTAACATCTACATTAATGTACTTACTAAGCATTCGCTGGGATATTCAGCAGTCACATGACTCGCAATTGAACTTGGAAAGCTCTATAGGAGAAAGTTTTTTTTATAATTAACATTGCAAATACATGTTTGAAATATCACATTAAACAAATGCATTTGACAAAATATTTAGACTGCAAAAGCTAAATTGCTGGGTTTATTATGGAAAGATTCACATTGTCATAATCCACAGTACATATACAGTGATTAAAAAGCCAAGAAAAAAGACTATATATATTCACAAGGATACTGTTCTTTCTTTTATGTCTCTTTGAAAAACAACTGAAGAGACTTCAAACATTGATACATGCATGCTTGCCCCAAAATGCATATGAAAGTAAATGAAATAATTGATTACTGGTAAACTTCATTATCCTGAATAAGTTCCTCCTTGTCCCAGTCAGTACCTTAGTAAGGGCGGCCCGCCTCCACACAAGCACATAGCATGCAGTGTTTCTTTAGTGTTAATGATGACACCCTGTAAAGTGGCGTCCCTCCCTCGCAACCTCCTGTACATAACAAGAACAATAATGGAGATGAAAAACTCAATAGGAGGGAAGTGAGAGGCATTGAATGGGGCAAGGAGGAACTTATTTGAGCCAATGAGGTTTACCAGTAGGTAATGATTCCATTACCCCTCATAGGACCTCCTTGTCCCAGCCATTCCCTTAGTGAGGAATTCTCAAGCAACCACAGAACATTTTTTGCACCGTGTATATTCTGCTCACTCTATTTCATTTCATGCAACAATTATTTCATAGCTGTTCTGACCACCAAAGGACCAAACTTATCCGACTCTAAGTCCATTATATCCAGTCTATCATGATTTACAAATGTATGGAGCGATGTCCATATGGCCGCTCTACATACTTCTGGTATGTGGACCTCCAATCTCTCTCAAGATGTTGAGACTGATTTTATTGATCGACCATGAATGTGTGCTCGAGGAACCACGTTCACTAATTTATATGATTCGAATATGGGCTGACGAATCCACCAAATTAAAGTCTAAGAGATGACCTCTTTGTTCACTGTTCCAAGAGAAACAAACTAAGGGCCTGATTCACAAAGACGTGGGGGAAGTCTCCGCTCTTGGGGTAGAATCTCCGCAATAAGAATGAGATTCCACATCCCAAGTGTGAAGACTCCCCCACGACTGTAGGACCTCCACCACGAGTGAGGAGGCCCTTTGCGAATCAGGTCCTAAATTCCGACCATCCGACATTGCTTGTATGTAGCAAGTAAACTAGCAAAGTTCTTTTACTATCAAGTGACGAAGGCCTTCCCTGTTGATCATCCTCTTGGATAACAGGAAGGACTTGTTCCAAATGGGATTTGTGTTGATTTTAGGAATATATTGAGGATCTGCCTGAAAGATAATCATATCTGGGAGAATGTTCAAATAAGGACATAAAATAACTAGTGATCACACTTCCCCCAACAGTCTAGCAGATGTGATTGCTAATAAAAACCCAGTTTGGCTGATAACCAATTCATTTTCGCCTTTTCAAGAGGTTCAAAAGGGTGTTCCTGTAGGCCCCTTCACACCCTAGACAAGGTCCAAGATTGTGGGCTACCAGCTTTCCCAAATGAAAACTCTTTAGCAGGCTATTTACTAAAGGAGACAGGTTAGTTAAATCATAATTGGCCCCTCCGCCTGAGGAGAAAGTGCACAAATAGGGCCGATTTCGAAACTCACAGCGAAATTCTTAAAGAGAAATTAAGCAATAGAGGTTATCCTAAGAAAATAAATAAAGTCTTATAAAAGAGCAATTTACTTCAATAGGGAGCTTCTCTTTGAGAATAATAATAATAAAAAGAACATGAGCAGTGATAAAATAGTATGCATGACTAATTTTTCAAACTTCAGAAACAAAATAAAGAATTTGATCAAAAGATACTGATCATTACTGTTAAAGAAAGATAAAGAAATAATAGAGAAAACACATTTTCTTTCCATAGAAATAAAACGATAAGAAATTGTGTAGTACATACATATAGAGAGCCTAAACTACTTCAACAGAGAAGTATTGAGAATAACCAAAAAGTAGTTAGTAACGATCCATGCAGTACTTGTACTAACTATAGCTCTATCAAATGAGGAAAGGAAATTGTAATTGTTGGTATTAAACATACCTTCAATACAATGTTGAATTTCAGGACAAAAAATGTCATATATTTGATCATATGTCTCTGCAATAAAGTGTATGTGATTGAGACATCTAGAGAAGTACACATGCATCTCAATGAACATAGATCATCAATACGAACAGGCAAAAGAAATGCAACTCTATCTGATCATTGGCTACAATGGAACCATAAAGTGGATGATATTAAGTGGTGCGCACTAGAAAAGGAGACCCAGATAAAAAGTGCAAGTGAAGAGAACAATGAGTAAACTTAAGACATATATATATATATATATATATATATATATATATATATATATATATATATATATATATATATATATATATATATATATATATATATAACTTCGATTCCTTCCGCCTCCTCTCCTTCCAGCAAGAAAGTCACGGCACCGCAGCAGATAAGTTTTAAATGAATTTTTATTTCATAACACCATGTGCAAAAGTGCAATTACAGGACGGCCTACGCGTTTCGGCTACACTTAGCCTTCAACTGGACCATAGAGTCCCTAGGCGTCTAGAGCGGTTTTAAAGTGTTTATGGGCAAGTACCCTTTTCTATGTCTTTAAAAACACTAGACAGATAACCTTTCTCTCACACTGTGGACCAATTTCGCCTACATTTTACCACTGTTATTTTCTGTATTCATTTTCATTTTCATTTCCATATCTAATTCGCATGAAAAGTAAAGTACTATTCTCAAAGCGAAAATAATTATCACCATATCAATTCATATATATATGTAAAGTACATTAAGTAAAGAAGATGATATAGTGAAAGAAAATATTGTTAAAATTTCTATACATGAAGACACATGGAATTACAAAAATTACAAAAGTTTTATGTATATATATACTATTTCCAAGGACATGCTACCATCCCACTGACGTCAAGAAAACTTTTTTAAGAGTTCTTTGAAAAGTGCGTATTTCATTGGTGGGTAGTTTTACATGTAGTCACCCAAGTCCTCAGATAGTTCTCACACCAATTTCAAATGTAAAGTACATAAAAAATCACTATAAAGTTACAAAAAAGAACGACATTTTTATATATATATATGGTCTTAATAACAGGGAGGACTTTTATATTCCTATCTTATTTTATATACTTTTATAGATCTTGAAGACTATATCCTTTGAAACTTTCTAATCTGAAACAAGTTGACATCTAGGACAGATCCATTCTAGCTAGAACTCTGACTTTCAAAGGAAGATGAAAAATAGGGATGCTACATTTAAATATGACAGAGGGGAAACATATTATAATATGATATATTATTATGTATGATATCCCTTTATACAATTCTTTCTGTATTATCCTGTCTCTATAAATGAATTAATGAAGTTATGCATATACAATATTAATAGCAATCACTAAGTATACTGCTCCTTTAAAGAATAAGTATATTCTCTATCATAATAATATTTGAGGAGGAGAACAGGGTGAAAATCAGAGATTGTTTTTCTGTAATTAGGAAAACCCTCCTCTAATGTCATTAAAATCAGGATATATAAGAGTAGTAATATTCGACGGTTGTTGTTATTAAATACAACAAGCTTAAAAATTCTCGTTTATCCATATGTATGGTTTTTAGGATAATATCACCAGAGAACTTAAATCAAGATTTGCCATTCATATCAGGGAATAGATGTAACCTCTCGATTTGGCAGTTTTAAACTATTGTAATGCCATGTGTACTGGTAAGGAACTGACATTAAAAGATGGCTGCCATCCAAAGGCGTTGAAACGGACCGGTTTGATCCTCAAATGACCCTGGAAGTGCTCGGATCCTAACAGGAAGATCGTAATGAAGAGGCGGATATTGGCTAAACAAGCCTGAGATGCCAAGCCTATATATTCTGACGTTGTCCGACTGCAAAACATTATTATGCAGGGGACTTTTGATCCATTGGGAAGAGCATTATTGAGCACGGTAAGCACTGTTTAGATGTGTGAACGGTTTTCACTGAAGATGAGCCCAGACAATGAGCTATAGGCACAGCAGCAAAGAGTGGTTATTTAAGGCATTGTATAATATTTTGTTTTTATTTGTAACAAGACATGAACATGGTCTTTTATGAGGAAATGATAACTATTGCCACATTAGTGTGAAATTAAATAGAAACCCTATGAGATTACTACCCAATGATATAAAAGGTTATGTTGAAAGGGAAAAGATTTGTCTGCAATGCAGATAGTGTATTCATTTGATGCTTGGAGCCTAGAGTTTAGTATGACTCCTTAGGAAGAGGAAAGGCAAAACTTTGAGAAAAATATAAAGTGATATTTGGATACCCCTACAGATCCTGAGGCTGATGACAAATAAAAAGTGGCTTTAAAAATCAGATAAGACGTATAGGTGAAGAAACTAAAGAGGCCCAAATCCTAATCCTAATTTGAGAATAAGACTGCAGCTATAAACAGCCTATGAATTAATGGACTAACATCTAAAAATCTCTTGAAATCAAGGGTGAGCAACCATGTATAAATATTAAAAATAGATAATACAATTAGAGGTCAATCATCAAATAGGATAATTTTATCAATATATATCCTTACAGAAAACAAGGGAGAAAAGAGAGGAAACCCCGACCTATTAGTGTCTTGAATTAAAAGGGAGTGAATCACCGTACAAGATTGATACCTACTCTATTGATAAGGCAAACTGATAGTAAGTAACTGCCAGGAAAGACTGGGGAGAGCATGCTAGTATAGCTAAATGTATCGATAAATGTGGAGTTTGTGAAGCTGGTACTTCGAGAACATTTTGGTTGTGAATAGTTTAGGAGATGATAGATTGAGCATTAAATGGGAGTGGCTGTCATAGATGAATACAAATGGAGTATTAGAGAGTGTAATATGTTTCCAAGACCTACAGCCTGTTTTTGGGTGGATATAAGAGGTCCTCTTTTATTGACTATTTATTTATTCATTGTTTTTATCTATAGAGTGAACAACACTGCTTTTAAACCAAAGTTTTCTCTGAAGAAGGTGGTGTCCACCAGTCTAAGTCCACCAAAACGTTGCGTCGACAAATTGTTTTTATTGTATTGTTTTTTATTCAAAATTAGACATATGTTTTTACATGGGAGACTTATTGCTAGATGTACCATTTAAATACAGTTGTCCATTATTATTTATACCGTTATTATACAGAAGGGGATGTGGTTCCTTGACTACAATGAAACATTTTCAGTTGTTTATGTGCTGCCAGAAACGCCAGGACGCCCCTTCGCTGGGGCAGCTGAGCGCTATATAAGTCTCTATAACATTAACATTAAATATGTGCAAAATACAACTGAAGTGTAGATAAAGGACTACTACATATAGGAGTGGATACTCCAGTATGACATTGTCTGTGGTGTCTTTTGTATAAAGATCTTCTGAATTGTTTATGGATTTTTAGATTTTTAAATATTGTTATCGTTGTATACAAAATTATTTTTCAAAAAAAGGAGGAGAACTAAAAATAAGGCTTATAGTTTGGATTCATTGTATGTAAGTGTGGGAGGAGTATGATGTGGAGGCAGTAAGTGAAATATTCAAAATAACACGGGGAACAACATTTTGTTATTGGATACATTAAACTAGTTCCCTTTGTTCTTGAAGGGTTGCTCTCAAGTTTTTTTGAACTCTGCAATCATGTATAACATAGAATGTCCGAGGGTCCGTTGAACAGTTAGCAATCATTGTAAAGTACATCTGTATTTTATGCCAACAGTGTGTTTATGTCCAGACAGCAAAATGGATGGGTGGCGGCATAATAGGATCTTGCTCTATGCTGCTGACAGGCCAGGCGTCCAGCAATGTGACTCTGTTGCCAAGTTGGAAGTTACGGAGGGAGCTCAGGATACTAGGAGGAAGCAGCAGCTGGATGAGTCATGGACAGGGCGAGCTACAGGACAGTACATTCTTATGTGGCTAGGCACATTATTTACAACCCCAAGGCCTCTAGTGCTGTAAAACCATAGGTAATCCAACCTTCAAATGATGAACGCAGCAATGTTCCTAGGATATGTGGAATATGTGGTAGTATGAGTTTTTGTAACAAATTTGCACCTATCACATGCTATGCTTCTAAAAAAAAAAACAGCACTTGTATACCTTGCTAGCAGAATCATATCTTTCAAAAAGGATAACCTGATAATGAAAACTTGTATTTGACGCCCTATTCACACAACCCCTTTAAAACAGCACACTTGTGTAGCCTTACTGAAAAGTTTACATTCTCAGCACAACAAAGTAGAGAAACCATGAGCTCTTGGCGTTGAAACTATACCTTGCCACAACATTAAACACAATGCAATATTAACACCATGCTCACCGACCTGAAACAGATGTTTAACCCATACTTAAAATGCTAACAACTAAACTACAAATCCCAAAATGCAGTGTAGTTGTTGGCTAACTGTGCAACATACGATACGAGGTCACTTGGCAGCCATGCTCATCCGAGGTACCACAGCTAGCAAGAACTAACCTGAGGTCAGTACGACAGTTAATTTCAGAGACATGTTTAGAGGCACTGGGGGTGTAGTTAGAGACACAAGGAGCGAGGTCACTCACCAGAGTAAACAACAAGCCAGTGGCAGAGCTGGAACGTTAGCGCTAATGTGTTTGGGTGTGAATCAAACCATTTTGGCGACTTTGCGACCTATTTGTCATGGCTTATTTAGTTAATTAAATATTTATTGTATTGTCAACCTTTTGTGTCCGTCCCTCCTAAGGCTGCATTTTGTAACAGAAAGAAATTCTTAAGAAACAACATTTCATTTTTTTTCTCGGGATCGATTTCACAGGGAAGTAAATGAAGGAAAGGAGAGAAAAAATGGTTTATTAAAATCATAGTTTTCAAGAAAAACGAAAAACAAAAGTAGCACTTCAGTGGCAAACCCAAGTGGCAATATTGTGTTTGGATGTGAATTAAACCAATCCGGGTACTTTGCTACTACTCTGTCTTGCTTTATTTAAGTTAATTGGCGACTTTTAAGTATTGTGAACTTTTTTTTCTTTCCGTCCCGAGGCTGCACTTGAAAATGTCAGAAACAGACGACATTACATAGACCTAAAAAAACAAGCATTAGAAATGCAATTGGTCTCGCTTTTTTTAAGTTAGAGTTTATTGTAAATGACAATGTTTTTTACCTACCAAGGGAAGGGGAGGAAGCAGCGGGCGCTGACTGCCATAATGCTTTCTTAGAGAGGGATTGGCCAAAAGTAAACCAAACAAGCAGAGCCTTTAAAAACAAGAAACAGAGTTGCACTATGGATATGAATAAAAACATTATCACGAACGATGACAGTTTGCAGCGTACATTACATGCCATTCCAAAGAGAGATGAAAAAAAAGTTAGAAATTGAAAAATGAACGGCTACTGAAGCTGGTTCGATAACACGAATGGGCACTGGAATGAACCAGGTACCCTGAGGGTAGGAGAGGTAATAACCGGAGTATATCCTCCCAGAGAAGTATAACACGAAAAAATACTCCAGTGGACCACGTGGTGGTCAGTTGAGTAAGAGATAAAAAACTGTACCTGCGGTCTGGAAAACAGAAAAGTAGGGGCAACACAATTTGTTCTACTATGAGGTTTTGTCTAGCGCAACCATGTATGTGGGGGAAAAAACTAGTTTGTTTATATTACCCTCACACACCCTAGTGGTGTCATGCTTCATCATCGGGTCACGCCGACCCCTACAAGTCGGGGTGGGCTCGACCACAGTATTGGGAAGCTCTTCTGATATGTTATAGGAGGGGGCTTTAAATAAGATAAAATCACCCAGATAGATCCTCGGTATCCCTTTATTTTGGGGTCTATCTGAGAAGATAAATACTGTATAGAAATTATTTATACAAGTGGGTCTTGTCAGGGTATTATGGTCCTATGACCCTAGTGCCAACATGTTATGGTATCAGAATAATTGAGAATTTTGCTTTTTACTAATCGAGTGGATACGATTGAGACTAACTCTTTGGGTGCATGTGTAATGTTGGTACATGATTGAGCACAAGTATTAAATACATTAAAATAAATCTAATAAGACAAAGTGCTTAAATAAACAAAGAAACCCAAAGGGGGAAGAGAAAAATCTTGTGAGGCGACACAGCAGACGACCTGGCAACTACAATAAAACAGAGGGAAAAACTAAAAATGGCCAGAAAAAATCAAAAACATTCTAAATCAGGTTGATGTGGTTCTTGAGCATGGGTACTCACAAACTTTCACAAACTTTCTCTCTGGGCCAAATTTACAGTGTGGTTTGTGGCCGAGGGCCGCACCGGTGGGGGAGGAGTCAGTGGTGGAGGGGGTGGGGTTCTAGAGCAACAAAAAAAACTGTGACCATGAGGTTGAACACATGCCCCTGCAGCGGACGCCTTCGTCCACTGAGCCACCAGGCTTACACACACATCTTTCTTTCTTTCTTTCTCTCTCTCTCTCTCTCTCTCTCTCTCTCTCTCTCTCTCTCTCTGTCTCTCTCTCTCTCTCTCTCTCTCTCCCTCTATCTCTGTCTCCCTCCCTCTCTCCATCTCTGTCTCCCTCCCTCTCCCTATCTCTGTCTCCCACCCTCTCTCTAGCTCTCTCTCTCTCCCTCCCTCTGTCTCCCTCCCTCTGTCTCCCTCCCTCTGTCCCCCTCCCTCTGCCTGTCTCCCTCTGCCTGTCTCCCTCTGTCTGTCTCCCTCTGTCTGTCTCCCTCCCTCTGTCTCCTCTCCCTCTGTCTCCCTCTCTCTGTCTCCCTCTCTCTCTGTCTCCCTCTCTCTCTGTCTCCCTCTCTCTCTGTCTCCCTCTCTCTCTCGGTCTCCCTCACTCTGTCACCCTCTGTCACCCTCCCTCTCTCTCTCTCCCTCTGTCTCCCTCTCTGTCTCTCTGTCTGTCTTAGTCTCTGCCTCTATCTGTATGTCCCTGTCTCTGCCTCTATCTGTCTGTACCTGTCTCTATCTGTCCCTGTTTCCCTCCCTCTGTCTCCCTCTTCGTCTCTCTGTCTCTGTCTGTCTCTATCTCTGTCTGTCTCTGTCTCCCTCCCTCCCTCTCTCTCTCTGTGTCCCTCCCTCTCCCTCTCTCTCTCTCTCGCTCCCTCTGTCTCATTCACTCTGTCCATCTCCCTCTCTCTCTCTGTCTCCCTCTCTGTCTCCCTCCCTCTCTCTCCCCCTGTCTCCCTCTCCGTCCCTCTGTCCCCG
Organism: Lissotriton helveticus; assembly: GCF_964261635.1. Lineage (NCBI taxonomy): Eukaryota > Metazoa > Chordata > Amphibia > Caudata > Salamandridae > Lissotriton > Lissotriton helveticus. Next base: position 1,149,942,358 of record NC_136057.1, read on the forward strand.
ACCCATAATACAACACACACACCACATATACAACCACACACACACAACCACACACACCTAACCACAGCCATACATACAACCATACACACCCACACACACAACCACACACACCTAACCACACCCATACACACAACCACATACACAACCACACACACAACCACACACACACACACACAACCACACACACAAGCACATCGTCAGTGCACACTTTCACCAGGCACAGACACCATCAGTCGTCAGTGCACGCTTTCACCGGGCACAAACACCACCAGCCGTCAGTGCAAGCTTTCACCAGCACACACCACCAGACGTCAGTGCACTATTTCACTGGGCTCAAACACCACCAGCCGTCAGTGCACGCTGCCACCAGGTACACACCACCAGACGTCAGGGCACGCTTTCACCAGGCACACACACACCACCAGCCGTCAGTGCACGCTTTCACCAGGCACACACTCACCACCAGCCATCAGTGCACGCTTTCACCAGGCACACACTCACCACCAGCCGTCAGTGCATGCTTCCACCAGGCATACACCCCACCAGCCGTCAGTGCATGCTTCCACCAGGCACACAAACCACCAGCTGGCAGTGCACTCTTCAACCAGGCATACACACCACCAGCCATCAGTGCACAATTTCTACAGGCACACACACCACCAGCCATCAGTGCACACATCAATTGTTAACATATCCACAATTAACTATTGTAGCAATCGCAGTATGGTGCACTTTACTTTTAAATATATTCATCTAAAGCGCAGCATGCTATCATTACTACAAAAATAAATACTCATTTTTTTTCCTACAATTTATAGACTTTCGTTGCAATTGGTGTTGCAATATTTAGCAATGCCAATAGGTCAAACTTAATTAATGCGAGACCTATTGCATTGCAAATGCTTGTTTTTCCTTTTGGCTCTGTCTCTCTCTATCTCTCCTCTGCTCTTACACCTCCCTTTGTCTCAACATGGAGGGTTAATTACATTTTTCACTACAACATTGTCAAAATCGAATTTTCCTTTTTTTATTCAAATTTTTGTCATATTGTTCTTTAAATGTAGTTATTTCAGTCCTTAGTGTTTTTTCCAGAGTTTTTTCACTCTTAGTTGTATATAGCACTCATGGAATTTCATAAGAAAGAAACTTTCAATTTCAATCAGGTCTGTCACTTCACAGTTTTTAAACTACGAATGTTGGCACTAACGCTGCTCCCCAAACGCCCCCACACGCGCCCCGTAGCTTTTTATCTGATCGTTGTGGCCTGCAGTGAGGGACTAAAGCTCACGCCCCTGCCTAAGAGTTGTTAATTGTGCCGCTCGAAAGCATCAGCAGCTCCCCAAGGACTCAACATCATCTCCTAAGACCTGGGATGGGAGGAGATGCACCATGCTGTTTCTCCTCTGTCAGCCCATTGTCATTCTGCCCAATGAGGAACGGCTGACTCTGTGAACTGCTGAGAGTCACACTCGGGCTGTAGCAGCCTTTCAGGTGTTGCCCCAGCAGGAAAGTCGGCCAAGGTACGTGGGCCCCTCCTCTAGAACCAGGCCTGGATCCAGGGGGGACAAGCGCCCCACCTTGCCCCCCCCCCCCCCCGCGGACGCCCATGCAGCCAAGGTGAGAGTTAGAGGGCCCGGGCCAGCAGGACATTAAAAATAATAAACCCGAGCAGCCGACGAGCATGGCCGCTAGCTTAGAAGGCTCCTGCATCCCCGCCATCTATCCTGAACAATCCTATGCCACAGGAAGCTGCAAACTTGCTCCGTGCGTGACTCACGGGTTAGGCAACCCGCTGCAGGAGAAGCGACGGTGAGAAGAGCCCTCTACGGCATGCTAAAAGAAATCCGAACGGACAGAGACAGAGGCACCGACATGGAGACACACAGACTCACAATAGAGGTGTCTAGATTGGTGTAGCGGCTGCGCGCCACGGACCCGTCAAGTTGTGTATCTGTGTGTTGATTGGAGAGGGTGGCTGCTCCGGCGGAAGAGACGAGTGAGGTCTGGGGTACAGCAGCTGCCAACCGGATGTAACAGGGTGGACGTCTCGGAGCGGAGGCCGCAAATCGAGGTCCCGGCTCCGACGACCTGCAGGGCCTCGACCGGGCCCTGATGGAAGTGAATGGCCTGCGGACTGGGGGACGGCGGAGGGGGGATTAGAGTGGACGGGGGGTAGGAAAAACAATCAGCAGACGCCGCCGCACCCCATCACCTCAACGCGCTGCTTAGATCGGGGACCTGGCCTCCGCGGCAAGTGTGGCATACAGACAGCAGCTCAGCCTGGGCCGTGAGACGCGAGCAGCCCATTCAAGCTGTATGCCCTCCCCACGTGTACCCACTCATCAAGTACGGCTCCCAGACGAGGGGCGGTGAATCCGGCTGTGATCTGGGCCGCACAAGTGTGCCACCCGTAAAGACGCTGAGGCCCAGAAAACAGCAGATGGTGAGATCCCTGAAACGGGAGGGGATCTAGAGGTGGTTAGAATGGACCAGGAAGGTGGAGATCATGAGTTGGGATTGACGGTGTGTGCAACTGCTAGTACCCGAGATGGCACATCCATTGAACGGCGTGAGTGGACCTCCCCCTTCCTGGCCAGGGGCGCCAACAGCCCCTCGAAAGAAAGCGGCGAGTACCTAGAGATTGCCCTGGTCCATGCACAATTACAGCTGAGGTAGTGATAGAAAACGGCATAACCCCGCCTAATCAGAGATCCCTAGGAAGGAGGGGTGATCCGTGATCAGTTTATTGATCCCCCACTGCCGAGGGGTACCCAAACACAGTGAATTCCTTCGGACGGAGAGGCGACTTGAACCTTGAGAGCTGGAGAGAGAGGACCCTAGGGAAACCCCACAAGCCAACAGCCAGATTGCCTAACTCGCTGGATAGGCGGCAGGAACTACCGGGACTGTCCCTGATTTTATCACCTTCTCACAAGAATTCACGGCGCACACATGGCAACAGGCAGGGGTCCGAAGGCCAACACTCAAAATAAACTTGCCAAATTTGCCTGGAATAAAGCAGGGGAAGACCGGGAAGCGCATCAAATGGAGAAAACAGAGGGACAGGGTTTCCCCAAACCGTGGTCGGAACCAACGCTTCACGACGTCATGGCGGCCATAAGCGGAGTGCGCACCTCTCTTGACTCAGTTAATGTAGAAGTGTTTCTCATCAGAGCGGATTTCAGCAAAATGGATGAAAGAGTGAAGGAACTCAAAATTGTCACGACAGCACTGCAGAATGATACTTCCCAGCTCCAGACACAGGTGGTTGAGCTACAGAATAGACTGGAGCACATAGAGCAACAACTTGACAAATATGAAGGACGGGCCTGTGACGATAACAAACGTATATTGGGTGTTCCGGAGTGGGCCGAAGGGCCAGCAGCCGACCTGTATGTGGAAGAATTAATAACCACGCCCCTACAACCCAAGAGTCTGTCATGGTATTTCTCAATAGAAAGAGCTCAAAGGGTGCCAGGAGACAGGCCAAAACATGCCCCCCCAGAGACCCCTCATTGCCCGTGTCTTTAATTATAGAGGCAGAGATATTATACTGCAGACAGCAAAGTCCGGCCCGCCTCTTAAGAGTGATAACAACAAAGTTAAATTTTTCCCGGACTTCACAGCCAAAGTTCAAACCCAGCGACGCAGCTTGCAGGCAGTGAAAAAAGAGCTCCAGGACCTGGAAGTAAAATGCGCCATGCTCTTTCCGGCGAAGCTCAGAGTGGAGTCTGACGGCAGGACATGGTTCTTCACTTCTCCGGAGGATGTGTGGGATTGGCTGGAGGGGTGGCGCAGGGTTGGGGGGCCGGAGATTGCAATGGAGGACCTAGGCCGTATAAAGAGAACTCGGAAGATCCATCTGCAGATGACTCCACTGCCATGAAAGGGAAGGAGCTGGCGCACACATAGACCTTATATCCGAGGAGTTCTACAAAGGTGCAAGTACCGCAGCGGTGGTGAGACTGTTCTTAAGACTTATGTACAAATGTTGTTACTTGGGGACTTGATTGTTGCATACTTAGTTTTAATCGCACCTAACTGAGGGAGGTACTCCCGAGTCACTTTACTAGTACAGACAATGGATAGTCTGCAACAGGCAGGATGTAATGTGCAACTAGCAGGGATGGAGGCATACTAAGCCTGCACCTTTCAGTATTTTGGGGGGGAGAGAGGCACTCTGCCTAGTTGGGGAGTGGGTAGTTTAAAATCCACGGGCAGGGGGGCAGGGTGGGTGAGGGGAGGGGGGATGGGTGTTCACCTTTTCAATGTTTGGTTCACTTGCAACATGACAGTTGCATATTGCTATGTATCGGTATCCTGGCTGGTTGCAGCCGCGGGGGAAATAAGCAGGGTAGAGTTATACTAGTTCAGCTATTCTCGTCACGATAGATGATGGGGGTAAAGGAGATCTGTCACTCTCTGTTCTAACGTGGAATGTGAACGGGATGGGGGATAAAATTAAAAGAGGAATTGTCCAGCAGTACTTGAAGAGACAGTCTCCTGACGTAGTACTACTGCAAGAGATGCACTTGGTTGGGCATAAAAGCAAAGCCCTTAGTAGGTGGGGGTACAAACTCCTTGTACATGCAGATTACACCACAGGCTCCAGGGGAACGAGTATCCTGGTTAAAAAAAAACATACCTCTTATTAAGCACCGTACGTGGGTGGACCCTGGAGGAAGATTTGCCGTTTTAGAGGCCCAATGGGAGGGGAGAGCACTTAATGTGATCTCACTGTACCTGCCGCCAGCATTAGGTAAGGAAGCTCTGGCAGACCGTGGCAACATACTGACTGACCTTCCTGTGGGCACCTTAATCCTGGGAGGAGATTATAATATGACAATGGATGACATAATTGATAGACATCCACAACGGCCGGGAGCGAGACCGAATGTGCTTATGGCAGAATTCACCACAGCTATGGGTCTAACTGATGTGGGGCGAGCATTAAAACTGACAGACACACAGTATACTTACTTCTCCAACACACACAAGAGCCTATCTCATATCGACTATTTTCTAACACATACAGCCTCATTAGGTAATTTTAGACATATCCAAGTCTTGCCGAGAGGCATTTTAGGTCACTCCCCGGTCAGGATGGAATTCACACACTGGGAACAGCAGCCACGTACCACTATCGTCCTCAACCCATGGTTGCTGGAAAATTTCCGATGAACTATGCACGCAAACCGGTAACTACTTCAAAGAAAATCTGGGCTCGGGTGATTTGGCACAAACCATATGGGAGGCATATGAAGTGGTTTTGAAGGGGCATGCCCTGTCCCTAAAAACTGGGTATATTCAAAAGAAGCGCTGATTATTAGTTCAGGTGGAAGAAGAACTGCAACAACTGGAATCAGACCACACAAATAGTCTATCGGAAGACACTCAACATCCCCTGGCACTCAAGCAAGAAGAATACAGAATCAAACCTAGAGAGGATATGATGGCCAAACATCTCACTACCCAACACAGACTGTACGAATTGGGTGTTAGGGTCGGTAAAACGCTGGCATGTTAGAAGAGGCGAGAACAGGGAGATAGATGGGTGTCCAGGCTAACACTGCCAAGTGGCGAGACACTTACCCACCCCAGGGACATAGCGGAGGCATTCACAGACCACTTAGAGAAGATATACTCCCCCTCTACCACATACACAGCAAAAGACTCTCGTCAGCTCCTCTCAGATAGTGCCTTGCCAACACTCTCGGAATCAGATAGGGGCACCCTTGATGACAACCTGACAGATGAAGAGATTCATAGGGCCATTGGTCAAATTCACTTTGAAAAGCGATGGGGCTCAAAGGCACTCCCATCGAGTTAATAGCTCACAGGTGTGCCTCTCAAGTAGCCCTACACCTGCGAGCTATGTACAATGAAAGTTACGAGGTGGGAAAGCTGCCTAAGGACTAGCGTCTGGCTACCATAGTGGTTATCCGTAAGCCAGGGAAGCCTGGGCACTATTGTGGCTCTCACAGGTCTATCTCGTTGATTAAAGTAGAGGCTGAAATCCTAGTGAAAGTCCTGCCCATAAGACTTGTCACAGTTATCTCCTCCTTTGTCAACCCCGATCAATCTTGCTTTATGCCAGGGAGAAACACAGCACTCAATATCCGTCATCTCCATAACGTGCTCGCGCGCAAAGAATTCCAGGAGGAAGACGCAGTGGTGCTGTCGTTAGATGCCTCCAGGGCATTCGATTCTATAGAGTGGACATACTTAGTTGAAGTTCTAAGCAGGGTGGGATTTGGCCCGAAGTTTCTGGGCTGGGTGAAATTGCTGTATACGGATATATAGGGGCAAGTGAGAGTCAATAACTACACATCCCACACATTCACACTACAGAGAGGTATCCAACAGGGCTGTCCTTTATCTCCACTGATATTTTCTCTCATATTAGAACCACTTGCTGCATGGATACATCAAGACGTAATGGTAAGGGAGCTGAAATGGGCAGAAGACCTGGAAGACCGAATATCCTTGTATGCCGATGATATACTATTGTACCTTGCCTCCCCTATAAATCCATACACGCTGTCTTAAACATATTCACAAATTTCGGAAAGTATTCTGGAATGCAATCAATTGGAGTTAATCTGTATTTTTTATGCTTCAGGGACAGGTCTCCCAGTGAATTGTACGATAGAAGTGGCTAGAGAGGGATTCGGTATTTGGGAATATTTGTAACATCAGACCCGGCACTCTTTCACGACCGCAACTTAGCGCCTCCGCTAGCCAGGCTACGAGCTGATGTAAAGCACTGGCGGCCCCTGCCCTTATTCCTAGAAGGCCGCGCCGCCCTCTTCAAGACGCTGGCCCTCCCGCGATTTTTATCTATTCTTCAGAACTGCCCAAACCGTGTCCCGGGTGCATATTTCACAACAGTGGAAAGTGAGGTCCATACGCTGCTTTGGGATGGCAAGGCCACTCGGTGGCAATGAAATAGCTAACAAAAAGTTGGGATGCCGGGGGCATAGCTTTACCCAACCTTAAACTCTATTATTGGGCCTCACAATTGGATATATCACCTCCCTAACGATCCGGCATATGTTCTGGACAAATACCAAACGGATCGCTCGGGTTATCTTGGAGCCCTATATTCAAAAAACAGAAAACCGGGATATTTTGGACCCACCTCTCACACAATAGGGATCCGATACCAGAGGAATTCTCGCCTGGGCTGGGCAAACACCCTCACAAAAGCGACACCATTGTCTTACGCCCAGAAACTTGGCATGCTATGTCATCAACCAGGGTTCGACAAGTGGGACATAATTGGAATTTCAGTGGTAGGAGATTTGATTAAAAAGGGTTCTGTCCTTAGTTTTGAGGAACTCCGAGGACACTACCAAATGGCTCAGGGGGAACTGTTCAGGTACCTACAAATATGACACGCCCTACAGACGGCTTTTCCAAAACCTCAAAGAGATACAAGAATAATCGCCACAAGAACATCGATTGCTAGATGGGCCATTACACTCGAAAGCCATATCTGTAAATTATAAAAACCTGAGTAAAAACCTGCCCGTACTTTTAGTAAACTTAGAGAGCGGCGGCAAAGAGACTTGGGGCATATTGATGATGAGGACTGGCAAACGGCCCTAATGTCCCCCAGAGAAGCAGCCATAACACTCTGCTTCCGATTGATACAGCTTAGGATCTTACACCGGTCCTATATGACGGGGACCACCTTAGCCAAAATAGGCGCAAGAACTGATGACCTCTGTCTTAGGGGTTGCCAACAACCAGCCACCTTTCATCACACTATCAGGGATTTCCCTGCTACACAGCATATATGGGAGGGAGCCACAACTCACATTCAGACCGCACTGGGGAAGGAGGTAGTTCTTACATCATAGTAGGGTCTGCTAAACATCTGGGAAGCGAGGAAACTTACTGAAATTGAACAACAGCTGGTAATGCTAGGATATACACTGGTCAAGGGGGAACTGGCGAGAGGGTGGGGGGGCAACCCCACCATCCACTCCTGTATGGGCGAAAGAATTAGACAAGTTCATGATAGCGGAGAAGGAAGTATTTATAGCTCGGGGTGCCCTAAAAAAATGGGACAGGAAATGGAACAAATGTAATGTCTATCGTGGAGACATATGTATATCCCCAATGGAGGAATTGGAAAGGCACAGAAGTGGGAACAGAGAGGCAACCAATTAGTTCTATGCCTTGTTGACCCCTGAATACTGTACAAAGTATGGATAACTGTAATGTATGCTAACCTGTACTATTGAATTTAATAAACAGATTTCTAAAAAAAAAAAGAATTATAATAAAAGACCTCATTGAACAGGGGAAAAAAAGTTAATAAACCCCACCTCCATTAAAAGAAGTGAAAAGAAGCCCAAGACAAGCGTACGACGAGGTTAATAAAGGCGCACAGTGAGAACTGTTTGATGCTTTGATAGATGGGAGGGGTGTAACTGTAGAGGCAATGCAAAAAAAGAAACATATAGGTGCCGTAAATAAATAATTACAAGCAAACGATGAGCCTGCTCCATGCAGTTTCGGAGGTGAGAAGAGTGTGCTTTGCAGAATAGCCTGTTGCCTGATGTGAAAATATAATGTGCTCCTCCAGCAGTGTTAAGCATTGCTCTATAGGGGCTTGTCCTGTGATTGTGGGTTTTTTCTGTGGGGAGTAAGTTGTGTCATGACTAGATAGCAAGTATTTTGAACGGGGGTACTTGTGGCAGCCTTTGAAGATGGTAAAAGGACCGGGTGGAAACGTTTCATTGGAGGTTTGGAGGGATTGGGGTCAATGCAAGCTGCGCTGGTGGGAGGGGGAGAAGCGGAACACATGGGTCTGTGTAGGGAATCCACGAGACAGAATGTCGCGCGGGCAGGAGGGGGAGAAGCGAAACAATTGTGTATGTGTAGGGAATCCACGAGACAGAATGGCCACCTCGAGTTTAGTTTTGTGTTTGTGTCTGCTTTCGACATGGTGCTGCAGCACCCATAAACTGCCAGCGTTCAACTTCGTGGCGGATGTAGATCCCTGGAAGTGTAAAGTAGATATTGATGAATAACAAAAGTAGCACACCCTGCTGTTCATGAAAATTCTGACATCGCATTTGTGAACCTGGCCCTGTGTGTGGCTGCACTAGCGTTATGCCAACACAGTCCGACCTTTTTCCACCCCAAAAATTACTTAAACGCCACAAACAACCTAAACAGTAGCATTTCGGACCATGCAAAAAAATAAACACCATGAAGCCCAGGATACAAGAACGTTGTGTCAGCAAGTGGCCATTCTCAAAACAGGAGGCGGGGGGGGTAGCAATGCGGTCTGGAGTTGGCATACGGAATTGATATTGAAAAAAATTATGGTATTGAAAAAAATGATCCGCAGAAAAAAAAATGCACAATCGGCACAATTCTGTGATACAATGCTGCCTCTCTGGTTACAGATGCTAAAATAACTGCCCAGCGTATAATCCCACAGACGAGAGTCTTCAGTTACAGACGCAGGGGGTGATCTCCAAAATAAATAAACAAACGCGGAGTGAGAAAACAGATGGCACACTGCACGCAATTAAAACAAGTGCAAGCGGAGCGGACGAAAACTGTAGTTAGGCGCCGATGCTTCAGGACTACACGGAAGTTACCATAGGATCAACAGAAAGCAAGATAAGAACAGCAACGCCAGAGGAAAACCAATCGCAAGCGGAAAAACAAATTACACAGAGTTTAAGCCAACATACAGATTACTTTATGTCTCGCTGATACAACGCATGCGCTAACAAGGCGAGACCTAAAAAGGGAACGGGCAACAGAAAGGTGAAAAGGCAGGAGAAGCAGATGATAAAGAAACAAGCAATGGCTGTTCTTATCTTCTGGGTGTGGAAAACAGGCGGGGTGGAAGGGAGGGTGAGTGCAAGTCCACTGCATACATCTGATATTTATACAAACCTCTTAGCATTCCAAGACAAGTGACATTAAACAAAGCTCAAAGTCTCAGAAGGAAGCTAGTTACTTTGCCTAAATATTTCTTCAAGAGACGATCCGTCCTTTCAGATCCTTCACTTTAAAAGCATAACAAGGAGGGGGCAAGCTGTGATGAGTGAGGAGGTGGGGGATGGTGTGAAGAAGGGCAGACTGGAGCGTGTGAGTGATTGGAAGGGAGGGGAATGGAGAGCAGAGAGAGTGGGGTGCAGTATAGGGTGACCCGAATTTTAAAGCAAAAAAAGGGACATTTCACAAAAATAGAAGAAGGACTATAATTTTACGTCACGCGAGCGCACAGAATGACAGTTCTCCTTAGCAGAGAATTACAAAACAGGCAGAAAGAACATACATAAGATGCAATTTTTAAACCCAGTAACTTGCCTGTGAAGTAAACTGCTAACTATCCCCGCTTTGTAAAACATAAAAAAACACCTCCCCCACTTTTAGTCTACCCTCTCCAAAAATTTCTCGAAATCTGCCCGGACAGCTGGTGAAAAACGGGGACCGTCCTGGCAAATCCGGGACGCGTGGTCACCCTAGTGGAGTAGCAGGTTGAAAATATAGGCCAGTGAAAATAAAACCAGCGTGGCGCTCGTGAAAGGGTGCCATACTGATCAACAGAGCTCACAGAAAGAGCTCATACCTGCAGTTCTCCCCGGAGACCAGAGGCATTCGAAGGCTGGGGCAGCTGCGAGGAGCAGGCACAGACAGCAGTGCCCCCTGCTCTGAGGCAGGCTGCAGCATAAGCCGCCTCCTCCATCTGCCTAGCCATCCTCCTCTGCTGGAGCCAGTAGACTGATTGGGAGAGGGAGCAGAAAAAGTGGAATGGAGGAGCCGGAAATATACAACAAAGAAAGTGAAACCAGAGAAGCGCTCGTGAAATGGGCGCAGCTCTGATAAAATATGCTTTATTCACCACTAAATGAAAGAAAGGCACATTGGAATGGGTACCTGCTTCAACCCCGGGGGGACCGTAGAATGCATACTGAGACAGGAGCACTCTAGCCTGCTTGTGCCCTGGGGACAATGTAAAGTGCATACTCGAGCGGAGCGAAGCAATGCACAAACACACGCTAAAATCACCGGGTCGAAACAGCGCTAAACCCTATGGCAATTGGGAACAACTGTAGGGTAGCAAGTTAAAGTGATCAAATAAAAAAGCCACCATTGTGAAACATGAAAGTGCAGTGACAAGATTTACAGGCCTGTTTTCACTTGACTTGGAATGAAAAGGCACGGGGAGCCACTGTGCATAAGGAGAGCCTTCCCATACCATTGTGCCAAAGCAGAAGAAACAAGCAAGCGATTTGGAAGCACGGCAGGGGAAGCAGCAGTAACACAACTGTGGCGTTAAGTGGAGTGGGAGGAAGAAGGCTATATTTAAATGTAAGCAGCAAGGGCACTGAAGCTGAAGACAGACAAACAGTAACGGAGCGGGAAACCAAGAAAAATATAGTCCCCCAGAGAACAGATAAAGAGCCAGAGCAGAATGAGATAGTACTAAGCCCCTGCTAATGTGGGAGCAACATCAGAGAGAAAGGAGGGACATAGAGGCAGGACTGACCACTAGCAAGCAAGTATTTTTAAAGGAAACTCGCATAGACAAATGAAAAGCAATCACAAGAAACGGAATGCACTTGATGCCCACTGACTGATCACAGCAGGTCTCGTAGAGACAGCGCATGCAGTTAGCTTGACCTAAAAAATAGGGGTTCAGCTCTGCACAGGCAAATGATTATGATCTAGCTAATATGAGATTAACCCAATTTGCAGTCAAGCAATTGTAGTCCAGAAGCCAAACAAAAGTTGCCATATACTACCATACATATATAATAGAACATCATATGACAAGATACTTAAAGACTTAAATTGTTGTTTGCTTACAGCTACTAGGATCCAGAAGAAGGTCACAGAGAGATACGGGCTAGGGGTAAACACATCAATATTCACAGCAATTACTCCCCCAAACACCGCTGAGATCCCAACAATCACTTGGATGACCTACGGAATATATAATACAAAACACGAGAAAGTATTTAGGATCTTTTATATAGCATGAGTTCATCTAACACATTTAAGAGGACCTTTTAAAAAGGTTTAAGGACCTAACTTACTTGTTTTCTCATTTTCCATACATTATCTCCACATTACTCTCACCATTTATAACTTTATGTATGTATAAATATAAAATAGTTATCCTAAAGTATTTGTAAAGCCAGAGTCGAAACAACATCAATGAGCAAACAATTTCTCCCATCAGTTTAACATTTTTCTATTGCTTCCTTTAGTATAATGTATTTGTTTATTTTACATATAATGTTATATTCCACACGTGGTGCGACTGCTTTACACAAAAAGATATTACACAAAGAGGCAAAAGGAGGTAAATACAGATTGCATGGGATCTAGGTGAACATACCATGTGAAATGACTATAAATTAAGAAAATATTCACATGTAACTGATAATAAGAGAAATAGAGAAAACAAATAAATATATTGAAAAAAGCAAAGCCAAAACGTTTAGCCTTTATTATTGCTAGTAGACACAGCTCTCACATGTCAGCACCTTTTCTCTTACACACAAACACTGTCCATCACACAATTCTCACACAGAGACACACAAGAACGCTGTGGTGGTGGTAGTAAGGGTAGTGGTGCCGGTGAGACAAGTGATGTTGTAGCATCAACAGATCTGTCGATGTTGGCAGCAACCGTGGAAGTGTTATGTTGGTGATAGTGGGGGCTTTGGTGATAGAGTGGTGGTGTTAGTATTCTTGATGGTGGTGGTGAAAGTGGTGATCGTGTTGTTGATGGAGGTAGCATTAGCAGTGTTGATAGTTGTGGAAGTGGTGATAATTGTAGTCAGAGTGGTAATGATGGTGGAGTTGCAGGTGATGGCAATAATGGTGGTGGTAATGTTTTTTGGGTTGTATTGGTGAGGCTGGTGGTAATAGTGGTTGTGTTCATGATTGTGATGCAGTAGTTGTGTTTGTGGTGGTGGTAATGGTAAACGATGATGGTAAGGGTGCAGTGGTGTTTATTGCAGTGGTAATGATGGCAGTTTTAATGGTGTTGATGATATTGAGGGTGGTTATGGTGGTGGTGGAAATAGTGGAAATGGTTGTGGTAACAGTGCTGATGATAATGGTGGTGATAGTCAATATATAGTAGAGCTGCAGTTGGGTTCACTCAAAGTAAGTAAGTCCTTATAAGGAGACCAATGTAGAGCAGGAGCAAACATCACCTTGGCCAGTGAAGAGCAGCTCAAAAGGTGAACAGGGAGAGCAGAAGTTCACATATTGACACAAACTCATTTGCCTGTACCTTTCTGGTGAGGGGCAGGACAATAAGCCAGCAAAATGTCATCACACATGCTGGAAAAACAAAAGTAAGGGGCAGATTGATGAAGGCCTTGCGCCGCCGGTGCGTCACTTTATTTGACGCAACGGCGGCGCAAACAATGCGCCCTATTTACAACATGACGCATCTAGGAGATGCGTCACGTTGTAAAGCCCTGCGCCATAAGGAGTTGTTCCTGCGCAGGGGGGGGGGCGTTCCTGCGCAGGAACGCCTCCTAAAAGTGGCTGAGTGAAATCTATAAGATTTCACTCAGTCACTTTCAGGACAATGCTGCGTCAAAACCCTGCGCCTGCTTGAAGCAGGCGTAGGTCTTGACGCAGCATTGTGGAGATGGGGCACCCCCGAGCCTTGCTGGAGCTGCGTCGCGCTTGCGATGTAGCTCCAGCAATGCGCCACCTTTACGGCACAGATGCGTCACGCATCTGTGCCGTTTTTGCCCCATGGTGCGCCGCATTGTAAATGCGGCGCACCATGGGTGGCGGAGCAGCGGCGCAGGATGACTGGCGCATCCCTGGGGATGCGCCAGTCATCATAAATCTGCCCCTAAATGGCTACCCTGTGGGCTGATTCTATATTTTACTGACTCTTCTTGTAAGCCACTGACTAAAGGAGGATGAACCAGTCTACCACGCAATGTATGATTTTCTGTGGCCTGAATAAAAATATGAATGATGCTCTAACAGCGTAGTGGCCGAAGGAAACTGGTCTATTGCTCCTTTCTGTTTGTAGCATTACTAAGGATGTGAACTAATTTCGATAAACAGGTGAAACAGGTAAAGCTGTCTCTAAACCATACCTAAAACAGTATTCTACACAATTAAAGGGACTCATTCCAAGATGAAAGCAACAAAAAAAAGTGTTACAATTATTGAGTATGGGTTTTCCTTTGTGCCAATTACAAGAATAGTGCAAACACAGCTCATTCGCCTTTTGTGCACAGTTTCCGCCAAATATTATAGAGGAAACTGATGAGTAAAACTGCGTTTGCACAAACACTGTGCCCGAACGAGCTGTAAAAATCACTGTTCACACTTCATTACCCATAATGTGTTCCATCGCATGTAAACACAGCCATTCAAAAAATGCAGTTTAAATGCATTGCTAGCACACATGCCGATTAACACATTACACTCTGCCCTATGGTTTTGCATTTGCTGGGGAACAGTAAAACAAATAATTCCTTTCTGTAAAAAATGTATGTAGGAGAGAAACTACTGAATGTGAAAAACAGTTGAGTGTTCTTTTCAAACATTATCTGGTCCCCCATGCATTCCAATTAAAGCACTACCTGAAAGGCAGAGGGATGCAACACGTAGCTAATTTGAAGTGAGAGGGTGATGCTGCTCTGGGTGGAGCCAAGGCGCACTCTGGGTTTAGTTTAGGGAATTGGTAAACAACACATCAGCAAATAGCTTTTCTGACAAGCCAGACCCCAAAAAACACACATTTACTTAGACATGTTTTCTCTTTTCTTACAGCATCCGCCAAGACAGTGCCAGGCTCTCCAATACCAAGATGTTCTTACCGAATAGGACTTTAAGGTCCGGGCAGGAAAAGTAACTTTTTTTGATATTCTTCTTTCATTTGTTGTTTTCTAAATGCACAGAACGGAAACAGAGACAAGCATATAATGTAAGACATGCCTTGGATGTTATTTGCAAAGCTTCGTTAAGAACTTTTTCATCATGATTTTAAAAAATGTAGTGTACTGGTGCACTAGCAAGGCCAGAATTTGAAACAAATATACCTTATAATTTGTCGCATTAGTCTCTTTGTTCACCATGGATCTAGAGAGACAGAGCACTTTAACCCCATGGCCGCGGCGGTAATTCCGCCGCAGCGCTAGGGGGCAGGGGGGGCCGCGCGGCGCCACCATGCTCATGACCGAACCACTCCATCACGAGCAGGGTGTGGCACTGTGCTTGTGACTGAATGGTCCATCACAGCCCCGCCCGCTCAATGGACCACTCAGCGCAGGCGCGGAATCAGCGCCGCACAGGCGCGGCGGCCGGGCCGTGACAGAACCATTCCGTCACCAGCACAGCCCCACCGTGGCTGGTGACGGAATGGTCCCATCACGAGCACGTAAGGGGTTAAGAGGAGTGTGGAAGGGTTACAAACTGGGCATTCCAAAGCTATGTAATAGATAAGTGTCTCACGTTTTAAAGCGCAGTTCATAATATCATAATGAAAGTGCAATCAAAATAATGTTACAAAGTCCCATGAAAGAAGGCTAAAAGTTAATCATGGGATATAATTAAAAACAATAAAGATCATTAAAACTTTAAAATGGTATACACATTTAAAAGAGGAATGTCTGGCCTCGCTGACAGCGTGTGAGCCCTGGTGTAGAGGAATAAACAGCATGAAGAATTTTGTGTATATGGACAGAGAAAATGAGGAGCATTGGAGTTACACGCAGCCAGTGTGAGGAGCATAGGGGTAATTGACACAACGTAAGGGGACAGGTGTACAAGTAAAGACTTTGATGAGTTTTATGTACATGACAGAGTGAGGGATGTATGATATTACAACGCATGCTTTTACCACGCATGCCTTTACAACGCTGTTTTTACAACACATGCCTTTACAACGCATAGTGCTTTGGGGCGCTGGATAGTGAATAGTTTAATTTACTATTCCAACTCCAGTCCCCGTGGATAGTAGGGAAGGTGTTGGATAGTAAATTAAACCTATTCCCTATCCTAGAGCGCCCCCCAGCGCAATGCGTTGTAATGGTTTGCGTTGTAAAAGTTGCGTCGTAAAGGCACTGCGTGGTAAAAGTTGCGTTGTAAAGGATGTTTCCCCAGAGGGAGCAGTATGGTGCTTAAAGGAGAGGGCTTTGTTAGTGCCCATTGATACAGGAACAGGGCACTTTGGGACTTGCGTTAGGAGCTGCAATGCCACCGGAAATTTTAGCTTTCAGCATCCTCAATCTGTCACCTAAGAATGTTTAAAACAAGCTATTTTTACCGATGGTAAAACAAAAGACTACACAGATTCCAGAATCTCAGCAAAGTTTCCTCTCAATTTATTGAGACCTTAAAGCACAAGTTTTCAAGCTGGGGGAATCTCAGGCGGACATCAGGCTCTGGGCAAGAGAAGCAATTATTATGCCACTATAGAAAAGAGACAAATATCATGCTTAAAACAGGGTTGTGTTTTAGTGGAAAGTAAACAAAGTGACAAAGACCCTTTAATGAGATATTATTAAAGTATTTTTCACTCATATTCTGGCTGAGAGTAGGTGTCAAATGAGTTGGGAGTGTAGAAGCCACTCTTAAAGAAGGCTGCAGCGGACCCGAATGCGCAGCGGAACTACAGACAATCTCGCTTCTCCCCTGTTGCTCGAAGGTCCTGAAACTTTGGTGAACCAACCGATATCCAACTACCTGGAACAAAACAGCCTTCTGGATCCCTTGCAGTATGGATTCTGGGCATCACATAGCACGCAGGCCGCACTGTTAGAGGTGACAGGCACCATAAGGATGACACTGGATAGAGGGACCCCAGTGTTCCTAGTCCTCCTTGATCTGTCAGCAGCGTTTGACACCATCTCGCATATGAAGCTGCTAGGTAGACTGAGGGGGATTGGGGTGCAGGGTAGGGCTCTTAAGTGGATTCAGAGTTTTCTCTCCGGTCGTACCCAGAGCATCCAGCTGGATGCGTTTGTATCACACACCACAGGGGTCGACAGGGACGTGCCGCAGGGATCCAAGCTGAATCCTCCCCTGTTTAATGTATACATGACTCCATTGGCTGACATCATCAGTGGCCATGGCTTTCAGACCATCTCATATGCGGATGACATGCACCTAGCTAATTGTCCCCATTGGAGAGGACATTACGTCAACCCAACTGAAATTCAGAAGCTGCATGTCTAGCATTGCCACCTGGATGAGGCGGAACTTCTTACAGCTTAACTCCACAAAAACTGAAATCCTGCTGTTTGGGAAGGCTGAAGCAATCCGGTCTCCTGAGTGGTGGCCCACTGAGTTGGGCGAAGACCCCCCCACCTAGGAGTTGCACGAAGAACCTGGGCATTAAGATAGATATCCATGGAGGAGCAGGTCAAAACGGTATCAGGCGTGTGTTTTGGCACCATGAGGATGCTTAGGAAGATCTTCCCCTGGATCCCTCTGTCGGCAAGGAAAATCTTTGTTCAGTCACTCTTGGTGAGTCGGCTGGACTATGGCAACTCGCTACTGGTGGGAGCAAGTGAAGACCTCCTATCACGACTCCAGGTAGTGCAGAATACAGCAGCCCACCTTGCCCTCAACAAGCCGGCACAGACTCCTTCGGACCCTCTGCTGCACCAGTTACACTGTTACATAGAAAGGGCTGACCTAAAAAGTACTGGGACCTGGGTATTTATATGTTACAAGGAAAGTGATCCCAGTGCGGACATATTATAAAAACAAACAATCCTTTATACTAAATCTGGAGTGAAAGACAATAATACGATAATGTAAAGAGGAATGTAATTTAATCACATCCTCTTACAAGCAATATTACACAAATCATATTACAATATATACAATTTGCCCAGAGGAAAGAGGAAGGGGGTGGGTAAAGTGATTGTGAGGGTTGGGGGTCATTTAGGAAAGGTTTTTTAAAGATCCAGTGAGTTCATAGAGTCTATTATTTGACATCACATATGCATTTATTAGCAAGAACCACATTGGAAGATGATACAGATCCTAGGCCATATATTGGAACACAGTGATATTAGTCTGTTGTTCATGGATAGGTACAGGTGATAAAGTCGACGTTTCGACCCCTCTAGGATGTAAGTTTAGTTGCCACCTTACTACGGGGTCTTCCTCAGGACTGGTGTTGGTGATGTAAGTTTAAAAAGAGCACCAAACACACTTGTACGCCACTCACACACATAGCTATACACACCGGATGGAAGGGGGAGGGAGGGTAGGGGTTAATTCTCAGGACAAGGTAGTTGGAGTTAGGGAGGCTTCTTGGGAGGCGGGGTGTTTTTTTTTTTTCGAAAGACAGTTTGAATACCGTGCGGGACTTCAGCCCTCTTGCGCGGACACAAGGTACTTTGCTCTGGAACACGGCTTCCTGATAATGGTAGTGGATCGTGGGGCGGCATTGCACTAGGGCTATGTCTATCTGTTGGCTGAATTGTTTTACTTGAATGCAACTGTCAATAAAATATATTTGATCCAAAAAAAAAGGGCACCAAAAGGCCACCCAAATACAGTGGCGTAGAATCAACGGGAACTGGTGGGCCCGTAGGCTCCTAGTACAAACGGAGAGCGCGATCACACCTCTGTTCGTCTGTAGTTCTGTCTCCACTATTTGAAGGTGGAATCGTCCACTGTGGTATTAAGATCAAAAGCACAGCCCGTGCCTTAGTCGCGGGTGGTGTTGCTCTTGCCGGAATGAATTCAAAAGCCTAACAAAAGTTACACTGGCTCCCGGTGAGGAAAAGAGCTATCTTTAAGATGCTCTGCGTGGTCTTTAGATCACTACAGGGAAAAGGCCCTGCCTATCTCAGAAAAAAACTTAGGTGGTATCAACCGGCCCATCAATTGAGATCTAGTAATGTCAACCTTTTGTGTACCCAGAAAATATGGAGGGCACGGAAGGGCGGTAGAGCCTTTTCCTATTTGGCTGTGAGTCATTAGAATAAACTGCCACAGAACATTAGGGCCTGCGGTGAGCTGTCCAACTTTAAGAGACTTTTAAAGATATGGCTATTCTAGATGTGCATCCCCACCTTTCTATCTTCTCTCATAGCGCCGAGAGATCCCCCTGGGGATGATTTGCCTGTGCAAAGTAAAGTAAAGAAGGGGATGGAATCAAGACTCCAAATTACCCTCAATATTCCTCCTTCTATTTCTGATCAAAAAAATTACACTGTGGATACACTTTTAGCAGGGTCAGGCTGCCACTAGCATTTTGGCAATCATGTATTTCTAAAAGGAACAAATGAATATGACTTCTATGTCTGAGTTGCTAAATATGTTCAGAGCTTTCAATTTCATAGACTAAATATGAGAAAATATGTTTGTAATTCTGGCAGGCAAAGGGTTGAGGATTTTTTTTTTTTTTTTACAAAAACATGGTTCTATCACTAAAATATTTGAAGGCCATTCCTTTAAATGTTTAGATGGTAAAAAGATCCATTATGCTACAACAATCTTAAAGGTTTAAGCCTTAGATCCTAAGATCCCTAGAAGCAAGTGCCCTCTGTCAACAAGGAAATAATTTTCCAACTCAGCATGAATTACCACTCAAATGTTAGCTTTTAATGTATTTGGAAATTGTGATCCCCAAACATCAACTTATCATTTTCAGGGTATGTTGAGAATTGTAGCATATGATGTATATATGTAATGTGTTTGCAGATATTTAGGGAAACAGGTGTGATGTGAATTGTAAGGACATGTATACTGAAGTAAAATATAGGAATTTGGCTTCAGTCCATTTGAAGATGTTGATGGAGCAGGGTTTTGCTAAATGAAACCTGCTCGGATCAAACTTCTCTTTCTGTGGATTATTTAAAAAATGGTGTGAAAATTAACAGTGTAAAACTAAAAACGGGAAGATGAAGTTGCCCAAATGCGTGCTGGAAGGAAATCAGTATTTCCAGTATTTTTCTAGTAGGCCTCAAATGATTAATGCAGAAATAACAGCCAAAGAAAATAATGATCGAAGCCATAAATTTAAAAAAGACATGATATTTCCCTTTTCACTAACTGTTTGAAAAATATAAATAACGTGAAGAGAAATGCAAGCAAAGCATTTATAGAGTATTAATAATGAAGCTTTGTAGTGACAACGATAATTACATGTGTATTTGTTTTTCCTAGAGCACATTTTACTGTTCTGCAGAGAAGGCCTCAAGGGTCTTTTTAGGTTTAATTTGCTTTCTAAAACATAGGCTGCAAAGAAATGTATTTTGTCCTTTGTGAGTTACTGATGATGGTCAAGGCTGTGTGGAGGAAGTAATGCATGTTATTAATGGAATTTCCTTGCCAACTGGAGTATGTGGACACTTATGCTGTGATTTTGATACATTAGCCCGTGGAAGAGATTATAGGAGTTTCCTCTGCTGAAGGAAAATGACAACAGTTCTCTAAAGACAAAGGAACAGTTGAAAGTTAAATACACTGGAAGTGGAGTGATCAGACACCCCCTGTTCTAGTCAATGGGATTTGAGGATTTTTGGGGTTTAGATACATGAAGTGTTGGATCTTTAGTGAATAAGGGTATAACTACTAGTGTTAGAATATATAGTTAGGCAGGCTTTAGAGAAAGATTTTGACTTTGCGAGAGGAGAGAGCTGTGTTGCTGTTTCCTTACCTGATTGGCTGGTTTTTGTTCTGCTGATCCTGATTCTTTGACTTTGCTCCTCATACCTTCTTGAGGGTGTCCCAGCTTACCCTTCCTGCCGGAGGGTAGCTTTCCAGACTATTAGCATTTAGTGCTATAGTTATTTCTAAGTTCGTATGATATGCTTTGCATTAGTCTATTTTGCAAATGTTCCTTACTCTTTTGTCTCTTCGCCTATCCACTCTCTTATGACACGATTTTGAGATGTTATTAGGAATTACTGTAATGTTGTTTCTCTTGTGTGATGATCTATAATTTTAACTGTATTGCACTTGATGAGCATTCACATTAATTTAGATAAAAGCATATTGATAAGTAATCAGAGTCTGTCATTATTAATGTTATTTTGGTTATATTGAATACATTATTTCTTTGATTAGGTCCTCATAGTTGGGATTCTGTCAATCTTATGCCAGTCCCTCCCATCTATCAAAGGTCCATCGAATACAGAGGACCACATGGTTAAAATGAAAATTGGTAACTTGTTGTAAACTCAAGCAGCGTGAAAGGGACTGCAAGTTGTTAGGATTGGGTCCTGATGATAATATTTGGCAAAACCCCTTCCGCTAAATCAATGTCTTCCTTATAGTAGATGTGACAACTGGCATGTAGTTGCCATTTAAAAAAAAAAGCTGTATAGGTTGAGAATCTAATTTATTCCTCACATTGAGATTTTTTTTAGGTTTGTTCTGAACATAGGCCTGCCTAAAGATGTGTGGGGCTGTACAGTCCCCAGATTTTCCCAGTAAACAGCATAATCCTGCCCAGGATATATGGTCTGTGGCTGAACAAATACACATCAATGCTGCCTTCTGTGCCCTACCCTTTGTGTTGTGCTTTGACTCGCTCTGCAAAAGGAGTGAACTTTCCCAAGATGTGTCACCTGTGTCTTCCAAATATATATTCTTCTGAGGAGCGGGACTTTGTGCTGAAATGCCCAGGAAGATGTACCCAGTGTAGTAGGCTGGCTTAGTATTTGGTTCACATTTATTTAAGTGATGCACCTTGCATTAACCCACGGACCCAGGCAACCCTTATGGTGATTTTAGTGGTCTTTGATAACCATAGAAAGCCCTCAAAGTGGTAGCTGATGAGAGCAGCCTTCAGACCTATCTTGAAGGAGTGTAAAGTAGCCCATTTTACCAACGTTAATCAATAATGTAAGTTAAATTAAAAAGAACCACGCAGTGTTTATATAAAAATAAGTCTATTTATTACACCACATGATCACAAATACATTGGTATATCTCCTACCCAGAGATATCAGCACAATACACCAGAATACTTCGAAATAATCAGGTAAGTAGCACAAATATACACTGGTCTCGAGGGGAGACCAAACCCTATACTAAGAAAGTAGAATGCCAACTGCAAAGGAGTATAGGACTTGGACCAGAAGACTCGGAGAAGAAGGGGACACAAGGAACCACCCAAAGTAAGTACCCAGGAACTCCACGGAGGCTGTGTGCAGAGTGGAAAACACAGTTGCCTCCCCAATGGAAGTCAATAGAGAAGTCACAGTTGCAGTTTTAAAGAAGAAGGAGCCTTCCCAGAGGACCATGAAGAAACCCTTTGGAAGACAAAAGGTTGGAGAGATACTCCATCCGAGGATGCCCCAGGAACCATGTTACCTGCACCAACGAATCCGAGTGCATAGGGGTGAAGTGACGTCGGAGCCTGCCATAGACGACAATGGGAGACTTCAGTGAAGTTGCCTCTGGAGAAGACTGTAGAGGAGTCCGTGGAATACAAGGGTGGATTCTAGAAGTGAAGAACTTGTTAGCAGAGGGTACAGAGCCCACACCACTCAGACGTGACCAGGAGGCATGAAAGAACAATGCCCACTGATGCCGGGCAGTCCAGAAGATACGAGGGTGACCTTGTTGCTGCAGCTGTGAGGACCAGGCAATGCAGAGGAAGACCAGGAGCCATGCAGGAGCTGTCCCACGCAGGTTGTCGATGCCCGGCGGGAGTACCACTAAGCCTTGGGAGATACAAATGAGGAGGAAAGTGAAGAGATTGGGACTAGCAAGGTCCAATGGACTCACCAAGTGCTGGATAGTCAGAGCAGGCCCGAGCCAGCAGAGAAGCCCACTGAAGCAAGAGAAGACCCTCGGGAGGACCCACAGGCCAAAGGCGCAGAATTGCAAGTGGACCATAGGCAGCTCACCAAAGATGGAGGCAGAGAATGCAGTGAGGATGCTGATCTTTGGAAGATGAGGTGCTGGACACTGGAGCTTCTTGTAGCCCAAAGATCTCTGGAGTGCAGAGCCAATAATCTTTGTCAATGGCAAGTTGACACAGTCCACAGGATTTTGGTTCTAGTTGCCCGACCTGCATGGAGAACAACTTGAGGAAAAGAGTATGCCCAGGAATTAAGAGAATCACCAGCTTAGCAGGCATGGGCTGAGCATCTGAAGATTATCTCCTGCATCATCTGAGAGTTACAGAGCTGATAGAAGTTCTTCTCTTATTCATCGGTCCGCACAACCCTCATTCTAACCAGTTTTGTGGGAGTTGATATCACCAATTTCCAAACACAAAGGCAATGCTGGGATAGAATTCTTTTTCCAGTGCTGATTAAAAGTGTCCATAACCATTTTTAAACCATCATTCAAAAACGTATGCTTCTGGAGATATCATCATTAAAAGTCTGCTAACATCCTAACTTTACTGGTTTTCAGTTGAAAATGACCATCTTTTGTGTGGTGTTCGCCCAGATTTTTGCCTTCTTTTGCTGAGCCCATTTTTATTGGCCATAGAACTCTGTACACTTTACCTTTACTAACTAGTGGTAAAGTGCTTGTGCACTCCCTATCAAAAATGTTAGTTATATATACCTTATTGGCCCATTTTATGTAGTTATAAGTCCCTAGTGTATGGAACGAAAGAAGCCAAGGACCTGTAAATTAATTGCTACCGGCGGACTGCAGACCTCATTGTGCCATCCACTAAACTGTCACTTTGGCACTGTAAAAATCTTCCTTCAGCCAATCACTACCACCTGGGTGCACAGTTTTAAACTGCCATTTCAATCATCAATCAAAATAACCCTTACCTTCCTTTTAATACTCATTAGTCACACTTAGTAGACTTTAAATGCCCACAGGGCATCGCATTTAAAAATTTGGACATCTATATTTAATGTTTAAGAAATCCTGGCAGTGGAAAACCTCCAAAGTTATTTTCACTACAGCAAGGCTGGCTCTCCCATAGTCTACCACTGATTTATACTGTTACACTGAATACATTTTAAATTCAGTTAGGGAACAGCTAAAACATTTCAGGAATTCATTTTAATAGTCATTTAAAATCCAATTCAATAGCCCGGTCCCATTGTACATTACTGCTCTGGAAAACATGCTTTTAGAAAGTTATCTTTTTACTGCCTAAAACTAAAAGGTATTTCTGCGAGTGACCAACTGTCACCTGACTACTGATGACTCCCCTGTGGTGAGATGTGTATTGCTTCCAGGCAGTGGACAATGGGCCCTGGATGTGGGGATGGACTTTCCCTCTTGACATGATGACCTAGTGGGGTGGTACCCAATCCCTTCATGAGCTGCAAAGGATGCCTAACTCGTCACTGACAGATAAAACTCACACCTAAGCCTGCCTCCCTTTTGTCTTTCAAGTCAGGCATGCTCAAAACTCAATGGGAGGGGGGAGCTGCCCAGAACTGGTTTAGAGGATGGGCAAAGGATTGCCACCGCCCTAGGCTGGCATTGGGCGTAAAAGTGGCATCTCCAGAACTTTCTTCAGAACACTTCTGGACCAGAAAAAGGACAGCCCTGCTGTTTTAAGAATCTGAATGAAGATTAAACATGCTTTTTTTGTCTCTAGGACCCCAGAGGTGACTCCAAAGGTCAGTTGGCTGACCTCCTGTTTGAGCTTCAGATCTACAACAATCACCCAGAGGTATTTTTCTGCTTTGCAGCTGTCCCTACTGGATGTGACCTGGTCCACTCTGCTGGCCTTTGTGGGAGTCCTAATGTGAGAGATAACAAGGATCCCCTGATACCTTTAAGTTTCCTGGGTCAGGGCAGAATATCAAGTGTGAGTAAATTACCCAGGCAAATTGAACAAAACCAACTAACACATAAGAAAAAGTAATCAACTACAGTTTGTACATATTTAGAATACAAATTTAATACTTATTCCAGTTGCATACTAATTGATAAAATTGACATAATTATACACATGATATATAAAAAATATTTTGCATTATAACATATGCATGATTACAAAATATAAAACAATATACAAGCATAATAAAACTCCTGGATGGTTTTACTGTATCCTGTCTACGCGTTTCGACACTTTAACGTGCCTTCTTCAGGACTGTACCATCAATCTATATTTAGACTCGAATCAGGATAAGCTTCTACGGCCTAATCAAGACAGTGCTTAATGCTGCATGGAGTTGGGTATCAAAGATGATAATATTCGTGTTGAGATAAAAATCTTCAATATTTGTTGTCCATAGGTGCCATATTTAGGTTAGTCAGACCGCATTGGTGATACATCATCTGTGATTATATTATTTACACATCACGATGGTTTGAGCTGCTAGCGTTTGGTACTCGTTATTCACGTTAGCTTGTTTCGCGTTTCATTAAGATGTCAGCGCAGCTTTTAGAATGTTGTTAAGCAGACAAAGAAAAACTCTGCACGTTCAATATTTCTCTGATAACTCGTTTCACGCTCTCGTCGGCACTTACATGAGCACAACTTATTCTCGTGTTATCAAGTGGACCCTCTGGGCGGCGTCTCGACGGTTCTAACGGTATGGCATCAATTTGTGGGAGTCCTAACACCCAAGTACCTTCCCCAAGGGTCTGGAGCTAGGGCTATGGTCAGTGTACTCCTCCATGCCTAACTGAAAGTATCACCTGAGTTGATATCTAGCATTGACACCAACACCCTTTGTCATGTGGCTTTACTGGATCAGACGCTGAATAGCGCATGAGCAATGGCCTCACTGGACTCAAAGCTGAGCAGCACCCGATTAACGCCTTCATTGGATTTGACTCCGAGCAGCATCCAATCAATGTTGACAATCCTGTTTAACATTTTCCTGGGTTCCAAAGATAAGCAACCTCCAATCAATTCTGACTCCTTGAGCCGTGACTCCACTCTGTCATCAATCCACTTGCCTAATCCGGTCTGCTGCATAGCCCTGCTTCAGACTTTCAAACTCCATAAAACTTTCTAAGAGTGAAGGTTAACCCTGGTACCTAGATCTGACCGTGATACTTCGCGGGCGACCTTAACTTTTAACTTTGACCCAGTTTAGAGCCACCAGATATCAGCGGTTGGTGCTTTTTGCACTATTTTTATTACAAAATTTAAAATTCATATCTCTGGTTCTACTCATTTGATTTTTGTCATGTTGGTGTCATTTCATTTAGTAAACTATTCTTAATTTTTCGACATTGCTTTTTTTTCTTGTGTGATGTTTTCACTTTATTATTATTGAGTACTACAAAACTATCTTACACACTGCCTGCAGGTTTAGTCTCGCTTCTCTGTGCCATAGCTACCAAGGGATTGAGCACAGGTTTATTTATTGACCTTTGTGATTCACCCTGAAAAGGACTGTGATTATTCTTTTAGGTGGGTTCCCACCCCCCTCAACTAACACGCCAATTTCTTACACTCAGAGAATGATGACCAGTCAGGTAATTGCAGCAGATACTAATAATTTCCACACATTTGTAAAATTACAACCATAAACAGTTGCTCTAGAGTGCTTAAGTTTCGTACCTTATTTTGAGTGTCATCTGTAAGGACTAATCTGTGCCTCAGTATCAGTAAGTATTCTAAACATTGACATAACTAGTTATGTGATACCCTTTGGTCCCAGGGCAGTGGACAGTAATGCCTCCAACTGTTCTATTACCATCAGCAGAGACTAAGGGTAATTTTGACACCTACAAACTTGAGCTATTGTTCAGCTTACGTTGTTCTAACCACCTTCACACCTTCACCTATGGAAAGGGATCAAGATCACTTCATTGTGTAGGGCTCTTGAAATTCAGGCACAATCAACAATGGAGCAGAAGACTTGCTCACTGAACTTCAGAAATACTTCTGGCTGAAGTTATGATGGCTAAAAAGGAAACCTCTCAAGAAAGGGGATATATGTATTGCAGGAAGGAGCAGATGTTTACCATTTGTCCATCCATCTGACCAAAACCAAGGTCACATTCCAAGAGCCTTTTGGAGCTTTTGACTGGAAGGAACATGTTCATCAGATCTCTTGTGACTACCTTGTTGGCTGTGAATATTCCTATAAGCTCCAATGATTCATGGGTATGGCTAGAAAAGGCAAAACTGGAATTCTTGTGGGTGGCAAAGAGGCAAGATGTGTGGGAGTCACTGGCCCTCATTGAGAAAATTGAGAAGTTCTTGATGGAGTTGCTTTTAATGGGAAGAGGCGAGTTTCCTGTTCAGAGTACCTGCTTTCTGCTTTTCAACCCCAACAATGCGGTTGATTAGAATGTATGCCTTGGGTAATGGTTTACTACACATTTCAACTACCAACTGGCAGAGTTGTGTGGAGTGAGTGCAACCTAACTTACAAATGTTGAAGGGACCAGTGCTGCTGTCATTGTGGATCATGACTATAGTGCTTAGGGCCCAGAAAATAACTTTTAGTTTTGGCACGCTTATTTAAGGTCACAATTTAGATCTATATCACAAGACAATGATGGAGAGATCCCCAAATTGATTGTGCCAACCAATCTCTGACTGTGGTATGTGGCTGCAATAGGTAACAAGGAAACCTGACCAGGAAGGTATTGAGAGGTATACCTTATGACAGTAATACGCAACAGGGGCCATCCATAAACCCCTCGGAACCAGCAGCAATCAACATATATGACAAATTTGTCTTATGTTGGATAGTCAATCACATATAAACATTAGTCGTTTGTTCATCAAATAATACCAAATTAATTGAATAAACTGTGACATCAGCCATAATCAGTTTATATGTAACCATGATATTTAATATATCTTGACTGTGCTTAGTGATTGCATAATCACACATTGCATGAGAATTAAAAAAAATACAAAAGTGTGTATAATACAGAAAAGGCAATGAACAATAAATGTGTGTTTTTGTTTGCGCTGTCAAATTCCTTAATGTCAATAGAGTTAACAGAGTAATTCAGGAACAAGTCCAATTGCCACAAGCATCAATGGCATTTTGACCCACAATGAATTAAAGAGTCATCACTAGGTTTAAGAAGCAAAAGCCAGAGTTGATGTACTTGTCTAGAATTGTAGTTGTTATTTATCCACAAGTAAGTAGTGTTGGTATTAATCACCCAATGTGGTAAGGATGACAACAGTGTTGTATACACTGCACGTACCTGCAGAAGTGAGAGAATGACCTGAAAATAAATCTTCATAGTGAATTGAATACTCTGCATTGTTCCTGAAGCAGTCAAAGAATTGCAACCGTGAACAGAAAATTAAACCCCAGTGCGCACAAAGACCTTTTCTTGCAGTCAACCACGTAAGGATAGAAATGAAAATTCTACAGGCGTTGAAAGACAGCAACTGGAGATAAAGGCCCAAGGGACAGATTTACTCAGAAGTGCAGAGTTTTGTACTGTTTTGTTACTTTCCAACTACAAAGTAGAGGTAATATTTGTGTCCATTTAGGATAGGCAAATGAATGTATCTATAGGAAAAGTACATCCTGAGAGTTCACTCGACACTGACAGTTGTTGTTCTGGACAGTAGCAAGAGCCTGAACCAAGGTCAAAAGGTTGAATTTCACATATGGAAAATTGCTTGAGATCATAAAGATTCAATATTTCGAGCAGTACTCCATCAGTTTTCCTGTCAAGAAGAGGTGGGAGTTATTTGGGGTGGCACTAGAGTTATTTCCAGCTAAAAGGAGGAGCATGTGATATCTTACTGAAGTACTTAGGATACCAACTATGACAGAGGCAACTGGATGAGCTGTACATCACCATGACAACCTATGCATTGATGATGATATTGGAGGAAAAGCCTTTACCCATTGGAGTAGAGTAAGTCTCCTGGGATAGAGCTGAGAGTAACATTAAGGACACGGGGAAGTCATTCAGTCTTCCTATCCTCTGTTGAGGAGTAGGGGATTGAATTCTTCTTTGTGTTGAAACAGTTCCTACTGAATTAGGGGTAAAAGCCTGAGGAGAAAGGCACAGATGCTAGCGGAGTGAAGCAAAAGACCAGAAAGCTTTCCAGAGATGGAAAGAAACCTGTGGCCTGGCTGGTACCCCTGGTATGGCATACAGCGATTTACTCATGATGCGGCCAGTCTCTTACAGCTGTGGGTCCATGATTGAGGAGGGCCTGAACAGGATTTTACCAGTCAAGGGGAGATCAATTTCTCTTTATTGGGACTTCAAACTGTAGTTCTTCCGACTAGACACATATATGCTGGCACATAAAGACATCAGTATTCATGGTTCTGGTGGTGATGCCAGTGAGGTTATAGAACAACAGCATATTTTGCAACTGCTTCTTTGCACAGGTTAAGTCTGACCGTATGCTCCTCTTGGGTATAGTCTTGGAGTAAGGAGTTTGTATCGAAATTCATGCCATGGCTCATCTTAATGGTGCCTGACATTTACATTCTTTAGCTAGAGGACGGCATACTTTTTGCCTCCATGTGTACATGGGAGAATGACACTGTGCCCTTAAGGTGGGCAGCTGCGAGGCCACCATAGACAAAAAAGCAACTGACTTTGGGTGGCAGATTTTAGTTGCTCAGAGACTTCAAAAGGTTTGAGTCGGAGAGTGTTTTTACCAAGCTTGATGAACATGCAAAAGGATCTGGGTTTTGATGAAAATTACAGATTTTGGTGGGCAAGCCAGAACCATTCCTTGGTGTGGGCACAGATGTCTCAAGACTTGAACTCTATAGAGCCTCTTGGTCTGTTGCAGGACCCCTGATGACTGGTATTGGCCTAAGTGTCGGCCTGCAAGTCCCCCAAAGAGGGCCTCTTGCACAAGGGAACACATACAAGAAGGAGCAACTGGAACCTCATCTAACTATAATCATTCTGCCAGGCCGTGAATAAAAGGAGGTCATTGGACTTGTGCCTAAAGTGCTTTTAGATATTGATTGTGAAGTTTGTTCAAATACTAATGAGGAAGGGCATCAAGCTTAAAATGCACAGATATTTCTGACAATCAAATGGAATTTGTAAATGGAATCGAATCCTTTACAAAATCAACAAACAAATTCAAAAGTTTTTTGTTGAAAACTTTCTGGTATAAGATATTGAACAGGTACCTGTTGGCAATGTCAACCTGTGATTAGTCATGGGAAATCGCTTTCTCGTATGAATGGAACAGGAACCGGGAGCACAGGTAAATAAATGTGAAGTACTGAATAAATTAACGAGATGTGCTCATGGAAGCTATCACCAATAGGTACTCTTAATAAACAACACCATGACAGGTTACTCAAGGAATTATCTGTAAACTCTGAGGAGCTAGGCCACTATGGGTACTCCCAGAAAAATTCACAACATTGGCTATTTTTCAGTTTATAGATAAATGGCTTGGCTGATAGGGTATAGGTAGCTACCAAGGATTTTTTTGTGAATTGGAGGTAGGCAATTTCAGTACTCCTTTATGAAATGAAATACCAGTATTTGTAAAGCGCACAGCTACCTCCGAAGTGGTGCCCCGGCGCTGGGGGCCCTCGGGAAGATTAAGCGAGCTATTGCCCAGAGTCGCATGGTTAACCGTGAGCCCCAGATTCCAGCATCAGTCGCCCTGGCTGCTGTGCCACACCTCTTCCACTTCTCTATGTAGATGACGCTGTGCTCTTGGTGAGTACCCAATAAATTACAAGCTTTAGTAAATATGACAGATAACTTCAATAAAATCACATAAAAAAAAATATGTCCTGGAGCACAACATGCTGTGGGATGGGTAAAAAAACAAACAGGCAAAGAAAAGAAATGCCACTTTCTGAGCGCCCGCAACAGAAAAAGTAGAAAGGCTGTTACTAGCCAAGAGTAATATCTGCATCCATAACAGGTACCGTCAATAGAGGAGCAAAAGAAGCGTGTTTTCTCCACAGCGCAGGCACACTGAAATAGAACCCTAGAAGCCTTATGAGAAATCGTCGAAAGCATAATGCTCTGTGGTAGCAAAGCATTGAGGGTATGTTTTCTAAAACAATCTTTTGACGCTGCTCATCTACGTCTATCAAAGATAGCTTAGGGTGCGGTTGCGGGTTGGGCCAACTCAGAAAAAAGCGAGAAAGTAGATTTAGAGAAACAACTAGCACTTGCAGAGACAACCTTCAAAAGGGGAAGGTGGCTGATGAGGAGAAAGACACTCTATTAGCTAGGGTTGAGGATTTACAGCTGAAGTTTAGGCTCAAAACTGAAGCAAGTAAGCTCCAAAAGTGGGAGGCAAGTAAGATGAGTGATTTTGACCAGGGTGAGAATTGTGGTAAACTACTCGCCATTAAAAGCAGAGTTGATAGATCCCGTAATTACATCAGCAAGATTATGGCTGGTTGCAAAATGGTGAAGGAAAAGAGGGATATTGAAAAAGCTGTTGTGGAATTTTTTCAAGGCTTGTACAGCGAGGAGTTAACGGTCGAGGTTGAGGTCTTAGATCAGTGGCTATCTAAGAAAAAATTACCAAAACTGAATTTGGCTAGCCAAACAATACTCACCCCCGATATAGATGAGAGTGAAATACTAGCAATTTTAAATAAAGCTAAAAAAGGGAAAGCAGTAGGACCCGATGCAATTGCAACAGAGGTCTATACGTTAATATCTGATGAAATCATCCCGATCTGGCTGAGATTGTTTAATGAAATCCTTGGAGGAAGTTCCTCTCTGCCCGATTCATGGAGTGAGGCTGTTATCACCTTTATTTCGAAGCCAGGGAAGGACCCAACTCAGTGTCAATCTGTAGTATCCTGCATATTATATTGTAAGGTGTGGTACCAGCCCTGCTCAGCCAGTGCATGTGCTCTGACTCATTGGAATGTTGGAGTCTGATGTGCCTCGGAATGTAGGGACTGAGAGAGGCAGAGTGACAGTTTGTCATGGGCTGCACAGCTGACAGGCAGCTCCTGGTGGGGCTCTGATCTACCACATAACTACATGATGTCCTGTACCTTACTACATGTTATCTTCATGGAATAAAACGTCTTGAAATACTACCTTCCTGAGTGGACCTTCATCACTACATTTGATGGTGACCTAAGTGGAAAAAGCGGATCTAAGGTACCTGGCTAACACAGGTTGACCTGGAAATGGGGCAATTTACAGAAAATACAGCGGCTACTACCACAATTTACAAAAGCGGAGGTATCCACAGAGAAGAAAAATGTACGTACATGGAACAGGGCTGTTCTACTCAGAACAACAACGACGTCAAAAAGGAAGAAGTATGTTCTTCACTGGCAACAAAAGAAGACAACATGAAACAAGCATGTTCTTCAATCAACATGTATTACAACAAGCGTGAAACAAGCATCATGAAGAAAAGAAAAGAAAACATCAATACAAGTAAGATGAAGCACTACGCCTTTCAGCCCCACCAGTGGCCTCACCAACGGCCAGCCCTAACACAGGTGTTTTGTGCTCATCTACACTACACCATTTGGACTTTAGTGTTACCACCGCAGTCTGCTACTCTGCAGGGCAGTTTTCCACTACTTACAGACAGCTGTTTGTTTCATCTTGATTGCCTCACAGCAGTAAGAAGATGTTGTTGTTTACAAGTATGTTTTCTTACTACATTGAGCTGTGTGATCCTGAGCACCGGCTGCCAAATGGCCTGTGGAATTGAAACAGTAGTGGCTGCAGCCTTTGGTCCTGACGTTCTCTCTCACACTGTGCCTTCAACGTTAATGTGGCATCTATTGGAGTTATGTTGCTGACTTTTTTACTAGATGTCTCTTTTATGAGACATTTGTCTGCACATTCTTATTTAATTTCTTTTACATTGAGACATGCCAGCACGACGTTGTCTTTTCATCCAGACTTTATCTCGTTTGACACCGGGGCATCGACTTTTTCTCTGTACTCCTAGTATATGAACGTGACGTGTACGGCAGATTAGCCGTGAGAGTTTCCAACGTAGCCGGTTCAGATACACTCTGATTTTTATTCGTGCTGCTATTTCATTGATACTTGCTGTGTATTGCACCCCACTTTTCTGTGGAATGGATAAAAATTGCCTGGCTTTCACAGACGCGCAAATTGCAGCGATTCTAGCAGGCCCTTCCCTCTTTAGCGATAACCCACTAAAAGGGACTAATAAAGTAAGAGAGGAATGGGAGAAACTCAGTAATCTAAAAAAGAAACATATAAGGATTGCTTTACATGGAGCTCTTATGTCAGAGTACTACCAGGCAGGTGCTTCCCCCGCTAGCCTAATAGTCAGAATTGAGCCTCGCATCTTCTTGGATGATAAAAAATTCCGTTGTGATTGGAGTTACATCGCCAACAAATGTACAAGGGACTGGCTAATCCTCATAATTAGTACAGCTCAGCGACTAAGTGAGGAGGTATTAAAAGAAATTGCTGAATTAGAGGAAACCATTAACCGGGATAGTAGTTTTACTGATGCCAAGGAACACCTAGAGAAGATCAATATAGAGTTGGATGAGTATAAGGAATACATGGTGACGCAGAAAACAAGAGGTTTACAACGTAACCTCCAACGTTACACACACGAGTGGGCATTCCCCTATACCACCGATACATACTATCAATCCAATCCAATCAAGAACAACAGCCACAGACTAGTGGTAACAGAAGCGGTAAGACAACCCGGTTTCAGCAACGCAAAAGAACACCTGCCAACTGGTCTTTTGCTAACACGTCAAGCGAAGAGGACCCGGAACCAGGCCCTAGCACCAGTAGAGTGAGATTCAATCAACCTGAACCAACTAACACTGACTTAAGCACCTTATTGAGGAATTTTTTAGAACAGGGCCAAGCATCCAACAAAGGCCCGGGCTTCCCACAACAACAAGGAAGAGGGAGAGGACGCGGGAACCGCCAACAACCACAATGGCAAACCTCGTCACCACGACTGACGCGGAGCAAGGGGAAGAAACCGGTGTAAACAGCATTGTAATAAATCTTTCCAACCATCAACTGACTGCTGGAGAAGAGAAGGTGTTAAATAAAGGCCTTGGCTTTGTGCCTACACCAAACCATGATGCTTTCAGATGTCGAACTGAGTTCCATGAAACAATGCGCAAAATAAAACTAAAAAAGTTTTTTGTGAAACAAATATCAGAAGAAAGTAAGGGTTACAATTCAAACTTAAGAAAACCCTCATCATTTTGCCCTCCAACTGCATCTATTGGCCCTGAAACAGCAGTGTTTGAAGCAAAAGTTCTGGAAGAGATCACAGCCATAGAGGATAAAAACAAGTCTATGGGCTTCAAAAATATGACGAGAGAAGACTGGGAATCCATCAAGTCCCTTCAGAACAACGAGAAAATAATCATCAAAAGCGCCGATAAGGGCGGCGCAATTGTAATCCTAAATATAGATGATTATGATGCCGAAGTTCGAAGACTGTTGGATGTGAGAGCTAACTACCAACCCCTCGCCAGAGATCCAACACCTGAATTAAGGGATACCATCACTCAACTAGTCGCCAACGCGAAGGAAAAGAAATGGATAAATGCTAAAGAGGCTGAGTTTCTCATTAACACCAACCCAAGGACCCCTGCTTTTTACATTCTCCCCAAGATACATAAGCCTGCCAGGCCTCCCCCTGGCAGGCCCATTGTATCAGGTATCCAATCTATATTGGAACCTTTGTCCCAATTTGCAGACTATTACCTCCGCGAATCAGTCATAACCCAAAATTCATATGTAAAGGACACGACCGACATCTTGAATACCCTGGACCTCATGACATTCAACCCAACCACTGAATACATCGTGACCATAGACATTGAGTCTTTATACTCATGTATCCCTCAAGAAGCAGCTCTGGTGGCAGTAGCGAAAGCATTGAACAAACAAGAATGGTTCTACGATGCGCCACAGAGCTTCGTTTTGCAATGCGTCGAGCTGGCGCTTACACGGAACTATTTCTGTTATAAAAACGATCTCTTTCTGCAAGTGACGGGAACATCTATGGGAGCGACGATGGCACCCAGTGTAGCATGTATCTACGTGGGTCAGTTTGAGGAGCACGTCATTGAATCAGACAACAACCCTTTCAAAGACCGCCTACGTTTATGGAAACGTTATATTGATGACGTGCTCCTTATCTGGTCTGGTGAAGAAGACTTACTTGTCGAATTTCTTGATTGGTTGAACACCCAGGATAGGAGCCTCAGGTTTACATGGAAGTACCATCATACAAGTGCAGTCTATCTCGATCTAGATATTGAAGCCAAAGATGGAAAAATTACCACCAGTGTACATCAAAAACCAACCGACAGAAATTCGCTACTAGCCTACCATTCATACCACCCAAGGGCCTTGAGGGATAACCTTCCAGTAGGCCAGTTTATGCGGTACAGAAGAAATTGCTCATCCACGGACGTGTACAAAGAACAAGCCAAAGACCTAAGCAGTAGACTAAAAGCACGAAACTATCCAAACAAAGTTATCCACCAAGCAAATAAGAGGGCCCTGAACACACCACGTACAGCCCTTTTGGAATCACAAACAAAAGAAAAATCAGAATGTCTACCCGTGGTCATGACCTTTGACCCGTTGGCCTCCAAAATTCGGCAAGCCATTAGAAAACACTGGCATATTTTGTCCACACAAGAGCATAAAATGCCTCCACCTCGGTTTGCGTTCCGCAGAGCACAGAATCTCAAGGACAAATTAGTCCATACAAGAATGGTAGAGAGAACACCAACTGAAAGAACCACTGTACCGAATGGCCACTACCCTTGTGGGGGTTGCTCAGTCTGCCATCTTACCGAAAAATGCACCTCTGTCACATTAAAATCTGGGAAGATATGGTCATTAAACCATTTCAGTAACTGTAACACTGTTAATGTTGTGTACAGATTGAGCTGTGAATGCGGCCTGGAATACATTGGACTTACAACACGCAAGATTAAGCTCCGTATTCAGGAACACCTCAGTACCATACGACAAGGAAAATTGACCACTAAACTAGTGCAGCACTGTCATCGTAACAAACATGCATTTTCCTGGGTGGTTTTGGAAAGAGTGGTAGGTGAAGCGCAAACCATGGAAAGACGCCTGTTGACAAAAGAGGCACGCTGGATATATCAAGAGCGGAGTGAACAGCAGGGGCTAAATGAATTGTTGGAATGGAACAAACTGCGTTGAGCAGGTCCCCTTATACACAGTTATAGGTGTTCCTTGGCACAGTACTCTATGGTCAAACATGTAGATAGAATGAAAATTACCTTGTAAGTTAGATACACTAATTCCATCTCATGGGGGTTGAGCTGTTGTAAATAAAACCTCTTCTCTGTTGATAGTATTTGCCGCCCACCACGAAACTATAAACAAGAGTAATATACATACAATCTCATTAAGGGCCATGACCACCGGTCTTTATTAATTTGCATTAACTCATCACATGAGATAAAATATTTGAATGGAGCATCCCCACTGAGCACTAGCCCTACCAGGGCGATGACCATTGACCTTTATTAAATTTCACCTATTGCATAGAGGTCTTGGTATAAATATGGGAGATAACATTTTGAATTGAGCAGCTCTATTGAGCTCTTGCCCCACAACATCGGCGCCCCCCCCTTTAAATCATGCTATTTAGAACAATATTATGTTCGTGTTTACTTGTACAAATAAATCCACTCGTAGCGCTGCCTATGCAACCCTTTAATGGCCATGACCAATCGGAACTGAGATATCACGGCAAGCGAGCGCCATAACCAATCAGGTGCTCGCTCTAGACTTAGCCGGGTCTGAGCCTAATCACGTGACACGGAGAGCCAATGAGAAACTAGTACCTGAAAATAAATATCACACGCCCCAAACACTCGGCGATCCGGTGCTGAGGAGGCGCCGAGGAGTCCTTTGCCAGTGGTATTTACTTTACTTTGCAGCACACGAAGCTTTTGGAAACGGAGCTCCCGGTGAGACTAGACTAGCTTTTCTTAATGTCCGCCTGCGCGGGGCTTTTTTGTCTTTAATAGATACATTTTCACGGGAGGACAGACTGCACTTACCGAGTGGGAGTGGGTCCCCGACTTTTCAAAACTAATGAATATAATGGTATGAAAGTCGATGCTATAGCCAGGTAATTTACATCCCCGCAGTGTGGCTAGTTGGCAATGATATACAGCACACAGTGCAAACACAGATAGCTCCTTACACGTGCTTTCTTTCTTTGATTTACAGCACCCAAACCACAGTACCTTGCTGGCAGTGGCTTTTTAAAAAAACATCTTTGCCCTGAAGAAATTGCCTGAATATTGACCATGGCAATGAAACATGTCGGCAGCGAGTTGTAAGCGAATCGATAGGGAGTATTCGCTTCTCTCTTTGTTTTATATATGTGTCTACTGTTAGCGGACAGGAGAATACAAATAAAGAGGTTCTTATTCTTGTGCGCTCAGTATTTGTTTTGTTATATGTTGAACGTTGTTAGTCCTTGTCACATATAAGTTTGTGTCCACTGCACCATTCACTGTCTTTTCCTTTTGGGAGTCGGTCACGTTTCTGTTAAGCTAATTGATACCAATGATGAGAACAGGGCCACCCTGGTGAGTACCAACCAGGGGCCCCAATGGTGGTGCGCCCGTGAGGTGTCTTCTAGCTATTCACACATTTTTTCATGTGTCGTCTCTCTTGTGAATGTATGTCCTGTGTTGTCTAAAGTTAGATGTATCAGAGATTGGCTACTTTTATGACTTACTGGCAAGTATCTGGAGTAATACACCTATTGTTAAACTTAAAGGTGTGGTGGAAAGATCTTTAGACATATCCACTTATACCCACAGATATACACTAAACGATTGCCTTGCGGACTAGGTCTTGTTGTCTTTTCGATGACTAACTTTGTGCCAGTTCCCCATTACAGAAAGGTATTGTGTTTCCTTTCCTTCAGTACTTTCCCTTCTTCGTGCCTGACATGCACGGACTGTTTTTGGGGAAGTTTTTATTATGTCACATTTTCAGTAAGTTAATTGACATCTTTGATTCACTTCATTTCTACTTTGTTTTTCACCTCAACTGTGGCAGTTAAACGGTTTTGTTTCTGCAGTTTATCATGCGCGTGAAACTCACCTCACATTGCATGCCACGTGCCTCCTTTGAGGATCCACAGGGATGTCACAATCTTCAACGGAGGAAAATAATAACCTTTCAGTGACACTTCTTGGTGCAGTAGCGTGTCCCGGCGCTCCGTCACATGCGTGCCACCATTCTTTGATTGACGTATGCACACAACCTCCGGGGCTATGCTGTCTCGTGGTTCCCTGTTTCCTTTGGAACATTACCTGTCAAACATGGACATTTATGCAAACTGGGCACGTCTTCTATGGCAAGTAATACCACTTTCAACATCGGTGCTTCGGATTCTGAGGAAACGTGGAGATGCACGAAGCTTATCTGTGCACATCGGTTACATCACAAGCTTAGCATCGCAATGTTTATCATATTGAATGTAAATTACATTGAGGGAAATGTTATTTTTTAATTTCCATTACTCTCACGGAAGTTTTGTCATTTAATACTTGCTTTCGATGTGGTATTTTTTTTATCAGTCAGTCAGTTTCTGAACTTTATAGCTTCCCACATCAGTGACGGATTTTAATGGGGTGTCAGTTCCCATAAAATGTTTATTTCTTGACATGTATTTCAATGGGATGATATTCTGTTTCTACCCTATTTGCACACTACACTCATGCCTACATGGCTAAATTTTTTTGCGTTCATGTACTTTGTGCACTCACCTACAGGGGCTCATTGTGAATTTGACTTGTGTGCACTATTTGACATTATTTCCCTACACAGGGAGGGCAATAGGTTTTTGCCTCATTTGCTATTTTTTACATGCCTACACAGGCTATTTAGGGTTTTCTTCCTTACACAGGGGACCGTCACATGAGACACTGTTCCATTTACTTCTACACTGGCTTCTTACACAGGGCACCGCAGCTAGGGTCACAGACCCTTCTACTTTTACACAAGTATCCTCACACTGGGAACCGTGTCATGGGTAACAGTCCCATCTACTTTTACATTGTCACCCTCACACAAGGCTTCTTATGGGTCACAGTTCCATTTTACATTTACATATTACCCGTACACAGGGCACAATGTTATGGGTCTTTTACCTATTTACATTTATTCAGTCTCCCTACATAGGGCGTCATATGGTTTACAGTCCCATTTACCGTGCTCCTCACACTCTTGCACAGGAGTAGAGGACAGTCATGGGTTTTAGTCCCTTTGACTGATATTGTCTATTTACATTTTATAATTTTGCTGTTTTGTATAACGCAATGTTACACTTACATCGCATTTATATTGTTTATTGAAAACAGAAGGTTTTAGTTATACTGTATGTATCTACTTTGCCTCTTCTCTGTGTTCCTATTCGTCCAGCTTTCCTCGTGGTGTAATTCACATTGTCATCCTTGGTTTCTGGATCTACACTTCTTGTTGTCGTCTTTTGTCTCCAGCCTTCCTTCGTTCTTTTTCATTCTTTTTCTTCCCTGTCCAGGAGGAAATCTGTTACTCCCTCTTTCCTGTGTCTGTGTGGAGGATGATGTCCGTTTTGCATCGTGCCTTTTTCATCCTTCCCTTTCTGCCTGCCTGGTCAGTGGGTGTATTCGGGGGTTAGTCTTTGGTGCGTCTGTGTTCTTCTGACCCTTGTTGTTTCCATCTTCTGGTTACTTGTTTTTTTCTCACATCTTTTCCATGTCCGTTGAGTTTGGGTTATCTCTATCGGTTTCAGCTTAACTCTTCTCTTCCTTCTCTTCTTCTTCTTTCCCCTCATTTTCTTTCACCTGTCTCTTCGCGCTACTTTGCATACTTCTTTCCTTGACGTAGTTTCTGTTCTTCTGTTGTTCTTCCTTGTCATCTCTTCCTTGGTTCTCTTTTGCTATTTGTTGCATATTATATTGTAAGGAGTGTTACCAGCCCCGCTCAGCCAGTGCCTGTACTCTGACTCATTGGAATGTTGGAGTCTGATGTGCCTCGGAATGTTGGGACTGAGAGAGGCAGAGTGACAATTTGTCATGGGCTGCCCAGCCGACAGGCAGCTCCTGGTGGGGCTCTGATCTACTACATAACTACATGATGTCCTGTACCTTAATACATGTTATCTTCATGGAATAAAATGTTTTGAAATACTACCTTCCTGAGTGGACCTTCATCACTACACAATCCCATCGCCCCATATCACTACTAAACTGTGATTATAAGATCTTTGCAAATATTTTAAATGCTCGGTTAGTAAGTGTTAGATCTGGGGGTCTCTAGTTGGCAGAGATAGGTACCAATGTCCAAATAGGGTCCCTTGGTAGCTTGGCACAAGCAGACAGGCTTATCAAAGGCAATGTGTAAAGTATTTGTACCAACATTCACGGTAACACATTGAAAACACCACACATGGACTCCACACCAGTTTAGAAGGATAAAGTATCTGTAGTTAAACTACACAAGACAAAAACGACAAAAATCCAACATACACAGTTCAAGAATATGATTTTCAAAGAGTTCTAGGGTTTGCGTCACAATAATCCAGAGTTGCGTCACGTTGAGCCCAAAGTACCTGTAGATGCGACAAAAGTTCCAAATGGAAGCTGCAGTGTTGAAAAACAAGCTATGAATCACTCCTGAGACCCTGGGGAGGCGATGGGACAGCTCCGCTGGACGCAGCGGGCTTGTTGTGACGAATCCAGTCTGTATGGGGAGGGATGCGATACCTTGTATGGATTCCAGTGCGCAGGTTTTGGTAGGAAGCGTCTCGCACAGGCACGATGCGACAATCTTTGGGATGGCAAAGATCTCAGGTGCAGCAGCAATGCACAGCGCAACGTCGATCTTCTCCTCTCACGGCCCCTTGATGCGATGGCTCTACGACAATGTTCGCAACGAAGTGATGCGGTCCGCAAGCCGGCGTTGTGGCGATCTCACCCAGCGACGACAGGCTCTGCGACGATACTCGCAGCGACAGGACTCTTCCTGCACCGGGGCGATGTGTTCCGCAAGTGAAAGATGCGTCGGGTCTTGCAGCGGCAACAGGGGCTGCAACGATCTCAATCTTCGCGGTGGCGGGAATTTCCTCGCACTGTCGGGGATGCGCTCTGCAAGCGAGCGCCGCGTGAAAATTGCAGATTTTCTTCTTTTCTGCTTGTCCAGCTCCCCAAAAAGCAGGCACAACTTCCAGAGGCCCCACAATTGGATTAGGCACTCTAGAAAGGGCAGAGTTCAGGAGGAAAGCTGGGGGTGAAGTCCTTTTGTTCCCGGGACTTCTTAACAGGAGGCCAGCTCTGCTCTGGCCCTTGGAGATCTCTTCAAGCAAGGGGCACATCAACAGCAAAGTCCCTCTCCTCTCCTTGGCAGCAAAGCAACTGCAGGTCAGCCCACAAACACACAGTAGGACAGTCCTTCCTCTTCAGTCTTCAAGCTTTCTCCTTGGCAGAGGTTCCTTCGTGATTCCAGGATGGTCCAATTTTCTGTAGTCGGGGTAGCCCTTTTTATTCCAGTCTTTCCTTTGTTCTCTGGAGGCCTTGGCTTAGTCAGAACCGGTTATGGTCAGTCCTGGAGCACTTTGTTTTCCTGACTTCTTCTTTCCTTTCAGAGAGAGGGGCAGGGTCGTCAGCCGCCCAGCAGGAAGGGAGCCAGCATTGTGGAAGGCAAGCACAGCCCTATTCAGGCCCAGGTGCTATCCCCTCCCACTACTCAAGATGCAGATACAGCTATTCAGCCTAGGGCTGACTCATCCAGCCTCCTGGGGGTTCCCCAGCCCCTGTCACTCACAAACCAGACAGTCTATTCACAAACAGGCCAAGGCACACTGAAAGGTCAGACAACAGAGCAGCCACTTTCTAAAAGTGCTGTTCTCAAACTCAGGATTTAAAAAACATCCTTCCTAAAAGATAGGTTATTAAATTCTGAGTTCAGGGATACCAGAATTTAATGTATATCTTGCTCCTATGGGAAGATATGCAGGTAAA
The DNA here is from genome assembly GCF_964261635.1 of Lissotriton helveticus. NCBI lineage: Eukaryota > Metazoa > Chordata > Amphibia > Caudata > Salamandridae > Lissotriton > Lissotriton helveticus. Next base: position 1,149,984,198 of record NC_136057.1, read on the forward strand.
GATTATACACAGCCTTCCCCATTATAGCCTATGGGCAAGATAGCCCTCTCAATAGTGAAAAACGAAATTGGCAGTATTTCACTATCAGGGCATGTCACCTACATTAGTACATGCTCTACCTTTCACATATACTTCAGCCTGCCCAGGGGCCTTCCATATGGGTGTACAATGTGTACAGAAAGGGAATGGTTAGGCCTGGACTGTGTGGACACTGGTCAGGTCAGCATGGCAGTTAGCAACTGCCCACAGGCACAGCGGTGGCAGACCTGAGACCCCATTTTAGAGCTACTTGTTTGGGGTGGCACAACCAGTTCTGCAGGCCCACTAGTAACATTTGAATCACCAGCCCTGGCACACTCAGTGCACTTTACTAGGGCCTTACTGGCAAAACAAATATGCCAATCACGGATAACCAATCACAATAACAAATTACTCAGGGAGTATTTGCACTTTGACACAGATCAACAGTGGCAAAGTGCCCAAAGCATCTAAACCAGCAACAACGAAATCCAGCACAGCATCAAAAATACAGGAGGTAGAGGCAAAAAATCAGGGGAAACCATGCCAAAGATGCAAGGTCTAACAGTAAGATAGTGGGGTCAATAATTAATCAAGATCAAAAGGGTTTTCTCCCGGGCAGGCAAATGCTGGACTTGGTTTACTCCTTAATAGGCTTGGTCGATCTGGAAACAACGCAAGGGGTTTCTCGCTCCATCATTACTGTTGATGCTGCAAAAGCCTTCGACCAAGTTATTTGGCACTACTTAATTAACACCTTGAAGGCTTTTGGTTTTGGAGATATTTTTAGGGAAGTCCTTAAAAAAATATATAATTCCCCTCGGGCCCAGATCTTGGTTAATGGAAATCTCACTGTGGCGATAACAATACAGCGAGGCACGAGGCAAAGTTGTCCGTTATCCCCCATTCTTTTCGATCTGTACATCAAGCCACTGGCCCAAAGTTTAAGGCAGAATGATAACATTTCCCCTTTTAAAGTTAATGGGTTTACCAGGAAGGTTGCATTGTGTGCGGACAACCTCATTTTATTATCCTCCAATGTCAACCTCACATTATCTGAGTTACTGGTTGAAGTACAGGCTTTTGATAAAATGTTGGGATATCAAGTCAAAAGTGATAAGACCGGGATTATGGCCTGGAATACTCCTGCTCAGGGGGTGAGGCTTGCTCAAGAGCTAAGATACCTGGGAGTAAAAATAACCCAGGACATAGGAAAGATCCCTAAAATAAACCTATAGAAAGTTTCTAGGGAGGTGGAGATTTTATTGAAGAGATGGCAGAGCTTGCCATTATCCCATTATGGGAGAGTCAATCTGATTAAAATGTGTGTCCTACCCAAGTATGCCTACCTTTTTAATAATATTCCCTTGGAATTTGATAAAAACTGATCTCCTTAAAATGCAGGGTAAGATCTCCTCATTTATCTGGGCAGCTAAAGGGATCAGGCTGTCCTGGAAGAAACTGAGGCCTAAATTGTCACAGGGAGGTTGGGTCTGCCGGACCTTCAGTTTTACTGCTAGGCATATCAATTAAAAAACTGCAAGATGTTACTTTTAAAACCAGGCAGCTCCCTGATTGGCAGCATGTTTAAAGCTATGCTTTTAGATCTAGATGAGGTAGGCTTTATGTACAAATGTGGTGCCCCTAAATACTTTCAAAAAGGTTAGGCTGAAGACTTTATCTATAGCGGCTAAGCTATGGGTCGGGCATGTTTGGGACTGTCCTATTACAGTGAATGAGCTCCAGTGTGGGACTCCCCAAGAACACCAGAATGCCTCTTTGACGCTCTAGCTCAATCATTAAAGGAGGCTGGAGTCTCACATTTGAAGGATATAGTGGATGGCAACAACTGTTACCCCGGGAAGCCATTTGCTTTGCTAATGGTATTGTATTCTAGCTTTGCATTATTTAGTGTATATTTGTGATATGTTGTAGTTGTATGTAGTTAGAATTGTTTTATTAGCTGTGTAGTAGTTTAAAGCATAGCATTAGTAGGAAAAGAGCAGTTTCAGATTTGGGAGGTGAATGAATAGAAGAATAGTATGTGTGTTAATTAGGTATAGTGAGGATTACAATAGCATAAGGCATACGATAGGGGTGAGGGGAGAGCAAATATATGCACACATCACAAATATACACTATATAATGCAACGCTAGAATACAATACCATTAGCAAAGCAAATGGCTTTAACTTAATCAAAGGCGAGACCTATTGCATTCCCTGTCCCTGTACTTCTTTTCGTTTTGACTGGAAAAACTGCTGCCTGGGAGAGAGCATCGGACACGGTTCACTGAGTGCAAACATCCAACTCCAACCCGGCTGGTCTATCATCAGAGTGATGTAGAGAAAGTAAGCTCAATTGACTAATGTTTCAAGGGTTGCTAAGTATAAACGTGTTTGTGCCCCCTCCCTAAAACGTGGTAAAATTGGTTTACACCTGATTGGTACATTTAATTTACGTATAAGTCCCTAGCTAGTAAAGTGGTATACCATGTACCCAGGGCCTGTATATGCTACTAGTGGGCCTGCAGCACTTATTGTGCCTCTCACAAAAGTAACCGCTTAAAACATGCCATTGTAGACAGGAACACAGGTAAGACTGTCACTAAGTGCTACGGGACATGCCAAGTGCCCCAAGGGGACAACATCCCTCATTGGTCAGCGTACGGCTGGGTTGGTCAGTGTAGCACTTAAGGAGGAGATTGCACCAGTTAGTGTGGGGGTCCAGTTACCTTGGTGCCCCTGGGTGACAGAGAGATGGTGCATATAGCCCATATGCCTTCCAATACTTCCAAGTATAAGCAGAACGTCAATGGGCAGAGGGTGGAGACTCAGAGAGACACAGGAGCCACCATGACTAATGTCAGGTGCCATCTGGAGTCCTTCGAGCAGGTGATACCTGTTAGACCTGGCATCTTTTTCCGTGTCACCCCAGTCTTTTTGCTTTCTAACCTCCCGGTTTTGACTCTGTTTTTTTGCTTTAGTGTCTCTGCGCACTTTCTCACTGCTGTTCAGTGTTAAATTGCAAGTACTCCTGTTGTAAATTGTATTATGGATTGGCGTTTCCATGATTGCCTACTTGATTTACTAGTAAGTCCCTAGTACAGTGCACTTAGAGTGTCAGGGCCTGTAAATCAAATGTTACTGGTGGGCCTGCAGCACTGATTGTGCCACCACAGAAATAGCCCTGTAAAGGTAATTCAGACCTGCCACTGCAGAGTCTGAGCACAGTTACTAACTACCGTGTCGACCTAACAAGTGCACCCATTTGCTAGATCCTAATCTTCCCTTTTCTTACATATGTCAACCCTACGGTAGGCCCAAGGTACGCCTGCGGGTAGAGTGCTATGATGTTAAAGGTAGGACATGGAGTGGTGTGTGACATGTCCTGATAGTGAAATACAGTGTATTTTGTTTTTCAATATTGAAAGTCTATTGAAAGGCTATCTGTCCCATTGGATAGAATGGGAGTTTATTTACAACATCTTATAAATATAACTTCCCATTGGGACAAGATAAAAAGATGGAGTTTAGTATGGCTGAAATCATAATATAAAAATGTATCTTTCAGTAAAGATGAGTTTTATATTGTGAGTCTGAAAATACAACTTTTAGAAAGTGGGTATTTTGTTGCTTAGCCATCCTGTGTGCCTATTCTGGTTTGTGGATTGACTGTTGTGCATTCTCTCAGACAGTTACAGGAAGGGGGGTGATGTGTGTCCTGCCTTTCCTGAATCAGTCAGGGCTGGGCTGAATAGACCTGGGCTGCATTCAGAGTAGTGGGAGGAGTTTTCACTAGCAACTGAATAGGCCTGGCCTGCTTTAGACAATGCTCTCTCCACCTCCTGCCGGGAAGCTGGGCCAGAGAGGGCCAAACTGGTTTGGATTAGGAACAGACACTCTCTGCCTAAGAGACCAAAGAGAAACTGAGTATAAATATTGGGACCCAAACCCCAGAACTTTAGAACTCGCTGGAATCAAGGAACCTGCCAAGAAGAAGAGCTGGAAGAACTGCCAGGAGGAGTACTGCCCTTTTGCTGTGTTGTTGCTTTATTGGGTTGGCCTGCAGTTGCTGCTTCTGCCTTGGGCAGTGAAAGAACTGGACTGAAATGTCTTTACTTATGCTGAGTATCTCCAAGGGCTTGAAGTAGAGCTTGCCTCCTGTTCTGAAGTCTCAGGATTGCAAAGACTTCACCAACCGCTGGATACCACTTCTGGAACTTCTGTTTCAGTAGCCACAGAGGGGGGAAAAGTGTCCAACTCCGTCACCGAGTCTGACGCCAGCTCTGTGTCCTGATGGCACTGCAGAGGGCACCGTCTGCATCTCGCACCGCACCCTTGGTCTCACTGCCAACTGATGCCACTGCCACCGAGCCGCTGCTTGCACCATGACCTGTGGGCACCACCCTCCGCAACGCCTCGCTTCTTTTCGCCACCCTGGTCTCACTGGCGTAGTCGGTGCATGCTGACCATGACTTCTGTGACAGCATCGTGGCTTATGGGCACCACTCGTAAGTCACACGATGCCTCGTCCCACACCACCGTCCAGACCGACCGATGCCAGCTTCCCGCAACCGGTTCTGTCGCCTGAACCATGATCTATCAGCACCGCATCAAGCACCGCCTTCACTCTGCATCACAGCCCAGGTATCAACGATGCCACTGGACAATGTCACCGAGTTGGTGCCTGCACCGCGCCTTGAGGGCATCGCACACTGAACTGCTACGCTTCGCATTACAACCGCGACAGATGCCACGACTGGCTCGCACCAACATGTTGGGTGCAACACAAAAGGTACTGTTTACGAGTCTGTTGACGCCCTTGACCAATACGGTCAGACAGAACTGTTGGATTCTGTTGTTTACAGCCCCGCAGTGGCACCAGATGGAGCTACCGACTTAAAGGAACTGTGTTCTTAAAGTATTCTTGCAAAGTACATATTTTTATAGTCCTGTATGTTGGAATTATGTCATTTTCGTCTTGTTTTGAATATATATATCAACATTGGATATTTTTCTAAACTGGTGTCCTTTTGTAGTGCTTTCACCGTATAACTGTTGGTTATGTGCAAATGCTTTACACACTGCCTCTAAGATAAGCCTGACTGCTCATGCCAAGCTACCAAAGGGGTGAGCAGGGGTTAGTTTAGGAGTGTAACTCCCTTACCCTGACTAGGAAGAAGGGTCCCTACTTGGACTAAGGTGCACACCATTGACAACTAGAGACCCCCATTTCTAACAATACCCAATTCCTTCTACCAGGTTGTAGTCTCAGACAACCATGAGAGTCACTACCTCATGGCTCTGGTGCCCTTTGAATGGTGATGTTTCAGGTACTCAGAGTAGCTGTGAGCCCTGCCATGCCTGTGGATTGTTTGCTAGGAAATTATCAAGTGCACACTGCCTGGACAAAAGTGGAGCTGAAGTAACACCTGGAAATGCTGAGATTACCTGAGTGGGTCTGAATGTCCATGACTGCCAATGACGGGAGTCAAGAAAGCCTGGAAGCATGGCCGAGGCAGATGCCAAGAAAGAGAATGGCAGGGGGCATGGCAAATCAGCCCCTGAAACTCATGTGGTCCAGGTAGGTGGAAACCAGAGGAGGCCACCCCGGAGCCTACCGGGGAGGACATTACCTCCCTGCGAAAACTGCCTGAAGTTGTTCAATGGCAAGTAGGAGGTGGGCCCACCAGGGAAGAGTTCTACAAGTCACAGAAAGAGTGCAGAATCCCAGAGGGTATGAGTCGGCAAGCTGAATCCCAGGCAGCTAGTGACACCGTTGGAGATCACCTCAGTCAAAGGCAGAATGACCTCCTGTATAGTGATCCTCAACTACCTATGCATGAGGAAACATTGGTCTTTGTGGTCTCCCAGGGTTACAGGGAATTCCTACCAGGAATAGCTCATAAGATAACACTGACAGGACATCTGGGGCAGAGCAAAATGTTTGCAAGGCGTGTCATTGGCATCCCATTTGAAAGGGAGGGCATTAACATAGTTGGACCCTTGGAACTCATACTGCCCTGAGCAACATATTTAACCTGGTTTTGGTAGACCGTGCCACTAACTATCCAGAGACAAAACTCTGAGAACTTTGCCTGCACCTGCAGTGCCTAAGGCTCTGATGGAGATCTTTACCTAGGTAGGGTTCCCCAAGGAAGTAGTGTCTGACAGGGACATGAAGTCCATTTAGGAAGAGTTTGGGGTAACATACAATTTCTCCATGCCCTATCATCCTCAAACCAATGGCTGTGTTTAACAAGACCCTAAAAGGCATGGCTATGGGCCTCCCTGAGCACATAAGGTGTAAGTGGAATGTCCTGTTACCATGCCTGTTCTTTGCTTACAGGGAGGTACCGCAGAAGGGAGTTGAGTTTAACCCATTTGTGCTCCTCTCTGGTCACCCTGTTAGACGACCTCTCAGTCTGGATAGGAGGCTCAAGATATGGTTATGTACATGCTAGCCCTCGGGAAACAGATGAACCTCCTCCTAAGACACCGTCTTCAGCCTTGCCCTGCTGAACTTTACCTTCTAAGAAATTCTCCCACAAAATGTATTCAAAGTGTTAGAAATTGGGTTTCTGGTTGACTAGGGTATAAACCTAAGGAAGGCAGTACTACCACTCTAGTCAGGGTAAGGGAGTTACACACCCAAGATAACCCCTGCTCACCCCTTGGTAGCATGGCAGAGCAATCAGGCATATCCCAGAGGCAATGTGTAAAGCATTTGCACAGCACAACCACACATCAGGGGCACACTAGGCACACACATTAGACCATAAACCACTTTGTAGCATGTAAAGCACATTAGACCACCTAACATAAATCACTGCGCCACTAGGCGTCTTGTCATAAAGATAAACATATAGCACATGGTACACAGTCAAACTATCGAGTCTTTTTTGTCGATATACAGAAATATCGACTTGTAAATATCGAATGTAAGAAATATCTATGTTTTGTATATCGCTGAAAAAATATCAATTTTGCTTAGTGTGTGAAATATCGAGGTAAGTAATGTCGAAATTAAAAATATCGATGTAAAAATATCGTTTTGGTATGTGTTTTATGTTATTTTTTAGTAAGTTTTAAGTATAATATTGTTTTAAGATGTATATAATAAAGTTTTATTTTTATAATTGTTTTAGGAGCGGGATGTTGGGTTTATTTGGGATAAGGGTGGGGAGTGTTTTAAAATATTTATAATTAATTATTCAAAATTTCAAATTAAAATAGGAAATTTAAATTTAAATTTTCTAAATTATAAATACATTTTAGGAGCAAGATGTTGGGTTTATAGGGGATAAGGGTGGGGAGTGTTATAAAATAATTTATAATTAATTATTCAAAATTTCAAATTAAAATAGGAAATTTAAATTTAAATTTTCTAAATTATAAATACATTTTAGGAGCGGGATGTTGGGTTTATAGGGGATAAGGGTGGGGAGTGTTTTAAAATATTTATCATTTTTTAAATACATTTTGAAATTAAAAAAGGAATTTAATTTTAGCAATTTCGAATTTAAATATTTTGAAGAGTTAGATGTTGGGTTTATAGGAAAAAAGGAGGGGAGTGTTATAAAACTTTTATATTCAATTAATTACAATTTGAAAAAATAGTAGAAAATGTATTCAATACATTTCAAATTGTGTATAAAAAGATGTTGAGTTTATATGGGATAATATTTGAGAGTATGTTTACATATATTTAGAAATAAACATTTGTATTTAAAAAAATGGATTAACATTCATTTTTATAGTATTTAAAATTATAAAAAATTGTAAATATTTATGTTTATATTTTAGGAGGTACTTAGTTTATTTTGCTTTGGAGTAGGAATAGTAAATTAAATAGATTCTGTGTTCAGCACCTACCCCAATTTAATGTAGATTGAAGTGGGAATAGTAAATTAATTAGGTTCAATGTCCAGCACCTAACCTAATTTAATGTAGATTGGAGTGGGAATAGTAAATTAATTAGGTTCAGTGTCCAGCACCTACCCCAATTTAATGTAGATTGGAGTGGGAATAGTTAATTAATAAATAGGTTCAGTGTACAGCACCTACCCCAATGTGATTTAGATTGGAGTGGGAATAGTACATTTATTAGGTTTATTGTCCAGTACCACCCCAATTTAATGTAGATTGGAGTGGGAATAGTAAATTAATTAGGTTTAGTGTCCATCACCTACCCCAATTTAAGTTAGATTGGAGTGGGAATAGTACAATAATTAGGTTTATTGTCCAGCACCTACCCAATTTAATGTAGATTGGAGTGGGAATAGTAAATTAATTAGGTTCTGTGTTCAGCATCTACCCCAATTTAATGTAGATTGGAGTGGGAAAAGTAAATAATTAGGTTTATTGTCCAGCACCTACCCCAATTTAATGTAGATTGGAGTGGGAATAGTAAATCAATTAGGTTCAGTGTTCAGCACCTACCCCAATTTAGGGGCCGATTCCGATCCTGGAAAAAATGGATTCGTACGATTCGTATCCAGAGCCCTTTCTGTACGAATCGTACACATGCCGTACGAACCGACGAGTACGATCCGGGAGATGAGGACGCGATTCGTACGGTCCACGTCAGGTAAGGGCGATTCGTACGGAAAAGCTTACACTCACATACACACCGTACAGTGCATACCCCCAATGATCGCAGGGGTACGGTGCGTACCCCTGCGATGATGGACTGTATGCACCGTACGTGGGGGGGGGGGGCGTTCCTTACCTGTTTCGAGGCGAACTCTGCTTTTACGGCTGTTTTCAGCTCCCGTAGAAAAAGGGTTGTACGGTACGTACCCGACACGAATCGTACTTGCTGGGTCGTAAAAACCAGCCGTGAACCATACGGATGTTGCGTACAGTGGGTTCCGAGGTAGATTCGTACAATGATTTGATTCATACGGTCTCTGTACGAATCGTACGGAGTTCAGCTCCTGGTACGAATCGTACTTCGTCGTACGTACGGGGGACGTTGCAGGGTACAATTTGTACGGGAAAAACGCTCCGAACGGTTATTCGGAGCGTTTTTTCCTGAATCGGAATCGACCCCTTAATGTAGATTTGAGTGGGAATAGTAAATTAATTAGGTTTATTGTCCAGCACCTAACCAAATTTAATGTAGATTGGAGTGGGAATAGTAAATTAAATAGATTCAGTGTCCAGCACCTACCCCAATTTAATTTAGATTGGAGTGGGAATAGTAAAATAATTAAGTTTATTGTCCAGCACCTACCCCAATTTAATTTAGATTGGAGTGGGACTAGTAAATTAATTAGGTTTATTGTCCAGCACCTACCTCAATTTAATGTAGATTGGAGTGGGAATAGTTAATTAATTAGGTTTATTGTCCAGCACCTACCCTAATTTAATTTTGAGTGGAGTGGGAGTAGGCTCAATATTTAATATGTTTTTATATTTAAATATATAAAGTGTTTTATGTTTAATTTAAATTATATTGTAAGTAATATTTAATTTATTAATTTATAAATATAATGTTATACGTTTTATGATAAATATTATTGAAAGAAAATTTTATATATTTTCTAAATAAATGTATGTATTATGTATTTTACTATTTTTACATCTTCTACTATATATATTAATTATAAAAAGAGTAATTTTAAAAAACATTTGAAGTAATAGTAATGTTAAGGTAGTAAAAAGAAATAACACATTTTATTTGCACATTTTTTATTTTATAACTTATAGTGTACATAAGTAAATCAAAATATATTTTTTAAATAATTAGTATAAATGTCATAACAATATATAAGTATTTGTATTTCTATATTTTATACAAATCATTTTTCATTTGTATAGATGTTGAAAAAAGTACATTAGAGGAAAATGAAAACAATATAGTGAATATAAATATATTTTACATTTGCATATATTTTTTTCATATACTTTGTTGCATTTTTATTTTTCATGTTTACATATGTTTAATTAGTACATGTTTTGTTATATGTTTAAGATATTAGTTTCATATTTAAATCATGTTATAAATGTTAACATAAATTCAAACATATTTAATTACATTATATACTGTTAATATTTTAATATAGTTTGTTCAATAATAGCATATTTCAGAAGTATAACAACATACATTTATTTATTTTATTTATATTAATAATGAATTATTAATATTAATTATTATTACATGGTATAATATTCATTTGGTACAAATAAATAAAATGTATACATTCATTTAGTAAGTTTTTTTGAACATACATATTTTTTATAATTATAATATTAAATATTATTAGGTAATAATATGTATTATTATAATTGTACAATATATGAAGAAAATCTTATATTTAAAAAAATAATATACAATTTAAAAAGATAGAATAATGTTATTTTAATTTTTAAATTATTATTTAATGTTAAATAAATTATTTTGTCATTATTTAACTTTTTTTTGTTGACATCTTTATTTGGGTCTTTTATTTTGTAACCGCTTTAAATTAAAACTATTTTAAGTGTGTTTGGAAGGTAGTAGTTGTTGTATTTAGGGTGTGTGGCGTTATTTTTTAGAAGTTATGGTGTTTGTAGTTGTTAATTTAGGTATTCATTTTTACCTACGGTCTGTGACTGGCACATATGCCAGGGCTATTAGGTGTTTTATTTGGTATGCAAACGTGATGTTTGTTGCATATTCAACACTAAGGGGCACATTAGGATGGCAGGCGGACCTAGTCCGTCTGCCATCCCGACGCAAAACGGGACTGCCCGTCATAAGGGCAGGGGTCCAGTGGGGGCCATTAGGATGCACCCACCACAATGGTGGGCGCATCCTGCATTTTTAGCATTGCGGCGGACTGTGCTGAAAGCACCGCCCGCCGCAATGCTAAACATGCACATCATGCATTTCAATGCACAACGTGACAGGCACCGCACAGTGCCTACCACGTTGTATTTTGAAATGCAGGAGGGTGTACCCCCCCCATGTGCACCCTTCACCCCTCACCCCCTGAAATCCATGGGGCCCCGCAAGTGATTTCCGCCTGCCTACGCTGCCACGAAAAGGTATTTCCCCGCCATTATGCCAATATGGATGGCGGTGTCTGGGAGACCCAGCTACCATGTTAGAAGGTTTTCCGCCCCGTCGACTCTCCGACCGGGCGGAAAACTGTCGGACAATCTTTCCGTCCGCCGGGCTCCCCCCGCCATGGTAATGTGGTGGGGGGAGATTACAGTGTGGGCGGAGGTTTTCTGCGGGCGGATCGCCACCGCCATACGGGCGGTGGCGATCCGCCCGCAATCATAATAGGGCCCTAAGTGTTAATTTTTGTAAATGTCTCCACAGACATTGGTTGAAGTGGAAATAACATCCTTGTATAGATGTGTGAGGGTATATTTTGAGGATGGAGTTTATCATGGCTTGTTCAAAGTCGATCACTATTTTTTGTGGAAAGAAGTCTGTTGTTTCTTCCTTTTTCTGTGTATGTTGAAGTTTCTTTTGTTTGGTAACAAACAATATATAAATGGAATGCAAGTGTTCTGGTATTGTCCATGTATAGTATATAGTTGATAGAATGGCTTAGGGCATATGCTAAAAGTGCCATCCATCATCCATGTTTGGCTTTCTTTTAATTTCTTTATATTGTTTGCTGTAGAAAACATCATTATTCTTTTATCTTTATTGTTGTTGTCATCGAAGATGAAAGGTTCATTATTATGAGTTATGGTAAGTTTAGGGGGAATTATAACCTCTTGAAATGTTTTAGGTGTAGGTATTGTTGTGCACTCTGCACCGCCCGCCACAATGCTAAAAATGCATTTTTGCATTTGCATATACAAAGCGGCAGGCACCGCGCGGTGCCTGCCGCTTTGTACATGCAAATGAGTCTGCCTAGCGAAGGTCTCCAGCCTCTTCTCCTCCTTACAGAGCATGAATACCCCCAGGCCAGAAGTGGCCTCACCAGGTTCAGTCCTGGGGTGCTCTGACATCTGAGCTGGCAACCCCTGACCCATTGGTCCTTCCACTGGGGGCTGTATCCCTCTCTCACTCCTTTCTCTGGATTCATGCACCTTCCCAACTGGAGCGGTGCTGCCAGAAACCAGAACTAGTGGAACACTTGTTACAGCAATCTCCCCAAGCTCCCCTGACACCTTGGGATCTCCAGCAGGGAATGGCCTCCAGGTACGGACTAGACTCTCCTGCTGGTAATCACTCATGGAACCAACCAGGCCCTGGGACTAGGTCTTGGACACCTTGGGACTCAGCCCAGCCCCACTCCCTCTACACAGAGACAGTACATGGGGCTCCTCTCCCCTCTCACTACACTGGGCCCTATCTGCGTTCCTCCAAACCTCCCCTACCTCACCAGTTTGGGGAACACCTGAGCCGCTTCCTTCAAGATTACTCCCAAAGGCCTCAACAGACCCCCTGGAAACCCCCAATAGGTCTGCCTCCAGTGCAAGCTCCTTGGAATCAGAGAACTCACACTCAACCAGGCATTGGCATAGCTCTGAAAAACAGGGACTTACAATATGCTCTCCATCAATTGAGTCACACAGCCCCTCACAAGTGTTAACCAAGCTAACCTTCACCTCACCATCCAGTGCCTCACAAACGTACCTCACATCACCCTCCTGAGACTGACAAGGCAGTGTCAGACTGTTTCTGTCATCCAACCCACACTCTTCTGGGCGGTCTCCACACACAAGTACCAGGACTTCTACCATGGGGGAACGCCTCTCCCTGCACCTCTCATCTAGAGTCAGTAGAGTGTCCCTCCCACTATTAGGACTATGAACCTGTGTGCCAGTTCCCCAATCCTCATCAGGGACACTACGCACCACTGGAGCTACCTCATATCCTTGAACCCCCTGGTTTGTGCCAACCCCCTCCTTCAAGTCAGGCGCCAAATCTCTGGGTGTACGTACTTCTCTCTCAGCACTAGGCATCACATTTTTGCTGCCACCATCTGAGCTGGACACCACACTCATGGCTTCTACCTGCAGCTCAGACAAACTCAGTTCCTGAGCAACACACATTCCCTTTTGCTTTACTAAAACACCCATGGCCTCAAGCTTCTTGAGCTCGTCATCAAGCTCTCTCATTCTCAACTAATGTGCCAAGATCAATTTCTTCTCTTCCAAGGCATAAGCCCTCTTTCTCTCCTCTGCCTTGAGTCTCATGACCTCCAATTCATGATCCCTGCCTGTCCGCCAGCACTTCTGGGGACACACCATTACGAGAGCCCCTACTGCCTGCTCTGGAGGGTGTCTTCCCCCCAGGTTTAGAAATAATGGGCATTCAAGGGGTATCACAAGAAATAGAAGAAAAAGAAAAAGCTGTTGTCACCCACTGGTTTAAGTTCAGAGTTTGCAAACATGAGTCACTGTGGTACTGCGCAAAAGCAAGTCACATACTCACCGCTGATCACTGATGTTAGAAATGGGGTTTCTGGTTGGCAAGGGTCTACACCTAAGCCAGGCAGAACCCACCACTCTAGTGTCCAGCGGCACACTAGGCACATCACAAAAGAGACTGCACACTAGGGTATATCAAAAATATCCCTTGTATTATATACACATAACAGGCATTGGGTCATAAATCACTTCGTAGCATGTAAAGCACATTAGACCACATAACATAAATCACTGTGCTATTGGGCACTTGTCATAAAGATGCACATGCGCCACATAAGACCACAATTACATGAATTACTGTGACACTTGGCACTTGTCATGAAAATGCATATGATATGTATAAATCACCTAGATCATGTCCCGTTGCCAACTTGGCACTTATCATGGCATCACAGGTAGGGCAATAACATAAAGACATATATGATGCCCTTGTTATAAGTAAATGTATAGGGCACTTAATTGATCAGCTAGGAGGGACCTATGTAATGCACACATCACAGTGAAACAGCACCCTCATTGGGCTGCTTATGCCTCCCACCATACATTACGTGCATCACCATCTTTCACCATAGGCGGACCACAGCTCCTCTGCACTCCTGCTATGCTCAATTACCCTGCACAAAGTTTGAAGGTAAAACGCAGCCGGGTCCAATTCACTACTTGCATTCGAAGAGCGCTTTAATGTGGGCGGCCATAGCTTTTGACTTTGCCTTGGTCTCACACGGCTAGATATCTGGAGTTATTATACTTTAAAAGCTTTAAACATTCATCACTCCAGTGCTTCTGATTGGATTTGGTCATTTTGGCATCAGATAATTTATTTTAATTCACTTTATTTGTGTACTACAGTAATACTTGACATTGCTTCTAAGTTAAGCCTGACTGATTTTTGTGCAAAGCTTCCAGAGGGTTAAGCGCAGATTAATATAATGCCTTTATAAAGGTTCACCATGACATGGGTTGTGGCTGTGATTTGAACAGGTTTAACACCCTCTCAACCAAAGGCCCAATTTCCCACAGCAATGTACTTAAAACGGCAACCATTGCTGCTGATGTTGATGGGTAGAGTAGTTGTGCTCCTCCAGACAGTTTTATAAAATGCATTAAAAAAGAATATTGAAAGGAATGTTTTCACCAAAAACCTATATGTTCTAACATTGGAGTGAACACCTGGCCCTGACGGCCCCCCGAATTTTATAAAACATTCCGTATCATACTCATCCCGCCTTGCGACAGTTATATGAAGAGGCCCGCGAATCGGATATCCTCCTCCAGACGATGTGAGAGGCGCTTATCATATCCCTCCTGAAATCCGGGAAGCTGGCGGCGCAATGCAAATCATAAAGGCCCTTTCCCTCATTAATGTTGATGCCAAAATGTTGGCAAAACTAATAGTTAACCGTATTAGCCCCCTCAAGACTGCCCATGTCCTCCTTGACCAGTCAGGGTTTGTCCCCAGTAGGGGAACCTCTCACAACCTTCGCACCCTGTGTTACAAGACATCCACCCTGACGCAAATGTGGTGGCTGTCTTTCTTGACGCCACCAAGGTGTTTCATTCCTTGGAATGGGACTATCTGGCATTTGTGCTCAACTGTATGGGATTTACCACTCTGTATTTGGCGTGGATTCACCTCCTCTATACAGGCCTACAGGCCAGTGTGGTGGTTAACAGCACCAGGTCCTCCACCTTCTCGATAGCCAGAGGCACTAGACAGGCGTGCCCCCTGTCCCCACTCCTGTTTGCCCTCACGGATGAGCCCCTGGCCGCCAAAATCCACCAACATTACAGCGAACATGCCCTTATCTACCCGGAGCGGCAAATATTAATCTTGCTATACGCCGATGACATCACCTTATATTTCCGCAACCCAGAGAACAGTCTCAATCCTATTTTAAGGCTACGTATCCTCTTTGGGCACCTCTCTGGAGTCAATATAAACTAGGGGAAATCACAGATTTTTCCCCTTACAGATGCCACCACACTCTTCACGCCTGACTACTCCCTTTCATGGTGCGACGACACTGTTACCTATTTAGGAATAGAAATCACCCGTAACCGCAAGGATTTGATGGCCGCTAACTATGGGCGTGCACTAAGTCTCTTTACTGATAAAATCACCAGGTGAATCGTCATGCCAATCCCGATGGCTGGTAAAACTTCGCTCATCAAGATGATAATTCTAACTAAATTGCTCTATTTATTCCCCAACATTCCATACGCCCCCAGCAGATATTTTTTAAAGCACTGAAAACCCAACTCATCTGGCTTACCTGGGGCGGGAAACAACCCAGACTGCATTGGAACATACTCACTCGACTCTTCAGTGCTGGAGGGTTTGAAATCCCAGATTTAGGATTATACTTCAGTTGCGCGCAGTCCCATTACGCTGCTTATTGGTTGAATCAACCTCCTTACATGCCCCACCTTGCAGTCGAGAACGGGTACATGACCCCGACCCCTTGTTCCACCTATCAAAGCGCTCTTGTTGTTCCGAGCTGTACGTAAATGGTAAATTTCGCACCAGCGGCGAGTTTTTGGCAATGCCTCACCTACCCCTTTGGAATATTTTTTTATTTATCCGCCTGCGACATTAGGGCTCTAATCCCATGTTTCCCACAGGAGACCCCCATCGTGACCACCCTGCACACTCTCCCCAGAAAGATACCCCCACACATGACATATCGATGCTATACACCACCCAAAAAGACTGCATAACAGAACCCCGTCGTCTAGGGTGCACTGGGAAAAAGAACTTAGCTCCCCCCTCTCGGGTGACCAGTGGTTCTGCTGCCAACAGACTGGAAATATATCTGCTAGCAGTACGCTGCGCTTCATTCACTACAAATAATACACACCTGCACGACTGAAGCGCCTACACCTGCGTGGTACTGACTGCTGCAACCAATGCGGGAGGCAGGGGGTTGATTTCCGTCATTTAGCCTGGGACTGTTCCCCCATCCGACGCTCCAGGTCGGAGGTGCTTGCAGCACTTGACCAGATGACTGGGCTGCATGTTCCTGATGATCCCTTGGTTGTACTCCTCGGGTAAACTGGGGCCCTGGCTACACCAATGCGAAGATATGCCTCTATGGTACTCCTGCTAGCTAAACATTGTGTCGCTTGTAGATGGGGCCGGGGAAGGGCGCCCAAATTTAAAGACTGGTTGAACAACCTTATATCAAAAGAAACAGGAACCCAGGGTGATGGGTTCAGAGACCTAGTTTGTGTGTTCTGGTTACTGCATAAGTTATGTCAGTGTTTACCAAAAAAGAAAGAAAAATTTCTTTCTGGAGTCCCCTCACTCACCGGGGTTTCCCCACGGTGACATGCTTCATCATTGGGGCCATCCTAGTTCTCTACGAAAAAGGGGCGTGCTGCGACTAGCGAACTACGCAGGAGCACTTTATTTGTGAAAGACTATGTGTGGTGTAGAGTGATGTGGTGGTGGAGTGGGTGTGTGAATTAAAAATACCGTGCTAGTGGGCCTCAACAATTTTATTCTGCTCCTAGTCTGGTATATTAAAAAGGGGGTGACACTGTAATTTGACCTTAAGTAGGGTCAAATCAGTGTTCTTTGGTCAACATGTTTCAAGCTCCCCAAGCTTTTCATCAGGACCATACAGGGTCCAGCCCTGTATATACCACTCCTATTTTCTAATAAATAGGATTAATTCGATATATTTATGCGCTGTTTAATTTTAAAACATGCGTGTAATACATACGATTTGTATCTTAATGATGTTTATGTATTGGTGCCTAATCGCACTTCATGGTCTCAGGCGGGGGCGGGATCACCTCATGGAAGCTTTGTTCCGTATCGGCGAAATTTACAAATACACCGTCCGCCCGTCCACCTTCAATATTCGGTCGGGAGGGGAATGAGTAGGTAATGCCGAGCGGTTTCGCCGATACGGAACAAAGCTTCCATGAGGTGATCCCGCCCCCGCCTGTGAAGGACTGGACTTTCTCTAAGGTCCAGCGGTGCCAGGGAACAACACCTGAAACCTTCGTGGGATACCTGTTCAGCGCACAAATGACAGAGACACGGGACACTTCCTTCGGCGTCAAAGATCAGTGTTTATTACTGCAGGGAGGCAAAAGTCACAAGAAGTACAACAGAGTGTAGGTTCTGAGAGTCTGCTTCAAATTGCAAATGTGGATCGCTCCTTTTATACACATTTTCGTCATTGCACAACACACGGACAAAAGGTTACAACTCAGTTCCCACAGTAAACTTCAAAAGGACTTCTTTCATGTTTTCAGAACCCCGGAACATAATTTCAGTAACATTGCCGGTTCCCAACTGTAAAAGCACATCTTCTCACCATTAGCCACATTCCACTCTAGTTGTAAACGAACGAAAGAAAGAGACAGGAACAGCTGCAAGGAAGACAGACAACAGTAAAGAAAAGAGTGTGAGGGTAATATCGGAAGCATGATCACAGGATCAAGGGATTCGATTCTAACACATGCGCGGCTGAAACAATAGACCGGCACGGCAAGATTACCCTCAAGCGGAGCCATCTGCCTTTGCAGTGTCACCCCCTCGTCATAAAAGACGCACAAAAGGAATATGCATCTTCCGCAAGGCTTGGGAACTAAGGGTCATAGCGCGGACAGTTGCCTGCTCGCTGACTACGTAAGGGCAAGAAACAAAATGGGTGCCGTATCTAAAATGGAACCCGAGGGTTCAGAAGAAGAAACGCGTAAATAAGGTGAACCCTTCCAAGTAGTGTAGCGAAAACGCGTACACTTACTAAACTCGTTATTTACGGTTCATAGATACCAAACTTGCCCATATTCGACCATGCCCAGAACATCATAACGATTCTCACGGAACCTCAGACGCTCCTTTTGCCCTCATGTAGGCAAGAACTAGTCGAAGTCGGAATCGATCTCGATGTTCATCAGATCATTCAGATGTTGCTGGAACATTATTCTATCCATTAATGTCTCTTTGGTAGCAGGTGGCCTTCTTATACACGTTGTAGCACAAAGGCCACATAAGGCAGGACCACACTGTACACAAAGACAACACGTGTACAGAAACGTAACAACAACCCCTATGATCATCAGAATCTTCCAACCCCATGTCGACATTAGGCCCCAAAACCATCCTAGAAGCGTCCAATCTCCCTCGTCCACGTGTATGGACTCTGAGATTTTATGCAACTTTGAGATGGCTTGGTAAACGGTTGGAGCGTTATCAGGTATGAAAATGCAGCAGCTCGAATGGATCACCTTGCACACACCACCTCTATCTGCTAGTACAACGCCTAGAACCATACGGTTCTGTAGCGTCATAAGTCTATCCGCTTGAAGCTCTGCTGTCAGGTTACCAAGGGCACTTGCAGTTATGTTAGCGGTCGATTCCACCACACGAGTTAACTGTCTCAAGTTCCTACTATTAATCATAGGACCCCAAAACGGTAGGAAACCCTTAAAGAAGTCTCCTGCCTCTTGACCGGCAGTATCTTCTTTACTAATAACGCCTCTCACAACTCTGGTCTTGTGATAGTCTGAGGCGACGGTAAAAGTCGGAAGTAAAAGATTCGCGATATAACATGTGCCCGAGAAGTCATGGGGCAACCATGTGTATGCGCGGTCATAACACACAAAGTAGGTACCCTTGGCAGTCAGAAAGACAGGGGAAGAGAGCATCGGTAAGACGTACGTGTCAACACAAGCGCTCTTCCCAAGCTGAGCTCTCGGATTTCGACCATGACCTTGCAGACAGAAACAACCCAAGTGAGGTACGATCCAGATCGGAGACGAGCTTTTAAGCTGTCTATCTCCCACTGATACACTATACTCAGCGTCACTAAGATCCTTATATGCTCGTACTTCCTCCTCTGGGATAAGCGATACGTCAAAAATATCTCTATCTAATCAGTAATAGCTATCACCAAAGACTTGTGGTACGGGCCAGGACCAAAACCTGCTGAGCGTGGCTCTCGATGGGGGTAGGGATCTAAGGCACTGCGAAACATACTTTGGAATGCTCGAGCTGACCCCTGGGGACTATAAGGAAGAACTAAATACGGAATACCCTTATCCATGGTATGTGGCATTAACCCACACACCCAACAATTAGTGGTATTCACCACCAACTGATGCTGATGTAGGAGTTGAACAAAGGAATTGTTCATAAATTCCGCACGTCTAACCTGTTCATGTTGTGGTAGGAGATGGAAAGAATGTGGAGAAATAGTGGGAACAAAATTTAGATCATGAGAAGGAGAGGTAGGTGAAATGGTATCCAATAGTAACTGACTCCCAAAGTACACTCCACCCACCAATAGCATAGAAACAGTTAGAAATAATATAAAAACCTGCAACAGGAAATATTTTGTTCGGAACATCTTATGCAATTTAGATCTTTGCGCCGTTACTCTCTCTATTTCCGACAGCTTAGAAAACCCCATCTTCTAAAAAAAAAAAAAAACGTCTGTGACGTTCTTGACGCACTTTGTTCTGAGTAGCGATTATCAATTTCCAGGAGTTCCCAGAAACCGACAAAGGAATCGACCTAGTGTCAGAAACCTGCTAAACAGAAGAAAGTACCCGCACGGCTCTACGGTCAACCCAGATGGAAGGTTCTAACTACTTGAGCATTCAGTTTAATATCAGTCTTCTAGCTGTACTGGAAAAGAAAATACACATATAACGTAAAATGTCCACAATGTTGATGGCAACAGTAAGGTGATACTGCTAATTAAAAAAAAAAAAAAAAATTTAACTTTATTAGTCCTTATTGCGCGGTCGAAGAAAATATCGACTTCTTCCTGGTTGAGTCTGCTCTTCAAACAACGGTTCAAATGGCAAAGCAGGATTCGAGTGTTCAGGTAATAGTTCAGAACTCGAACTCTCCAATGTTGCTGACGAAGGTCTTGTCTTAAATGATTCGACAGAAATGTCTGATCGAACTATATCGTTTTCTACAGGCTGAGCATCACTAAATGGCATAAAGCCCGGGACCGTACTGGTTTCTGTCGAGGCGACTCCTTTCTTGATCCATGCATCTGCAGGCAAAGGAAACTGAACTTTCTTGGTGTGGGTGGCATGCACCCAATGCTTTCTGCCTTCCAGTCGACCCGCCGTCCTTGTTGCCAGTAACACCTGGTGGGGACCCAAGAACCTTGGCTCAAGATTTCGTTTTCGTCCAAAATTTCGGGTAAGCACCCAGTCACCTGGTTGGAGCCGATGACCAGGTCCCTCAGTTTGTGCCGGTAAAGCTTCAAAGACCTGTTGATGAATCAAACTCAATTTAGCAGTCAGATCATAAAGATAGTCAATCAACATTGGATATTCAATTCTGTTAAACTCCTTAGGCCTCGGAACTCCCCAAATATTCGCAGGACGGCCGAACACAATCTCACATGGGCTAAGCCCTACTCGAGAGTGCACGGTTGCCCTGGTCGATAAGAGAGCTAAAGGCAAAGCATCCGGCCACGATAAACCAGTCGTTGCCTGGATTTTGGCAAGTTTCAGTTTCAGGGTGCCATTATATCCTTCCACCAAACCAGCCGGCTGAGGATGATTAGCGCTATGAAATTTTTGGACTATGCCTAGGCCACGACACACACTCTTCATCACACTTCCCACAAACTCACTTCCGTTATCTGACCATACAATCCGTGGCATTCCATACCTAGGGAAATATTCCTTGAGCAGGATTTTTGCTGTTGACAGGGCAGTATTATCCTTAAGAGGGTAGGCCTCAATCCATCTGGAGAACGCACAAACCACAACTAGAACATATTTCAGATTATTGCATCTCTCCATATGGATGAAATCCAATTGGATAACTTCAAAGGGACATGTAGGGGGAGCAAAGTGACCAGGTGGAGTGGGGGTGCCCTTACCAGGATTATACATCAAACATACCATACAGTTCTTAACCACTCTCTCCGCACACTTAGTAATCCCATCATTCTTCCATACAGGAGACAACAACTTGCATATGCCTTTCGCGCTAATATGTGCCGTGCCGTGGGCCATTGCAACAACAGCAAGCACATATGTGTCCGGTAACATCCATCTCTGTTTTTCTGACAAGTCAACCCAACATCCATTGCCGTCTAACTTCCCCGTGCTTTCTTTCCACTTAGTCTTTTCCATCTCAGTGGCCTCGTTCTGTATTTCCTTCACACTTTCAATTGTGTCTTCACACATGCTAGTCTCCGCTGGCCATCTCACTGAGCTCGTAACATACATTCGATTTGTCAGATCTCTGGCTGTCTCCTTAGCAGTCTCATCCGCAAATGCATTACCACGGCCCACATCATCTGTCACTTTCCGATGCGCACTACATTTAATTATGGCCACCTGCTTAGGCAATGTAAGTGCATCCAAAAGGTCGTTCACGAGCTGTCCGTGTTGGATCTTCGTGCCATGCGACGTGAAACATCTTCTTTCTCTCCACAATCGACCAAAACTATGCGCTACGCCAAATGCATACTGACTGTCGGTGAACACATTCACTCGCTTTCCTCTGGACAACACACACGCTCTTGTCAGTGCAATTAATTCAGCCGCCTGGGCCGAATTCTGACTCAATCTCGCAGATTCCACAACCGTACTCAATGTCACTATAGCATACGCGGTTGTCACATCACCATTCGGCAATTTAAAACATGAACCATCAACATACAAAGTACCATCGGGATCTACCAATGGAGTATTTTTCAGGTCAATACGACCCTTCGTCTCTTCTTCAGTTCTTGAATAGCAATCATGTGGTACTGTATCACCTGATTCCATGCCGATCGGCAACAATGTTGCAGGGTTCAACACATTGCAACGTTTTATCCGTATATGACCTGCCAAAAGGGTTAACTCATACGCAGACAACCTTGCACTCGTCAAGTGTTGAGTTTTTGTTCGATTCAAGAGAGTGTCAACTGCATGCGGAACCATCACCGTAAGCACATTATCCATGACCAGACCTGCGGACTGTCAAATGGACACCGCAGCTGCCGCTGTTGCTCTTAAACAACTCGGCAATGCTCTAGCTACTGGGTCTAAGGTCGAAGAAAAGTATGCACATGGACGCTGTTTGTCACCAAATTGGTGCGTCAAGACACTCAACGCACAACCATCCCTCTCGTGAACGTATAGTGTAAACGGCTTACTGTAGTCAGGGGTACCTAACACAGGAGCCGAACACAACGCATCACGTAATTCAGAAAAACTTTTCTGACACTCTTCAGTCCAAGGCAAAGGAGTCGGAACATCCTTGCACGTAAGAGCTAACAATGGTTTCGCCAATAATGAAAAATTCGGAATCCATTGTCTGCAGTATGATGTAATACCTAGAAAGGCACGTACATCTCTCTGAGTTTTTGGCACAGTCATTCGAGCAATTGCTGCAATTCGTTCTGGGGTCAACCTTCTCCCTTCTTTTGACAATAAGTGACCCAAATAGGTTACTTCTTGACAACAATATTGCAGCTTAGAAGGTGACACCTTGTGATGTAAGTCACATAAATGCTGCAACAACGATACTGTAGCAGTTCTACAAATATCCTCGGTATCGGCTGCCACCAACAAGTCGTCAACGTATTGAATCAAAGCCGCACCCGTCGGTAACACAAACGCATCAAGTTGACTTTTAAGGGCTTGACTGTAAATCGATGGACTTTCACAGTAGCCTTGAGGTGCGCGTTTAAACCTAAAACTTCGACCTCCTAATGAAAATCCGAATAGATCTCTGCTTTCCTCAGCGATCGGAATACTAAAGAAAGCATTCTTTAGGTCGATCACCGTGAACCAGGTGGCAGAAGCTGGAATCAGGGTCAACAAGGCCGTGATATCAGGCACCACAGGAAACTGCGGAATCACGATTTTATTCACCTCTCTCAAATCAATTACAAATCGGTACACAGGAGGTTTAGATGGATCGGTTCGTTTCAAAATGGGTAACACAGGACTATTACACACATTTCCCCGAGTTTCTTCGATGACATCTTTTTCGATCAGGTCATAAATGATCGCTAATAGCGCTCGCTCACCATCAAGAGAGATACAATACTGAGGTATACGTGGTAATCGAACATTCGTTTTCAACTGGACCACATAGGGTGGAATGTTTAACAAGCCCACATCATTGGGACCTGTTGCCCATAAAGACGCAGGAAGAGAACTCAATTCCGGTGGGAACTTATCCATTGATAGGTACATAGGAGAGATAACCCTCTGACCTAACGTAAGCTCCACTCCTTCAGGAGAGCAATACAAAGTCGCATATAACCGTTTTAACAAATCCAGACCCAAAAGATTCTCACCACACCCAGTGGATAGAATCAATGGAGCCTCCAGCTCACGAGGACCAATCGCAAGGGACAAAGGGCTAGAGACAGGATTGCTAACAGGGGCGCCAGAGAATCCAATGGAAACATTCGTTAAGCCAGACAAAGGTGCGCCAGGGAGTTTGGAATGCATGATGGAACTTTTTGCTGCACCAGTGTCCAACAGAAAAGGCTCAACTACGCCAGATGTGGCAACCGCGACGTAAGGCCCTCTCTGGTCAACCGGAACTGACACTACTCCCTCTCTTTGTCGATGGCTGTCCTAGTAACGGTCGTCTGCAACAATCTCATGCTCAACATAATAATCGTCCACATGGTACTGTGCAGATTTATCGGACCCCGCATTTCGCTGGTCGAAACAATTATTCACGTCCGATGAAACAGTAGAGCGCTCATGATTTTGAACGAAACCTCGACCTCTACCTCGAGAGGCCTGTTGAGGACCACCACGACCTCCCCGAGCCGAAACATTATTATAACGATCACGTAAAGCGGGACAATCACATTTTATATGGCCCTCTCTCCTACAATATGCACACTGATTATACCCAAGCGTAGATCTAAAGTCAGAGGAGTCAGAGCGCGACTGCATCCTAGCGAACTGGGCTCGTGGTCGATACTGCTGTTGTAAATCATTTTGATTTGAACGTGGAGGATATGCCTGCTGCAACAAAACCTTCGTTTTGAGCTCCTTCGTTTTCTTGTCTGAACGATCACTTTCTTCCTTTTCCCTATTCTCATAATATTGAGCCGTCGCTAATATCTGTGCAGTGGTTGAAACAGCCCATGCACTTTCCGAATTTTTCAATTTGTTGCATAGCTCTGGCAACAAATTTAACACAAACTTATCAACAAACAACCGTTGGCCTCCTTCGGTGCTCATGTCCTGACCACTATGATCGACAAATGCCTCCTCGAATCTAGTAAAGAAATCGGAGACACTCTCGTCTTTCTTTTGCTTGCAAGCCGATAATTTATCCCAATTCACCCTCATCGCTGGCATGAGTGTTTTCATAAGTGTAATGATTTTCTGGGGTAGATCCAAAATTAACTGCTCAGGCTTAGCCCCACCAACTTGTAGTCCATCAGCCGCTATTAGTGCAGGCCAATCACCGCCTAACTCATTCACATGATTCGTTTGGCGAATTTTCGCCCAAATCGGTTGCGGTACGACATTACCAAACAGCATGTCGATGTCAGCGAGGTTCATAATAGTAGCATCTACCAATTGGGATAACTCCTTATAATAACCCGCCGGATTCTTACGCGGATCAGGCAAAGATTGTTTCACCTGCAAGACTTCTGATCGCTGCCATGGGAGGTGTATCCAAACACGTTGGAAATGTGGCAAAACTGGGGGATTGGCAGCAGGGGCACCTGGCATCCATACTGGGGGAACCTCTCTCATAGGATATTGACCAGAGTTCGTTTTCGTATTATCGGTGTCATCATCAAATGACACACGAGAAGGCACTGTGGATCTAAAGGCTAACAATCGCTCTAATGCTCGTCGTACATTTCCACCCACAATCATACCGTTCGAAAACTGACTCTGGAGTTCCGTCATCTCAGGCGGTACATTATCCAAGTCATCATTATACCATTCTTCTCTCAAAAAGTTACACATTTCTTCAAACATGAATTTCTGAGTGGGCTCATTAAACTGAGAGAATGTATCAAAAACCATGCGCGGAGGGTAGTTAGCAGGGTGTTTTATCCATCTACGCGCCATAGTTACCAACGTGGCACTCTCCCTTCCACCAGGGATTTGACTTCGTCTCTGGGGAGTTTCAGAGACATCGGATCGAAAT
This sequence comes from Lissotriton helveticus, assembly GCF_964261635.1. Classification (NCBI taxonomy): domain Eukaryota; kingdom Metazoa; phylum Chordata; class Amphibia; order Caudata; family Salamandridae; genus Lissotriton; species Lissotriton helveticus. The sequence goes on from NC_136057.1 coordinate 1,150,009,727, forward strand.
AGCGATCCAGAAAGTGGGGAGTAAAGGGTAGCAACAGTATTAGGGATACGATTACGAACAGAAGGAGAAAGAAGAACAGGAGCAACAACATTAGAAGTGAACGTAGGGACAGCAGAGGTAGCCAGGACAGTTGAGGTAACCGGAACAATGGACTGAGGAGGTACAGGCAAAGGAGCAGTAGGAATAGGAGCAGGTGGTGGGACAAACGCAGGACCAACAACAGGCCGACCAGCAGCCGCTAGAACAACAGGAGGAACTACAGGAGGAACTACAGGGGCTGTAGCACCCTGTGCATAAGGAGGTGGTGATTTCAATAAATAGGCTAACAAGGGATCCTCCTTCACATCTTCTTCCTTTTTAACATGATTAGATGGTAAAACCGGATAACATTTATCTACCTGCATGTGATGCAGTCTAGTAGAAACTTCTATCTCTTTTTCTGCTTTATCTCGCTGATATTGTTCTGCACCTTGCATCATCGTAATGATACCTTCTTTTTTATTTTTCTTAAGCTGTTTGATTTCTTTCTGCTTGGCCTCTTTCCGCCATAACCGAAAGGAATCAAACATAGCAGGCCTAGCTTTCTTTTTAAACAATTTAGCTTCAAGATTATCTAAAATCGTAATTTCAAAACTTCCATGCAGTGGCCAACTAAGGTCACCATTGTTTTTCGTATAACGAACCCAATATTCATTATATATAATAGGGCCTACACCATGTCGACTATAGAGCTCATAAATTGGAGTTCCAACTGGAGGTATCGGACATGAGTCCTCCAACCGGGAATCAGTGTTATAACATTTAAAGAAACCAAAGAAACCACTACGGCTAGGCATCTTGCTCACTAACCAAGTATCAAACTTCAAGGGTTATCGAAGCGCTAAATCTTCGTGAAAGACAAAACCCTCGGTTTTTGGCAATTGCAACTGTCAAATAACAACTAAGAACCAACAACTAAGCACCACAAATGCAATGGAACCATGCAAAACAACTAAGCTTCAACAACAACCAAGGATACTGGGACCGACCCACAAATACTTAACTGAGAGTACAATGGCGTCACCAGGAAGGCCCGTTTATCGTCTCGCCGTACAAAGGACTACGCCAGGCGCCAAAACAGGTCGACAGTCAGGGCATCGGTCCGTCGCAGCCGTCAGGAGGCGGGAATCTTCGCGGGAAAAATCTTCGGACCACTTATTTCGACAACAGGATCGATGAAGCGGGATGCACCTTCCCTCGGAGATTTCACACGAAGTTCCTCACAATCGTCAGGCTTTGGACCGATACCGCTGATGTCGCCGCACGTTGGGCGCCAAATGAAGGACTGGACTTTCTCTAAGGTCCAGCGGTGCCAGGGAACAACACCTGAAACCTTCGTGGGATACCTGTTCAGCGCACAAATGACAGAGACACGGGACACTTCCTTCGGCGTCAAAGATCAGCGTTTATTACTGCAGGAAGGCAAAAGTCACAAGAAGTACAACAGAGTGTAGGTTCTGAGAGTCTGCTTCAAATTGCAAATGTGGATCGCTCCTTTTATACACATTTTCGTCATTGCACAACACACGGACAAAAGGTTACAACTCAGTTCCCACAGTAAACTTCAAAAGGACTTCTTTCATGTTTTCAGAACCCCGGAACATAATTTCAGTAACATTGCCGGTTCCCAACTGTAAAAGCACATCTTCTCACCATTAGCCACATTCCACTCTAGTTGTAAACGAACGAAAAAAAGAGACAGGAACAGCTGCAAGGAAGACAGGCAACAGTAAAGAAAAGAGTGTGAGGGTAATATCGGAAGCATGATCACAGGATCAAGGGATTCGATCCTAACACATGCGCGGCTGAAACAATAGACCGGCACGGCAAGATTACCCTCAAGCAGAGCCATCTGCCTTTGCAGTGTCATCCCCTCGTCATAAAAGACGCACAAAAGGAATATGCATCTTCCGCAAAGCTTGGGAACTAAGGGTCATAGCGCGGACAGTTGCCTGCTCGCTGACTACGTGAGGGCAAGAAACAAAATGGGTGCCGTATCTAAAATGGAACCCGAGGGTTCAGAAGAAGAAACGCGTAAATAAGGTGAACCCTTCCAAGTAGTGTAGCGAAAACGCGTACACTTACTAAACTCGTTATTTACGGTTCATAGATACCAAACTTGCCCATATTCGACCATGCCCAGAACATCATAACGATTCTCACGGAACCTCACCTGAGACCATGAAGTGCGATTAAGCACCAATACATAAACATCATTAAGTTACAAATCGTATGTATTACACGCATGTTTTTAAAATTAAACAGCGCATAAATATATCGAATTAATCCTATTTATTAGAATATAGGAGTGGTATATACAGGGCTGGACCCTGTATGGTCCTGATGAAAAGCTTGGGGAGCTTGAAACATTTTGACCAAAGAACACTGATTTGACCCTACTTAAGGTCAAATTACAGTGTCACCCCCTTTTTAATATACCAGACTAGGAGCAGAATAAAATTGTTGAGGCCCACTAGCACGGTATTTTTAATTCACACACCCACTCCACCACCACATCGCTAGTCGCAGCACGCCCCTTTTTCGTAGAGAACTAGGATGGCCCCAATGATGAAGCATGTCACCGTGGGGAAACCCCGGTGAGTGAGGGGACTCCAGAAAGAAATTTTTCTTTCTTTTTTGGTAAACACTGACATAACTTATGCAGTAACCAGAACACACAAACTAGGTCTCTGAACCCATCACCCTGGGTTCCTGTTTCTTTTGATACATGCAACTGGAGGCCGACCTAGTTCTGTTAATCCTCCTTCTCCCTCTGTTTCTTAACTATTGAACAACCTTATATTCAGTCAGGAGCAACTGCACACCTACGCCGAGCTTCTACATCCCTCTTCCCGCCCCCGCGACATATAATCCCCTCTCCAGGCGTACCTTCTGGAGCAGGCTGCCATGGTTGTGGCTGGCTCGTGCACGACCTGATGACTGAGGGGACTTGCGGGAGGGCTCTAGTCCGACTCCTACCACATCTAAGCATGCCTTGATCGTAACTCTTAAGCTGTATGTATAAACAAGACTGTAGTCAGTCAATGGGCAGTGTCAAAATGCTTTTATTATCGACTGCTTAGAGTGTATGTTCTTTCGGGACTGTCAAGTGGCAACATTTATCTCTTATGTTCTGCACACTGCGTTCAAAACCTAATAAAGCAATAAAAAAATGGAGTGAACCCTTATTTGTGCCCACTTTTGCACTCTTCGTGTTTTCAATTTTTATTTAAATCTGTTCAACCTTTTAATTTTGTTAATGCTTCTAATGAAGTCTCGCCAGCCAGTTTTATTTACCTCAAAACACTATCATAAGCAGTGCTCTACCATGCTTAGTGACTCGTTGTGCAGTGTTATTGTGAATGTTTCACACATTTATTTAAAATTTCTGTCACAAACAAATGTAAAACTCCACATGTTTATCAATTATTTATATGTTTGTTTCCAAAATATTTGTGCTTTGAGGAACATTCAAATACGTGTATATCCTGGATTAGAAGATTGGACAGCTTTCAAATGAAATAGCTTAATGAACCTTAAACTGTTAATATATATAAGAAACACTGCAACCACAATAAACATAAAACATGAAAACAAAGCATACCACAAACACTCTGACCGGGAAGTAATGTAATAAAAACAAAAAGAACTGTGGGATGCAGAAGGGTGTAATGGCACTGTTGGACTTGGGCCTCTCTGCAGGGTCACCCGCAAACCTTTTGCCTTCAACCCTTCTGTCTTCTGAACCATTTTTTTTTTTACTTTGTGCACTTTACGATTGCTAACCAGTGCTAAAGTTTTTGTGCTTTCTCTCCTCAAAACATAGTACAATTGACATACACAGAATTGGCCTCTTTAATTTGCTTGTAAGTCCCTAGTAAATCTGTATTGCATGTACCCAGGTCCTGTAAATTAAGTGCTACTAGTGGGCCAGCAGCTCTCATTGTGCCACTTATGTAGCCCTTTCAAACATGTCTTAGGCCTGCCCTTTGCAACCTGTGTGCAGTTTTAAACTACCATTTCGACTTGGCAAAATAAACCTTTGCCAGTCCTAAACCTTCCTATTTAATACATATGTCACCCCAGGGATAAGCCCTAAACAACCCATAGGTCATGGTGCAGTGTATTTAAAAAGTTGGACATGCTCTTTTATTTTTTTACATGCCCTGGAAATCTCTTATTCACTACTGCAAGTCCTACCTCTCCCATAGAATAACATTGGGTTACTTTAGTACATTTAATAAGTGATGATTTTTGCTTGGGAACAGGTAGACATGCCATGTTTAGTCTCTAGAGAATTGTAATTTAAAATCCTCTTTAAAAGTAAAATTGATTTTAAAGTCACAGTTCTGAAAACGCCACTTTTAGAATCTTCAAAATAGAGGTTGTGGGGTGCACACTTGTTTTCTTCTCATTTGTTCTGTGCTATTTCGTTATATAATCATCATACTCCTGGTTTGCGTGCTCGTCGGTGCGGTGCCATAACCAAATGTTTTTTTCAATAAATGCTGTTTTGGACGAACCCCTGCACTTGTCTTGTTTAAGCCAGAGGTCCGGAGGGCACAGCTTTCACATTAGAAATTTGAAAATGGCACTAAATCCCGCCTGTGGATTAAAGGAATTGCTGAATGTTTAAAATGACATGCAGAGAATGGTTTACACAGATTAACATTGGTTGACAAATGAAGGAGACGAGCTGTTTGCCAGAGCGTCGCTATGAAGCTGTGCGGCCGGTTTGGAGCAGAATGTTGCCCCTTCCATTCATGTGATACCAATATGGGTGCCATTTGGGTATGACACAGCACTGACGAGCACGCAAACCAGAAGTATGATGATTATAGAACGAAATAGCACAGAACAAATGAGAAGAAAACAGGTGTGCACCCCACAACCTCTATTTTGATTATTACATAATTCAACCCAAAGTGGGATATCGCCCGTCGTATCAGAGCAGAGGAAAACAAAAAACAGAACTTAAAAATGACTTTCCACACGGACGGAGTAAGAGCTGGGTTTGAGTAAGAAACAGCGTTTGACACGAGTTATTATGGACTGGAAAACTGATATTTACATATCAACATCAAGCCAGATAAAGGACACTCGAATTGCAGTTAGAAAAAGTGTAAAGGATTTTCTGAGACGGATTTACAACAGTAAAATTGGAGATTCAATGTGCGAACATACTGAATTATGGGTAATGCAGTTTTCACTAATTAGTAGGCTAATCTTCCCGGGGCCCTTAGGCGGGAAAATGGTAATGAGCATTTTAATTGGAGGTGTGGTTTGGAGAGGGAAGGGTTTAAGTAAGGTGGTAACAACATGAGCATGAACAATTATTTGCATAAAGATGGTGAACGTAGAATCGTGAACGTCTCAAACAGGTATGTGGATTCATTGTGAATCGAGTGGGGAGATGATTGGCAGTAGAATGTTTTGTTGGGATTATGATGAGTGTGTGTGCGGAAGTGAGATGGCAGTTCTGTTTCGAGAGAAAGATTAGTGTAAACGTGAAAGGTTTAGCTCATCGTTTTAGAGTGTGGATGTGGAAGCAAACAGTGAGAGGGAAAGCGCGGGGCGAGTAAATGGTAAAAGAGAGGATAGACGTGAGTGTAAGTAGGTGATTGTGGAAGCTGGAGGATGGATGTAGTGGCGAATGCATTTTTTGGTGGGGTGTATGCAGAAGGGTATGGGGAAGCTTGGGGGTAAAGGTGAGGAGTAAACAGGGTGAGACATTAAATGAAGGATTAGCAGGAAACTTTTGAACAAGTAGACTAGGAGAGAAGTGATAAGGATTATTGAGGGGCAGACCACATTTAACAGAGAGTTAATGTTTGATGCTCTCAGTAAGGGTTGATGGGAATGGGATAATGATGCAGATTAATGCTTTATGAAAATAGGGGCAACATCTAGAGTGTTTTTTTAAAGGGCATTAAGAAGGGAATAAAAGTGGGAAAGGCAATAAAAGTCACATTGTATATTAATTTACTGTAATGATGTCAGATGCGTAGTATTGATATGGTAATGAATACTTGTTTTATTGTTGTTTCCAGCGTACCCCGATGAAGGGCAATAGATGCCCGAAATGCATTGTTTTTTTTCAATAAATGCTGTTTTGGACGAACCCCTGCACTTGTCGTGTTTAAGCCAGAGGTCCGGAGGGCACAGGTTTCACATTAGAAATTTGAAAATGGTACTAAATCCCGCGTGTGGATTAAAGGAATTGCTGAATGTTTAAAATGACAGATGACAGATTAACATTGGTTGACAAATGAAGGAGACGAGCTGTTTGCCAGAGTGGCGCTATGAAGCTGTGCGGCCGGTTTGGAGCACAATGTTGCCCCATTCTATTCATGTGATACTTTTAGAATCTTGCCATTTTCTTGCCCTAAAATTTGGTTATTGCAGCCTGTATCCTGGATCACATGACTAGTTGTAGTTTGTAATTTGCAGTTGGCCTTTGTGTACTTTTTCCAGACAGTATCACAAAGGAGGACTGGGTGTCGGCAGGATGGACCATCTAGACCAGATAGCAGGGGCAGAGCTGTCACTTACCACACTTGCACTTCAAAGAGGTGCCTCAGTACACACACAAAGAACTTCACACTAGCCTTTTATGACTCCATGTATCCTGGGACCAGGCCAGGGAGGAAGGAAAGTCCCGAATCAGATGTGAGGAGAAGTCTAGACGTTTCTCCCACTTCAAAGCATTAACACTTTATGGAGGAAATTAGATGAGTGGGGAATTCCACAGAGCCTGCTCGGAGCCCTTATCTCCTTGCATGGAACACATGGGTACGAGTCAGAACTGGCCCAACGACAGTCTCTGCAAAAATTCAAACTTCAGATGGTCTAAAGCAAGAATGTGTTCTTGCTCCCCTCTTGTTCAACCTCTACACCGCTGACCTGGGGAGATTCCTGGAGAAAAATAGTCTCCTGCATGCAAAACTGGGCCTAGCAAAAACGAACTTGCACATTCTGCAATACGCAGATGATATTGTTATAATGGACCAGGCAAAGTCTGGCCCTCCAAAGAGCATTGTGCACGCTCCACAAATACAACACAGCTAATGCTCTTAAAATCAATCAAGGGCTTGATTTTTGGTCGTAGCAAGAAAAAGAAAAGTTTGACGTGGAAGATTGAGTCCGCAAAGTTTAAAACAACACCAAAATACAACTACCTGAGGGTCTGGTTCAGCGAGACTTCCAGACCATCAGCCCACTTGGCTGCTTTAAAAAAGAGAGCTTGACCAACAACATACAGCCTGACTCGAGTTAACCAGTCCCTGAGTAGTCCTTCTGCCGAACCCATTCTGAAGGTGACTAAAGCTACCCTTCTTCCTGCCTTAAGTTACGGGCAACAGGCCTTTCCTGGTGCATGCTCGGCCAGTCTTGAACACGCCCAGTTTACCATTTATAAAAAAATCTTCTGTCTCCCGAATTACATCCACAGGTCAAGACTACAACTGGAATTGAGCCTTCAAAGACAATCGATTTTCTGTGAGACTGACACCCTGAAGTACTAAAGTACACCCTTGAACAACTCATACCTCCCTCGGGTACCTCAACTGTATCTTCTTGATAGTCTGAACACAGCAGCTGGCCTAAATATGAAGTTCATGAGTCTCCTAGGTCTGCGCTCCACTGCTTTCAACCGATGGGCTCCAACCAGTGAGGAGGGGGCACGGAGACTGTCCAATTATAGGTCTTAATCATGGCTGCATCTTCTGTGCTGTTGCCCCACCCTTGACGCTTCCAGAAGACCTCCTAAAACCCTTATATCTAAAAAGGGGCATCAGTACATGTTGGGAGGCATCTACTCTCTGCTTTACTTCCCCAGATATACAAGTGCTTGCAAGGTCCGGAATATATGTGAGACTCTTGGACAATCTGCTTTCTCCCTCCCTTGCCCCGCCCTACCAGCTCCCCCTCCCCAAAAACTTATCACAGACTATTTTTGCACCTTGCCCTAGTGTCTCTGCACCAAATCATTTTTTCCTTGGTTTTTGAAGCCTGTCACGTGAATACAACAGTAACTACAGGACTGCCTCATCAGTAACGTGTATGAATTGAAATTTTATGGTTTGCTTCGCTTTGCTTTTAATGTGGTAACAGTGCTACGATCACATCTTATTGCAATGGTTTTAATTAACTGTGCTAATTTAATAAACAATTACAATTACAACAATTACACTTCAAAGCTGGCCACAGGAATAAATATTGGTACCTCAGATAAACTATTCAGTACACTGCTGGAGCTGTGAATACTACAGAAGAAGGATGTCCTGCGCCTAGAGGTCAGCTCTAAAGCTTGCCTTGCCATATGAGAATGAAGACTGGACCAGCTGCCTTCATCTCAGGCTACCTGAAATGACTCCAACGGTCGAATAACTGACCTTCAATTCAGAGCTACGGGGAAAAACAATCTCCAGAGGCCTCCCTACAATTGCCCAGATGACCTGCTGCACTGTACCTGTCTGGGCCTGCAACTGACCCTGCCCGAGCCCTTCTGGGCTCTGCAAGAGTGAGTTCCTGATTTCCAAGAGGTGCCTTCCTGGGTCCTGGAACCTCAGATGGCACCAGAGTGCACTTCACTGAAGCCAAGAAAGAACTCCTGAGGTTTTTGGCTCTTTGCGTTTGGGAACGGGCCTGAACGCACCAAGACCTTGCCACCTGCGCCGACTACCAATGTGAAGCTTGGGTGAAATCAACTCCTTGCACTATAGTGACTGCCATTGATAATCCACAACACAAGATCGACACCTCGCACTACAGCATCTATAGACCGCAGTGATCACAAGAGCGAAGCGCCAGCAACAACATTATGATAGGATCTGTGCACCTCAGAGCCTACCATCCGCAACAGCCGCCCTGCACTTTGCACAACAGAAGCAGCCATCCACAACGCACTCCCTGCTCCTAGTGGCCTCTTCCACTGTAAAAAGTGTTGACAGCGAACTTTGAGAGGGTAACTTTTCAAGTAGACTAACTTGGTCCCTGTATGCAACCAATAGACCATAGCCTGAATGTGTAACTTTTCTCCTGTCTAGCATGACCAGAGGATCGTGAGTGGCACTTTGTGCTTTTAGGTGCAATACTTACCTTAAATCTTTTACATTGTACATCTCTGATTCTACTAATTGGAGTTTTTTCATTTGGGTGTCAAATAATTTATGCAATTGTACTCTATTTTTCTCCATTGGTGTGTTATATGTCTTGTGTTATATTTTCATTTTATTACTGTTTGAGTGCTGTATAAATACTTTACACATTTCTTCTACGTTAAGCCTGACTTCTTTTGTGCCAGGTTCCCAGAGGTTCCCAGAGGGTTTAGTGACTTTTGTGGTTCACGCTGATGAGGATTGTAGCTGTTGCCTGAGAAGGGCTCACACCACCCCTCAACCAACAACTCAATTTCTCACAGGGATATATGACGTTACAACGCATGCTTTTACAACGCATGCCTTTACAACGCAGTTTTTACAACGCATACTTACTTTTACAACGCATAATGCTTTTAGGCGCTGGATAGTGAATAGTTTAATTTACTATTCCAACTCCAGTCCCCGTGGATAGTAGGGAAGGTTATTGGATAGTAAATTAACCTATTCCCTATCCTAGAGCGCCCCCCAGAGCAATGCGTTGTAATAGTTTGCGTTGTAAAAGTTGCGTTGTAAAGGTATGTCGTTGTAAAAGTTTCGTTGTAAAGGCTGTATACCTCTCACAGGCACTAACTAGTAGTGTTAGAACATGACCAGGGACGTTTGTTTCACACACTCACATGAAATCGTGCTGGTAGAACAGAAATCAGTAGAGAAAATGTAAACATAAGATTAGAGTGGAGTACAAAGTGGACAATTTATGTTTATGTTTTCTTTGTAGTGCATGCTCTGCAGAGAAATAGGACATTGTTGTCAACCCTGACAAAGAGCATAATAAGCTTGTAATGCAATGACAGCAGCATATATAATTAGTGGCATCTTTGGGAAAATCATAGAAACGTATTGATTCATACAAGGTTGAGTTCAATGTACAAATGATATAAGAACAGTGTATGAAAGTACAGTAAGTTTCAGGAAAGATGTAATAAATAATGAACAAACATACAGAGATTGACGCATGATTGTTTTGAGTGAAAACAAAGATAAAAGTAGGACATATTTGGAACAGTAGTATACGAGAAGACACTGCGCATGGTAGAGCAGTGCTTGCTGCATTGTTGCATCCCAACATATCCCATAATGGATCAGAATATGAATGTGCCATTGGATTACATATTTCTATCTGAACTCTGATTCTAGCTCAGGGGCAAATACAAGGGCTGAAAGAGCACAGCATATCATCATCACCAGTTCTCCTGTGTGTGTTCTAGGTGTTGCCGCTCATGGTAGTTTCAGGTATTGAGAGTGGAGTGTGTTAGACATCTGTGTTCGTGCAGCCAGTGCTTGCTCTCTTGACAGGTGTTTCATGGTGATTGTAAATAGATGTCCCAATATATATCATGTAAATAGTCTTTGTCAATTTTTTCCTAAAATTCCTTTGATCTTTCAATTGTTCAGTTTTCCAATCTTTATTCATTATTCACATCCAATAAATGTAATCATGCATTATTTCATCATAACATTCATCATTAATTACTGGACGTTCATCTATGCTCTGTGCATTTCGGGTGAATAGCCCTTCTTCAGGGGCTCTGTAGCTGTAGAATGGAGGAAATTACAGTGTTCAGAACATAACATGTCATACCACATCGTAAAAAATGTCATAGAGATTCAATTCTACATGAGGTGAAAATTAATTTCCATGCTGTTCTACCAGCCATGGTGTGTCAGCTAAGCTTGATGATGTGATCCAAACGCACGTGGAAACCAAAATCCACCAAACGTGCAAAAGCGTTACTACCCCTAAAAGGTTACAATAAGTGGGTCACCCAATGTGTATAGTGCACGTATTTATCTCAAGATTTTTCTGTGGTCGGCGAACGAGACAAAGTGAAAGCGGTGTGCCCGCTGTGAAGGTGTGTAAAAAAGAGAAATAAAGTGTAGCCCAAATTCCAAAAACGTCTGCATCGTACTTACATCAGTGACTTTAACGTGGGTTCAAAGACCGAAAAAACTCCTTTCGAGCTGCGGAGAATGCAAACAACATACATGAGTGAATCTCATAAACTTTGCAGCGGCCAATCGACCAAGGTGGCTCAAACTGTAGGGTCGCTTACCTAATGAGCTTTAAAGGATCGCGTGTTCGATCATCCCAAATGAAGGAATTGATTTCAAACTCCACAATGTGAACTGGAAGCGGTTACGTGCCCAGGAAGGTGATATTAAGGGAGTCTGGTAATGAAGATAGAAAACAGACTCAATAAATGTCTCTCACTGGTAAAACACAGGCTTGCCTTGATATAATAAGTCAAAATATATTCTAATTTCAAAATAAATGTTCGATCTTCCAATACGCTTGTAGAGCGTTAACTGGATGTCAATAGTGAGAAAGGTTGTTCAAATAAAGTAAGTGAACCGAATCTTCGTGTGATGCTGGTGGAAAAAAAGACTCCGGGAATATAAGGTCCCGATGACAGATGTGCACATGGTATGAAAAATATGCGATCATCCAGTCTATTCGATGTTGTGGGGGTAAAAAACGTCATGATAAATACCATTGCTATTAGAAAACGCGCGATGCAGGGGCCGTGACGTGTTGACCCTTTTGAAAGTTGGCAAAGTAGAAACGTGACGAATAACAACTTGGTTAAACCTCATCTGATGTGTCTGTGATCTGGGTGTACTCATGGTCATTGAGCATGTTGGTGTACACATTTTACAAGTCAACAAAAAGAGAGGTAGGGTAGACCGGGCACTCTTACTCCCCACTTTGACTAGAAAAATAACAACAAAAGAGTGCTACTTGATGAAAAGCAAAAAGGTAGCTGAGCACAAGAAGTCAACAACACCAATTAGGTGTGTTTAGAAAGCCCTCACTCACCGACCTAGTCGGTGACATGCTTCATCATCGGGCCCCACTGGGTGTGACCGAATGTCACCCCAGTGTGGTTCAACGCCAGATTTACTGCGGAGCGGGTAATGTGAAGATGTGAAGGCTAGGTGATAGATTTACGTGAATAGTGTGAGGTGGTGACTTAGAAATGGCTTGGGTGTATAAAAAATTCATTTAATGGTTGATCACCAAGGGCATATTAAAATATGTGTTGGTAAACAAGGTCAACTAAATTGGATGGCCTGTTTCCAATAACATTACGTGAGCGGTCAACATGTTTCAGCCAATGTTGGTGTGATTAACCTGGCATTCGTCAGGACCTAGAGTGACTAAACCCCGGCAGTATGAGCGCGCTAAGGCCCACCCTACCAAGGGACGTGAAAGTAAAAAGATCTGTCGAAGTGCACTGGGAAGGTGGCTTCACCGATCAAAAAACGGGAGGCTCAACCCTTCTAGTCTCAGAATAGGAGACTCAAAAATTAGAGGCACTTGCAAGGAGAGAAAATTTCACCCCATAGACTGCGGGAGGGGGGTGACGGCGTATTTGGCACATCGCCCACGACGCCAGGCACCCGTTTGTGAACCTGACCAGCCCTCACGATCGCGTCTCTCCTTGCAAGTGCATCTAATTTTTGAGTCGCCTATTCTAAGACTAGAAGGGTTGAGCCTCCCGTTTTTTGATCGGTGAAGCCACCTTCCCAGTGCACTTCGACAGATCTTTTTACTTTCACGTCCCTTGGTAGGGTGGGCCTTAGCGCGCTCATACCGCCGGGGTTTAGTCACTCTAGGTCCTGACGAATGCCAGGTTAATCACACCAACATTGGCTGAAACATGTTGACCGCTCACGTAATGTTATTGGAAACAGGCCATCCAATTTAGTTGACCTTGTTTACCAACACATATTTTAATATGCCCTTGGTGATCAACCATTAAATGAATTTTTGATACACCCAAGCCATTTTTAAGTCACCACCTCACACTATTCACGTAAATCTATCACCTAGCCTTCACATCTTCACATTACCCGCTCCGCAGTAAATCTGGCGTTGAAGCACACTGGGGTGACATTCGGTCACACCCAGTGGGGCCCGATGATGAAGCATGTCACCGACTAGGTCGGTGAGTGAGGGCTTTCTAAACACACCTAATTGGTGTTGTTGACTTCTTGTGCTCAGCTACCTTTTTGCTTTTCATCAAGTAGCACTCTTTTGTTGTTATTTTTCTTGCACACATTTTACATACATGAATACACACTCTGTCTCAAGTTATTGCATGGCAATTCTGTCTTGATAGTAAACCGTACAATGGCTTCTGTACATAATAATGTTATAAATGGAAAACATGGTAATCTGTTTTTTACAGAAAGCAATTAAAATCACAGCATTCATTTAGTCCCTTCGGACTGACGGAATCCATAAGATTAATCCAATATATTTCCCTTTGTAGTAGAATCTGGTGTTGTTGCGACCCTGCATGACTGGGACCTGTTTAAGGATCAGGAACCGAAGTTGGCTGATATTGTGCTGCGCAGTGCTGAAATGGCTAGCGATCATGGATTTTCCGTTCCTTTTTCGGATGTTGCTTTTATGTTCATTGAGTCGAATACGTATTTTTCCTTTTGTTTTGCCAACGTAAACTAAGCCACATGGGTATTTAAGCATGTAGATGACATTTTGGCTATTGCAATTGGCTTTACTCTAAGTCTAATAGGCGTTCTCGAGTTGGGTGTCTGATGTTGTTGTCCTTAATTTTTGAATTGCAATTCCCACAGTTTAAATAAGGGACTGTGCCTCTATATGCACGTATTTATCTCAAGATTTTTCTGTGGTCGTCGAACGAGACAAAGTGAAAGCTGTTTGTTCAGTATTTGCTTAATGTTCTTTGATCTCGTGTAATCGAATCTTGGCTGAGTGCTGAAAATACCATTTAAATCAGCTTCAGTGCTTAACATTGGCCAGAATTTGAGGATAGTTCTTTTGATTTGATAACTTCTGGTTGAAAATTTTAAAACAAATACACTTCCGTTCTCCTCCATATTTTGGTGTGTGTAATTCCTCTCGTGGTTTGGTTTCTGCTTTTTTAATTGCCAACTGTAACATTTCTTCCGGGTAACCACGGTCTCTGAATTTCTTGATGTATTTCTCCATGCTTGTTTTGTACAAGTCTTCATTGGAGGATATCCTTTTGAGCCGGAGTAACTGGGAGTATGGTAGGTGTTTTTTGAGTGATGGTTGATGGAAACTCTGAAAATGCAATACGTTGTTCCTGTCAGTGGGTTTGGTGTAAACTGTTGTTATTAGTTGTCCCTTGTTGTTCACAATACAAGTATCCAGAAAGGTGTTTTGTTGTGTACTGATGGTAGAGTACTGCATTCGATAAGTCGATTGCCTCTGTTAATTCACTCTGGGTGCATTGCCATAAGATGAAAATGTCATCTATATACCTATTGTATAAGATGAGATGGGGTATCCATGTGTCTTGGTTTAAGATGTTATCTAGCTCAAAACGCTGCATAAACAAATTTGTGTATGTTGGGGCTGCACAACTGCCCATAGAAGTTCCAGAGCATACATAGTAATTGTCGCACCATCTAAAATAGGTGTGATACAAAGTGAAATGGATTCATTCCATTAGAAAGACTTTTTGAGCTTCATTTTTATCACTGGTGATAAGAAAAGACTCCACTGCCTGGATTCCTTTGTAGTGAGGGATTGAGGTATACAATGCCTTAACATCAATCATACAGAGAATGGTGTTTGGAGTGACCAGTTGTGTTGTATCCTTGATGTAGTTGCTCATCTCTTGTACCAGTAGCTGGAGGTGTTTGTCAAGGTATTTGCCAATTGGTTTGTGCATGGAATTGGTGGTTGAAACAATTGGTCTAAACAGAGGTACTGTAGCATGTTGGTAAATTTTGGGTATCATGTAGATGTATGGTATGGACGGGTCCATCTTAATGAGATTCTTTTTATCATCGTTAGTAATTGTGCCAATGTTGATAGCAGTGTCAATAATTGCCATGAGAATCTTCATAAACTCCTTTGTTGGGTCGAGGGTCATGGGCATGTATGTGCTAGTATCTTGCACATGTTCGTTGACGTTCTTCATGTAAAATTCAGTGTCCATGATAACCATGGCTCCTCCTTTGTCTGCTTATCTAATGGTAACTTCTGGTATTGCCGCTATTTTCTCAGAACCTGATTTTCTTTATGTGAAATGTTGGATCTTTTTTACTGTGTTTGTTTGAATATAGTGTGTAATTCCTTCTGTATAATAGTTTTGTTTTGTTTTTGTTGTTGTTTTTTTTATTTGGTTTTTAAACAGACCTTTATTGACAATATTAAATTTGACACCGCCGGTGCCTACATCCCAGTGGGCCGACACAGCGGTACTCGACATTCAATGTAAGGGACAGTGGGGATACGAATACAGCAAGCCGCCTACAACCCCAATGGGCCGGCCGCGTCAGGTGATTGTCAACTGAGGTCTCTGAACAAGTTCACCCGAAACAACAAGATCAGTAAGTCACAGTGTAAACAACATATATTGCCTAGTATTTCAATCCATTGTCCATTTAGGTCTCACACAATCGTACACAACCGAAGTTCCCTGCACCGCGTGATTTGCTCCATTTCTCACTACACTATGAAGTGTTCATGTAGCCCTATATCCGGGGAGCGGCAGCAATAGGACCATTGTTCCGTCGTGATGGGAGTTCCCAATTCCGCCTCCCACTTCCTCTTGGCTGGAGCTAGGTCCCTTTCCCATTCCCCTTGAGTTGAGCGATATAATCGCGACACTACATGTTCCGGGGGAGTATGATGTAGGAGAGAATGTAGGGGAAGCATAATAGGGGGTTCTAGTGGAAAGCTCTGAGTCAGAGAGGGCATATCTTGCCTGAGCCTCACATAATAGAAGCATTCCAGGGGAGTGGGGGTAGAGGTGCTAAAGAAGTCCTCACTAGATTTAAACTTCCCATTCTTGTATAATTGCCCACAAGTAAGGCAGGACAATTTAAGCAGCATGCAGTGGCATCCCCCTTCTGTCGTGACTGGTATATCATGTCTCCCCTGCAGTGGCGCCAGTGAATGGGGCATTTGAGTTTATGCGCCAGGTCGCGCCAGGCACTGGTCGTGCATTGTACGGTTGTGGACGCTAAGTGTCTAGGTACCACAGATGTGCTGAGATATGCTGTGCATGGTGTGGGGGTCGTGCCAGGCACTGGTCGTGCATTTTACGGTTGTGGACGCTATGTGTCTAGATACCGCAGCTGTGTTGAGATATGCTGTGCATGGTGTGGGGGCATATATCCATCCTCAATGGCTAGATGAGGCATATATGGGGGGTGCATCCAGTAGGCCATGAAGCGTGCCTGGGCGCAGATAAAGTATAATTCCATATCTGGGACTTCAAATCCCCCATCCTCAAAGGGACGAGTGAGAACCTCCCACGCCAATCTGGGCTGCTTTCCGCCCCATGTTAATCTGATTAGTTGGGCTTTGATGCATCTAAAAAAACACAGACTAAGGAGCATAGGGAATGTTGGTAAAAAGGTAGAGGAGTTTGGGCAAAATTATCATCTTAATCAATGATACTCTGGCCGCCATGGAGAGAGGCATCGCGATCCATCTGGTGATCCTGTCCGTGATATGGTCAAGTGTGCAACCATAGTTGGAGTGGATCAGCTCCTCCCGGCATCGAAAAATCTGGATGCCCTAATAAGTGATGGTGTCCGCGCACCACTTCAAAGGAAAGTCAGGAGCGAACTCCAGTGTGGCTTCTGTGAGAGGAGCTATTTGGGATGTCCCCCAGTTCACGTTTATCCCGGATAGTTAACCAAATTGGCTGAGCAATCGGAGAATGGGGTTGAGGCTAACCGCAGGGTCCTGTAGGTATAATGTGAGATCATCAGCATATAGGGAGATTAAAACCTGCCTCTCTGGGTATATCAGTGCATAGTCTTGAAAGTGTTGTTTGACTTTTTGCCACTAGGGGCTCAATGGCTATGGCAAAGAGAAGGGGTGACAGGGGGCCAGGTGCCCCGTGTTATCGAGAAGGGGGCCGGCTGAGCTCCATTGACCATCACCCTGGCTCGTACCCCTGAATACAGCAAGTTGATCCATTCCAGGAAGTGGGCGGGTAACCCCATTCGTTGAAGGACAAAGGCGAGATAGTCCCACTCCAGGGTATCAAATGCCTTGGTGGCATCGAGAAATATAGCCACAGCGTTGGTGTCCGGGTCTATATCTCTGGAGAAGTGCGAATAGCGTACGCAAATTATGGGACGTGCCTCTAGTGGGCACAAAGCCTGATTGATCTGGAAGCACCAGCACTGTCATAAGGGGACTAACACGATTAGCAATCAATTTGGCTAGAATTTTAGAGTCGACATTTATTAAAGAGAGGGGCCTATATGGGTCACATGAAGTAGAAGGCTTACCCGGCTTAGGTATGGATGTAATGCGCACCTAACACATAGAGGGGGGGAGTATACCAGTCTCCCGAGCTTCCTCAAAACATGTAGCAGTATTGGGATGAGTAGATGATGGAAGGTTTTATCAAATTCAGACGAGAGGCCATCCGGACCTGGCGCTTTCCCCAATTGCAATTGCAATATGGCCGTTATGATTTCCTCATCCTCTTGATGTCTCAAAAGAAATTCCCTCTGCCCATCTCCCAGCCAGGCTATCGCCCTATCCTCAGAAAAGGGGGTGAAATCAGTTGGCTGAGTTCTGTGAGTTTTGTAAAGACCTCTGTAGAACTCCCGAAAGCTCTCCACGATCTCAGTCGTGTTACTATGCATTTGGCCATCCTCATCCTCAATCACCAGCACAATATTCGAAAACTGCGGAGGTCGTACTAGGGCAGCAAGCATCTTTCCAGGTCTATCCCCTTCTCCATATTGGTGTGCTCTGTGATATTTCCCTCTGTATTTATATTCACTCTCCGCTGTCTCTTGGTATTCACTAAGCACGCTGAGCAGCTTAGCTTGCAGCTCAGAAGTGGGACTATGCTGCAGTTCCGCCTCGATATTTTTGAGCTTTGCCTCCAGACGATGCAAGGTGGATCGGATGTCTCTCTAGATCCCGACACTCTTTTTTTTTTAAATTCTTTTTATTGTATAAACAGGCTCCATACAGTCGCAAAAAGACATCAGCAGTAGGACAGTGGTACAGATAGGACAGTGTCACATGGCATAACACATCATCAAATATGCTTGCATTGGTAGATCAAGCCCCCCTTCACCTCCCCACCCCAACAGCTAACCCGCTATGCTCCCCTTCCATGGATCTCACCAACATGAACACTCCTGCGGGTACTATGATGGCACTATATCCTCTGCCACCCCGCTCCCTCCTCCCGTCCCCCCCACCTCCCCTCCGTCTCAGTGCGTGGAGTAATTGGCCACTTCTCTCCCACCACTAATTGGACCCAGGCATGTCCTGAGTATCTACCAGGTCCCCTCTATATTGCCTCCACGCCGCCCACACCTTCTCTCACTTTTTGGGGCATCGTCTACTTTTATAAATGACTCTTTCGTCCCTTTGGCACCAATCCAAGTCCCTCTCCCAGTCTTCCACTGTTGGTACCATCTCACTCCCCCATAGCCTCGCTATGTTCTGCTAACGCTAACCAGATCTTGTCGCCTTTCGACCATGTGATATCGCTCGTAACTCCCAATATGTGCCATCGAGCTTCCAAGGGGACTCCCGACCCTACTACCTTCGCCATGATGTCAGCTAATCTGGACCAGTAAGTCCTGATCTTGGTGCAATCCCATAATATATGGAAAAACGTGCCCTCCTCTCCACAGCCCCTCAGACAGAACTTAGAATCTACATAGCCGATTCTATACTGTGTCGTGCACGGGGTGTAGGAGCGGTGCAGAATACGGAGCTGGATGAGTCAAAACGTAGCTCGAATTGCCACCTCGCGCGGGCCTTGTAGCGCCTCCCTCCAGTCATCGTCATCCAGAAGCCCTACGTCCGATTAGATCCCGCCACTCTTTGCGATACAAAAGCCCCGTATGGTAACTTTAAAAGCTTACCACACCATGGAGTATTGCTCCACCGAGCCCTCATTGCGAGGGAAAAAGTCAGTGATCTTCTGTTTGAATACTGGGTCTAATAAGGATAGTGGACTGAAACGCCAAAATTGAAAAGGAGAGTCTTCGTGCGGGAGGGTCACAGGGACCAGCACTAAGGAATGGTCCAAATAAGTCCGAGGGAGGTGGGAGGAGTGTGTCACCCAAGGGGTAAGGCCTTTAGTAATGAGACATGCATCAATTCTGGACCAGGAGGCCCGGGCCGTGGTGTAACAGGTACCCTCCCGCCTCGTCGGATGTATGTGTCGCCATGCATCAATCATCTTATGGTCCTCAATTAACGCTTTGAGAGTGGATTGTGAGTGAGAGTAATGGTGTGGTTGCGGGTGCGAGCGGTCCAGTGTAGGATTAACTGTTACATTAAAATCCCCTCCCCATTGTAGATGCGTAGAACCAGTCTCCAGTATCTTTCCCCAAAGCACACAGAAAAACTCCAGGTCATCCGTGTTTGGCCCATAACACTTGCCCCAGAGAATAGAATACCGGCCCTGCTTGTCCGTGACGGTTTCTATTGGGGTGTATGGGAGGGACTTCCTTACTAGGATGCATGTGCTGCGAGCATATGATGAATAGGAGGAAAAACATGTATGACTAGCCCATCGAGCAGCAAATGTGGAAGGGACAATGGGATTAAAGTGTTACTCCTGCAGCATCGTGCAGTGTATGTTGTGACGATCTAAGTAAGATAATATGTGTCTGCGCTTGCGGGGTTCCCCCAAACCTCGCACATTCCAAGTGAGGAAGCGGTATGTGGGGGGTCTCGAACGTTCAGTCATGGCGGAGATTGAAATTATGCATTCTCATGAAGTGGTCTGAGACAGATTAGCAGAGATATCTAGGCGTGAAAATGTTAATGAAACCTATGGCATGTGACTTGTCGCAGGGTCTTCCGCTTTGTGCAAACGCAAACAAAACCTTCCCTCCCCCTTCCCACATCAGCAGCCCAAACCTGCCGTGGCCCACTTCCCTCCACCCTTCCCTCAAAACAGTATTCCCAAAAGGGGAGTACAACTTAGTCTGTACCATAACTAACAGTAAAAAACTAACAACCATACTAGTAAGGGTTCACCTGAGAGGTGGAGTCCAGAGGGCGACCAGGGGTCTTTCTCGTCAGGGCGAGGGTGTTCGGGTGGTCGTATGTAGGGTCATCTCGATTCAGGTTTCCAGTGTATCTACAATTCCGTAGGAGGCCGCCAACTCAGCAGTACAGGGATAGAGTGTAATTGTCCATTTCACTGTAGATGGTCGGGGGGACAAGGGGACAGCGAAGTCATCTCCAAAGCGTACCAAGCATCTACTACCTCCGTGGGAGTGGGCAGTTTCTTGTGCATTAAAGGTCGGTAACATCTCCACCTCGAGGGGAGACTGTCAGTCCCCTCTCCGGTCCCCCCGCCGCAATGTCCAGTTACCCCACTCTACCATATCATCGGGCTTATTGTCATGAGGTGTAGTGTAGTTCCTATATTCCCAATAGGCTCTGCGCATTGGAATAATATATCCTATAGGTAAGACGTAGGACTGAGGTCGACTAGGTCTCTATTGAATATATTAGACTTTCTTGTGAGTGCCAGCTAGCTCAGAGGTCACTAGAAACGTTCTCGAGTTCACAAGAAGGGATTTCGTTTCTGACAACAGCATAAACATGACAACTTTGTTTCCCCAAGATAAAACTGATCTTCAGAGTCGTGGAAACAATAGATAGATATTTCACTCAGTCACTCGTGCAAGCTTCGTTTCACCAGAGGTGCCGAGAAAAAGATAGACGGGCGTTTTCAATAAAAGGGTTTATTGAACAGTCTTCTTTCTCAAGCATAAAAAATTAACTGCTACAATCGTAAAACTGGTTGCAAAATATAATGCATACAGTAGAAAGAGTAGAATAAAATAATACTGTAGGAGCATTGTATGGTTCCTAAACCATAGGTAAATACATACATAAATAACAGAGGCTAAATGTACTCAACCTGTGCTTCTAAAATACGCCTACCCTGATGTACCTAACCTAAGCTTAGTACGAGGGAAGAAGTAAGTGAGGTGTAGCAAAAATATACTATTCTTTGCCAAGAATCTGTCCAAGATTTCTCTTATGGTCTAATCAGCTCCGTACCTTGATTTTGAATGAAGAAGGTCAGGCTCAGGACTCGATTTCCCAACAACCCGCAAAGGTAGCTTGAAAACACTGGAGCTGGATTTCTCGGCAAGAGAAAAGACAGCGTCTTTCTCAGTGCGTCTGTTGGAGGGTCGGCTTCCATCGGCACTTGCTGTAGCAGTATGTGTCGGGCAAGTAGATAGTCGAACTGCTCCAAACCATCGTGTGTTTGCTATGGCAAGTGTGGGCATATTTATATTTTGAAGTAACCGAGTTTGACGTAAAGGTGGGCATAATAACGTCATCGAAGAGTCTCAGTTCTTTGAAAACTCCATGAGTTCTTGGACAAGTCAGTTCTCGAGCAAGGGGAAGTGCCTAGCTGCTGAAGCCGAGTTTTCCAAGAAATCGTTGTAGATTTTCGGAATTAGTGGAAGTTGCCCTGCCGTATTTAGACTGCATGAGCTATGTCTAAATATGGTTATGATTTCTATGCCTATATAAGGATATGGTGATTAATACCTATATAAGGGCATGAATCTGGAGAATTAAAATAGGGTCCTAAAATGGTACACAACACCCACTCCACGTTATCATGTTCATCTAATATCAAGCACTAAAACATATAATCTAGAGCATGTGTTTACAATCCCACCCAAAAATACGTATAAAATACATTTGAAATGGTTGCACATGAAAAATTAGCATTTGTACTGAACGCATTTAAAAGCAATGATTTCATTGTAAGCCTGTAATATGATATCAGAAATGCTAACTAAATGAATCATGAAATCACGTTTATAAAATGGCTCTTAGTTACAGAAGAAAGATCGAGACCATCCCATAGCAGAATACACAAGTGGTTTCGGTTTGTCGATTAGGTCAATATTGTTTCTAGGAAGTATTCAAAGAATTCTTGTTCTCTAAGAATAGTTCTACTTTAAGCAGATTGTTTTGTGCCAAAGCTCATTGTGTTTTGTAAAATAGTCAAATCAAATCGTAGAATGATTGAGAAAAAAAAAAGTTATAGTTCAGAATTTTTCTGTGTTGAAAAAGGTGAAGGTCGAACTTCAGATTTCAAAA
Organism: Lissotriton helveticus; assembly: GCF_964261635.1. Taxonomy (NCBI): domain Eukaryota; kingdom Metazoa; phylum Chordata; class Amphibia; order Caudata; family Salamandridae; genus Lissotriton; species Lissotriton helveticus. The sequence goes on from NC_136057.1 coordinate 1,150,032,032, forward strand.
GAACGCTGTGTGTTAACTTCAAAAGTTATTCTCGGTGTCAGGAGAAAACATTAAGTCGTCAAGGCTGGCAAAGAAATCATCTACCACAGTAGATGACATTTCAACCACTTCATTAAGTAGATCAATTCTACACATATGTGAAACATCACCGTCAGCCGCATTAGCAATGTTCGTAGTTGATGGTACCTGTGTATCTATTGGTCCGCGTATCACACCTGCAGCTGGAATTGCCGGTGAGATCTCAGTGAATGCCGTCATCAGGATTGGTAGCCGTTGGAGGCAACACAATACATGAGCCGTTACCGGACTCAGTAAAGCGTCAACATCCGTTGGCATTGCTGATGGAAGCGTTAGACAGATATCTAACACGCATTCCTCTCCACAAAGCAGGCATCGTAGAACAGGTAAGATGCAATTTTGCCAGATTGGTCTGAATGACAAGAACCACGTGGTATTCAGATCGCTTAAAACGAGCCAAGCCAAGGATCTGTGTTATTCTTTCACGATACTGCATGGCCAGGAGAGCATTCTCCATGGTAAATCGGGTATCGCTGGTTGGCGGACTTGCCATAACGGAGCAGGAGGAATAAAAATAGGATCCCTGCTACGAGTCCCAAGATGAGAGGCAGGCCGCTGAACACAGAGTGCACAAAGTTAGAAAAAATGCCCAGGACTGATCAAACAGCGTTAACAGTCCCGAAAAAATCGTCTTAAATACATGTACAATACCGCTGGTATCAGACATGTTTAAGATATGACCTAACATTTCTGCAAAATGTACTGGGCAGTTTGTTGATAATAGGGCATGTATCTCTGCAGAAGTCCTTGCATCTTGCAGATCATACGTCTCTTTGGACGAGGTCAGTGGCACCGTTTTTTGCAAAAGAATGGCTTTCATTCTGCTTAAAGTATCAATTCGTATAGAAGAGATGTTCAGTGAAGGCCATAGTGGCGACTCCCCGTCTGTCTTGCGTTTAGGAAACAATACTTGCATACAACAAGTGACCCTGGCTGACACACTAACGAGATAGGCTATTCCTGGCATCATTCCACAACAGCTGTGATCACTCAACATTATGTAGCTACCATTGGAAAGCTGCCTAAAAATTGGATCTCTCACCGCTGTCGGGGAACCCTGTAGGTGGCATGATAGGTTGTTTGAAGAACCCTCACAGGCTCCATGTAAATTAATGCCTTGACCCAGAAGTGTACCGCTTAATGTGTTTTTACAATTTTTACCACTAAGAAATACCTTGTTTCCCCCACTCCAACAGTTGTGTGTGTATGGTAAATGCCAGGTCGACTTTATGTATTCTTTACCCAACTTTTCATACAGGCCTGCTGGTATGTGTTTTAAGCAATACTGAAACTGGAAAATCATCACTGGTATCGTGATGGTGCCATGTACTATGCATTCAACTGCTGGCTTCTCAGAAACGGTTAATGGTAATCTCTCCAGTTTTTCTATGCTCAGCACCGTATAGTCTGCTCCCCTCTGTGCCAAAGAGATTTGTTTATTTGTAAGGTTAAATACAGAAAATAATGGCGTGGTGTTGATTAGACGCCAAGGCACAAAGCCATATTGAAGGTTTTGTAACGTCCAGCCTAACAGCATTATAAAACGTAAGTGAGACTGGCCATGTTGTAACATTAGCAAGTCCTGTTCCATTATGTCTATGGCAGATGATACAATGCAGTCCAAAGAATAAATTCTGGATGACAGAGTTGTTAACCCATTGTCAACTACAGAGAGAGATTTCTCTAAATTAATACGATCTATTTCACGTATTCGTTCTGCAGTTTCCATTTGCGTGACTTACCATGCTGCATTATAAGCAGCGTATATACCGGCGTATATGAAACATTTATGACGTGGTTTATGAGGTCCTAGTAAGAAGTCTCTTAAATCAACACCATCTTTAAGTAAAGTTAAGTGTTGTTTTATTTCTGGAAGTGTGGATTTCTGTAGTGACTCAAGACATAGTTTTCCTATGCTGTAAGTTGTTATTATCCCTGGATGTTGTCTCTGGACATATCTTGGATCTGGCCAAAATACTGTAAACCCTTGTGTCTTGTTCAGGAATCTATCTTGACAGATATTCGTGTCAGATTAACCATTTTTTCCATTCAGGATTAGTTCTGTACTGTTTTAAAACACGGTTTACGTCTACCTCCTCCTCTGTAGTGGTATTACTATCCGGTGTGGGTTTAGGTATGGACGGTTTGTTTAAATCTTTTATCTTAGCCAGGCCAAGACAAGATGTATGTTGAACAGTTTCATTTAATAACAGTATTTGTTCTGTGATGATGCAGGATCTAAATAAGGCTTCTAAACCTTGCACCTGCCAGTCTTTTGTGCCCCAGACAGTTTTTTCTCAATGTTGTCTTTCCAAAAGTCAAAACCTAATGTGGACAATCGAGCATAAAAGGCTGCAGAGTAAATTTGCTTAGTATTAGTCATCATACTTTTCATGCCTGTCTTATTAACATTTTTAAAGTAAAAAGTTTCTGGATTTGTGGTCTTGAAGCCTGAAAAGTATGGAAATTTTTCATTAAATGTTTTAGAGCTACCCTTTGGTGGCGTGGACAATGTTCCCATTGATTATAAGTTAAAAGATTTCTAGGATTTGCAGATTTGTACAAATAATGGTGACCAAAATGATTAAAACAATACATTTGTTCATAATCTGATGAACCTTCTAAGTGTCATGTTTTGCAAATGTTGCTGACATTTCTAAGTCTGCCATCATGTTATTCACAGTCTCAAAGTTCCAATCATCAGAAAACTTGCTGGGTGAAACAAAATCACTCAAGGAAACCTTAAATTCATGTGGAATCTTCAGCAGCTCAGCAGGGCCATAAATGTCATAATCAGTTCTATCCCATGCTATTCCACCAGGTAGAGAAACCGCTGTGATGATCACTGATGACATGTCTTATTTTTCACGATGAGATAATTTGTGTGGTTTCAGGAGCAAGTTGTTGTTCTTACTTGCTGTGTCCATTTTACTGTATTTTCCATCTATCAGCTCTTCCAAACTTAAAACAAGAATAAGCCAAAGTAGGAGAAAAAGTACAGCTAACACAACCCAAAATTCAGCCCATGGCGAAACCAGATATGTATTTGCAAGTTGGTGACAAAGTTCAATTACTTTTTCCTTGAATCTTTTATTTGCTGGCGTTATTTCGGGCTCACTGGGATCCTCAGAAAAGTCATCAAAGTTAATGAAATAGCCAGAGGCAGTTCTGTCAATAGTAGGTATTGCATCCGGATTATTTGAAATGGCTGGAGCTGTTTGTTTCCTTGACATGTTTGTATAGTCAGATACTACATCATTGTAGCGGGAGTGTCTTGACGAACTGTTATTTGGGTTTCAAGAGGCACAAGTTCCATTGCTTTATTGCATAGTCCTTCTTTTCTTACTGTAGAATCTTCAAAGGTGATGAGTCTTTCAGTTTGAACCTCTTGGATAGTAGCAAGATTTGGTCGTCTGCTACTTCTTGGGAGTCCACTGGGCCTACTACTTATTATCGGCCACATGGTGAGGTTTTACCAGGTCAATTGATACGGACCGTCTCTCCTTTCTTCCAGCAAGGGTCGGCAGTAGCACTGTTCTTGATCCGGGGACTGCTAGTACAAGTTCTTGTGTTCTGTAAGAAGGCCCAAATTCCTTCTTATCCGCTATTTTTTCTCTGACCAGATCCCCAATCTTTGGAATCCAGACAGGTCTTGCTAGGACAGGTGTTTTTTCTTCAGTGGCCGTTGGCTCTTCAATAGTGTTGCTTAGACTTCTTCTTGTTTCATTTAAGTCCTGTAAAACAGCCAAACGATCTTGGATATCAAAGGGTTTTTGTTCCACCACTGAAGTACGACGATCGAGGTCTTCAAACAACAATTTAGTACCAAAAAGGATTTCATATGGAGTGATTCCACCCAGAGAATTTCTTGGCAGGTTATTAAGACTACGTTGGACATTAATTAGATGTTTGACCCACCCATCTCCCGAACCTAATACCCTAGCTGTTATAGATTGCTTTATGTCATGTTTTTTTCTCTCCACAACCAAATTTCCCTCAGGATGGAATGGACTCGAAAACCGCAATGTAACGCCCAAACTAGCCATGGCCTCTTTGTAAGCCCTGGAGCTAAACGCCGGACCCTGGTCAGAATGTAGCGTGCCGATTGCGTATGTGCCGATAAAGACTCGCAAATCTTTTATAACAGTTCGGGCATCAGCCGAGCGCTGAGGCCACATCCAAATGAATCTTGTGCAGGAATCCACTGCAACCATGATATATTTGTAGTTACCATCCCTCTGCAAGGGACCACAGTGGTCCAGGTAAACGCATGCTAGTGGTTTATCTGAAATTAGGAGGGGCGTCTGCGCCGGGCGTTTCACTGTTGAAACTTTCATTTTCTGGCAGCTTTTCACATTCCAGAACATAGTTTCTGGTTTGTTTCCTCATGCGCGGCCACCAGTATCGTTGCTTTAATTATCAAACTGTGGCGACACCTGCGTGTGCAGGGGCTAGCCCTTCATGTGCTGCTAAGATTAGTCCTAACCTATGTTTGGGATTACTCTATCCCCCACTCCAGGGTTTCTAGCAAACTGAACATTATTTGCATTAGTTATATATGAGTACTTGAGTGGAAAGCCTTTGGTAATGTTTTACCACTGTCTTTTATTGAGACAGTGACATCTTGCATTATTTCGCTGTCTATTTTTGTTTTTGAATGAGTGATTGCAGATACGGAAGCCGTTTGCACAGCTGCTTTCGCTGCTTCATCAGCCAATTAATTCCCTTAAACGTAAACGCCATCACGCTGATGACTCAGTGTATGGATCACATGAGTCTTTTGTAGTTCTTTCTGTAAAAGAACTACTTGTTCCCAAAGCATTTTATGCTTGATTGTGCCACCTTTTGCGTCTTTCAAGCCATTTTGAACCCCGTTCTGCAGATATTCATTGTAAGACTGGGCGCAGTAATACGTATCGCACACTATGAGTGTGGGGAAATTCACGATCAGTATTTTCAAGTGCCATCTTGAAAGCCTGTAGTTAAGCTCACTGAGCTGTACAGTGTCCCAGAGATTGAGTTTTTGTGACCATAGGTCTGAATTTACCATCGCGCCAGCGACCTTTAACAATCGCGCACGCAGCACTATAAGCTTGTTTTCCCCTAATTGCGGGCTGTGCTGATCCGTCTGTATATATTATACAGCCGTAATGTTCTAAAGGCAGAATTTCAGTGGGCAGAGGACATTCTTGTTCGTATTGGAGAAATTCTTGTGTTTTCAAGAAAGGATAAAAAACGTATTCAACGTCTGTTGCAGCAAGAGAATTAACCCATTGTATCCATCTTGGTTTTAAAGCTTTTGCATTCGGAATGCTTGCTTTTGTTACAGCCTCGAAGGCAGTTACAGGAGTAACGATTTTTATGCGTTTACCCTGCGCGAGGGCTCTTTCTTTTGCTACCACAGTCTGAACCGCTGTCTGAATTTTTTCTGATGAAGTGAATTTCATTTCAGCTTGTGTGTACAAGTGTGATTTATATGCAATTGGTACCTTTTCACCTTCATTAAAGGTTAGGTATGTGATTTTGCATCTCCCTGGAATAATTCTGATTACAAGGTTGCGTACGTTGTCGCGTGTTTGTAAATGTTTTGTTTCTAACATGTCTGTTTGCACTGAACACAACATTTCTGTGTGTTTTTAAGTCCAATTACTAGGTTTGAAATCAGGTTTGATTAATTTGTAGAGAGGTTTAACCCTTCCTGCGTAGTTTAGATTGTAAGTTCTTCTGAAATTCAGGAATCCCAAAACTGATGTAAAATTTTCTGTGTTATTGGAGGTTGGAGCAGCGCACGTTTTTCTAAAACGTTTGCTGGCAGGCTTTTGCCTTCACTTGAAAGTTTGTATCCCAAGAATAGGAAGTTGAGGTGGGCAATTCTTGATTTTTTTAAATTGAACTTGTACCCCTCAGAGGCGAAACCAAGTATTATGGTGTTCACCTTGTTCGAGTGCCAGTCCAAGTCATCATCTGTAAGATAGATGACATCGACATAAGATAATGCCTCATCATCATATGTTTGTAGTAACTCTGTTACTCTGGCTGAAAATAATACAGGACTGTTCTTGAATCCCTGGGGGAGACGACAAAAGTGCTAATGTGTTCCCATTATCGAGAAAGCGGTTATATGCCTACTTTCAGGTGCAATGTTCTGACAGAAGAAACCGTTTGAAATATCTAATATAATTTTATATTTTTTGCGCACAATGTTATTCATCAGTGCTGCACTGTGTGCATTTTGTACTGCAAACGTTTTGCAACAGGAATTTAAATGTCTGTAATCCAAGACTAGACGATATGTATTGTCTGGTTTGGAGACAGGAAACAAAGGATTGTTCATGGACGAGGTGCATGTTTCAATCACCCCTTGGTATTCAAGTTGATCTAAGATCTCCCTGACCTGCTTTTTAGCTTCTTACTTAACTGGATACTGCCTCTGAGCAGTAGGTTGATTTTTTAACTGGATCTTGTGATGAGGAGAGTCCTCATCCCATCCCAAATGATTTTTATATAATGCTGGAGCCTGGGCCTCAGCCCATTTTCTGAATAGGAATATGATTTGAGAAAGCTGGCATAATGATCTCTTCGCCATGTGGGCACTTCCTGACAAATTCAGGTGGCCAGTCTTTTTCAGCCATAAGGATGTCATAACCCATTGTTAGTTTTCTCAAAATAGTGCTTTTATTTTCCTAGTTATGTCTCCCTCTATTCGGAGTGTGACTTCATATAACTTGTGTGGTACACTAACCCTGGTATCTGCAGTTTCAACTTGAATGCATTCATTCAGATCCACTGTCTCCAGATGATCCTTCAGAATCCTGCGAGCTATTGTGACCTCTGCTGCACTGTCCAGCATTGTCTGGGCCCACTCCCCGTTCTTGAGTTGTGTCCTCAAGATCCTCGGCATGTCTGATTTTAATACTTGCTACCGTCTTTTTGGTGAATTGAGTTTTCTTATTTTTTGGAACGTGTTGATTGTCTTTGGACTTCACGCGTTCTTCTTTGTGTTCTGATCATCCTCTTCTTTCGGATTTCTGCGAGGAAGTCTGAAAGGTACAGGAGGAACATGTATCAGTATCTTGATATCTATCAGGTTTTCTCAAATTATCCCTGTTTCTGAGGTTATATATCTTTTCAGAGTGCTTCTTTTGAGGAGATCTACCTCTGGACTGAGAACGCTTCTCTTTAGGAAGTGACTGTCTACTATTTCCCCATTTCTTTTTAGGTGTAGTGAGATTTTTTTTTATAAAAACTTTTTCAGGCTTTAGTTTGGGTTTTGCTGGTTTCCCTCCCAAACTATCTCTTCCTAGTTCTTCATAGGATTTTTCAATAATTCTGGCCAGTTCATACGGTTGTTTAGTTACATCAAGTTCTTTTAGTTTTTGGCGGATTGCCACGGATGCTGCTTCACCTTTAATGTTAGCTAATAATATAGCTGAGACCTGTTTGAAATCTTTCAGTAATTTCATACCAAGATTCAAGGCAGGTTCTGGTCCGTTTTCATTTTGAATCTGTTTCAGGACGCCAAGTATTACCGCCATAGACGGAACACCATGTGTTTTTGTTTAGATTGAAGCAAAGACTGTATCCCAAGTGTCACAGTAATCCACGTGTGGTGCTATCCCCATTGGTAAACAGATTGTTAGAATCCTGAGTTTCGCATGAGGTGTACTATCGGGAAATACTGCCTCTATTTGAGTAATTTTTTGAGCTAACGAGAATGGAATTTGTTCCCTTTTTGCAGGCAATTTACCAATGACTGATTGTATATTCTGTGGTGTCATTTTGTTTGTGTTCCCCTGATGAGGGGTGTGCTGTGGAATTCTTATAGCAGGTTGGACTGTTAAAGCCCACATGACATATTGTACCAATTGTCTATGTATTTTAATTAATTGTTTTAGCTGAGCTAACAGTTCTGGACCTGTCATTTGTTCAATGGCAGGATGTGGTGTATAGCTGGCTAGTACCGGGCATGTTGCTCCTGGTCTACCTAGTGGACTGAGCCTGGTAATGTGATTTTGATGTTGTAGGGCGCCTTTAAATTTAAACCAGAGCTGATGCTCTTGGTAAGTTAGTGGAATTTCAACATCCTCGAAAGGAGTGTATTCTGCTGGAGGTTCCTCTATCTTGTAGAAGTGGAACACATGTGTTGTTGGATTTGCTTGTGAAAAAAGATAATCCATGAATAGAATACCTCTGTCTGCCGATATTCATGTATCTCTCTAAGAAAAATATGATTCTACCACCTCTTGCTGATAGACCATTTTCTATAAGCTTTATAGCTATACTTTTCCTTACATTTTCCAGGATGATTATGGCATCCACGTCATCTTCATTAAACCCTGTGGTGTCAAAACCTGGTCTAGTATTATTTCCTGCCGGTCCACCGTTCTTGGTGTCACTAGCCGACATTTTGTTGAAAGTTTGCAGAGCAAGTCTCAAGGAAATAAAGATAAGGTGCACAATATTTTGGAACACTGTATCCTTCAACGTTGAACAAAACCAAAAACTAATACATAGGATTTTTTGTCCTACTTAGTTATGATGGATATTTTCATCCTTTAACCCACTCCAGACGTCTATTGGAGTATTTTACGGGAAAAAGGGGTCTCTGTGAAAAGCACAGCTGAGTTATTTTAGTATCTAGCGTTAAATTAGTGCCTTACCAAATGTTGGGCGCCATGTAGTGTAGTTCCTATATTCCCAATAGGCTCTGCGCATTGGAATAATATATCCTATAGATTAGACGTAGGACTGAGGTCGACTAGGTCTCTATTGAATATATTAGACTTAATTGTGAGTGCCAGCTAGCTCAGAGGTCACTAGAAACGTTCTCGAGTTCACAAGAAAGGATTTAGTTTCTGACGACCGCATAAACATGACAGCATTGTTTCCCTTGTGCATTCTGCGTTTCACCAGAGGTGCCGAGAAAAAGATAGACAGGCATTTTCAATAAAAGGGTTTATTGAACAGTATTCCTTCTCAAGCATAAGAAATGAACTGCTACAATCGTAAAACTGGTTGCAAAATATAATGCATACAGTAGAAAGGGTAGAATACAATAATACTGAGCATTGTATGGTTCCTAAACCATAGATAAATGCATACATAAATAACAGAAGCTAAAAGTACTCAACTGGTGCTTCTAAAATACGCCTACCCCGATGTACCTAACCTAAGCTTAGTACGAGGGAAGAAGTAAGTGAGGTGTAGCAAAAATATACTATTCTTTGCCAAGATTCTGTCCAAGATTTCTCTTAGGGTGTAATCAGCTCCGTACCTTGATTTAGAATGAAGAAGGTCAGGCTCAGGACTCGATTTCCCAACAACCCGCAAGGGTAGCTTGGAAACACTGGAGCTGGATTTCTCGGCAAGAGAAAAGACAGCGTCTTTCTCAGTGCGTCTGCTGGAGGGTCGGCTTCCTTTGGCACTTGCTGTTGCAGGATGCGTCGGGCAAGTAGATAGTCGAACTTCTTCAAATCACCGTATGTTTGCTATGGCAAGTGTGGGCATATTTATGCCTTGAAGGTACCGAGTTTGGTTTAGGTGGACATAATAATGTAATCGAAAAGTCTCAGTTTTTTTAAAACTCCATGAGTTCTTGGACAAGTCAGTTCTCGAGCAAGGGGAAGTCCCTAGCTGCTGAAGCCGAGTTTTCCAAGAAATCGTTGTAGATTTTCAGAACTAGTGGAAGTAGCCCTGCCGTATTTGGACTGCATGAGCTATGTCTAAATATGGTTATGATTTCTATGCCTATATAAGGATATGGTGATTTATACCTATATAAGGGCATGAATCGGGAAAATTACAATAGGATCCTAAAATGGTACACAACAGTGGCATGACCTCAAATCGACGAGCAAAACCATGGGGTCTTAGATCATTCTACCTCTGAAGTGCCGCCACCAGCCCCAGGGCGATGGGGCGGGAGGCGCGTCCCGCCGCCGGCTTCTGCAAGGTTTTAAGAAAGTCCAGTGCAAGCTGTGGGGTGGTGAAAAAATGCTGTTTACTTTGATGCGTCACTTTGAGCTTGGCAGGGAAAAGCATCGCATAGAGAACAATAAGCTGCTGTCATTTCTTCTTCACTGGTAGAAATTTCCGCCTCTGCTCCTGGACGGCCATGTTGAAGTGGGGATATATAGAGATGTCCGTTCCCTCATGGCGGAGCTGTCCCCGTTCCCTAGATAGGCGGAGGGCTGTATCCCGGTCCCGGTAATGAAGCAGGCGGGTGATTATCGGCAAGGTGTTGCTCCAGGTACTGGGCGGGCCGCCAGCGAGCGATGAGTCGTCTCTACCACCAATACCGGTGAGAAGGCCTCCCTTCCAAAGAGCGCAAAGAGAAGGCGTTCCACGTACTCCTCCATCTTCCCAGTGGCAGTTGATTTCGATATTCCCAAAATGCGGAGGTTGTTTCTCCGAGAGCCGAATTCTAAGTCCTTGTTCTTGGCCGCTATCACTCTCAGGACCCTCTCCATTTTCAGCATGCAGGATGCTGTTGTGGTAGAGGTGTCTTCCAGATCTGATATCCGCCGTTCCATCTCCGCCAGTCACTCATCGTGTTTGTCTACTTTGTGTGACACTCCATCTAATCGCGCAGACATGGAGTCCATCTTGGATTCTATGGAGGTCAGGCTGGATTGCATAGCCAACAGTAGGTCCTTCAGATCTGCAGCTTAGGGCGCCTGAGTCTCCACCTGTTCTTCCTCAGGATCCGTTTGGGAGCAGTACCATTCCTTGCCTCAAAGTTAAGCTTTGGTTGGCGCCCGTCCGGCTTTCCCATGTTGTCTGGAAGCGCAATGCGGTAACCCAGGAAAGGGCGTCCAATCCGCTGCGTGGCACCTGGGCCTGATATAGGAGAGGGGTCCCAGCGCTCCACGCTCCTCACTTCAGAATTTCAGCACACTTCTAGTAATGGGGCCCACCCCGATACACAGTCAAGGGGAGGGCCAAGATTCATCCGCGCAGTATTCCTTGGGGGGGCGAGGACATTCTGTATTACCTTCCCAGAACACTTCTAGCTAGCCAGGATGGGGTTTACGATATACTTCCCCGCGCCCTACGTGAGTCCTCCAGGCGCAGCAGCTATCGGGAGGCCAGGCAGTTGCACCGCACTTTCTCCGCCCCTACCCAGGTCTGTTGCATTGTCAGAGGCGTCCCTCCACTGGTGGATAAATCACTGGTGTCTACAGGTCTACTCTTCAGAGGAGCTCTGTACCTCAGGAGGAAGCCAGGTATGTAGACCATAGCCCAGTTGGCTTGCCGCCCCCACACAACACAGCAGCTCCAGTCATGATGCAGTTCCCAGGGGGAGGCCTCGTACGGGGGTGCTGCAGGGTAAAGCAGGCCCTAAGGCCTCCGGGTACGATTATAGGCCACCCAGGGAGTGAGGAGGCCCGCCACTTCGCACCCGCCGCCACAGGGACAGATCGTTCCCCCAGTGATGGGGCCAGCGGGGCTTCTCGCAGCGCTCTGCAGCCTCGCCGCATCCAACGGTGACTTTCTCCTGTGCGTCCCGGGGGGCGACCAGCCTGGCCGGGTCTCATTAGGCCCCTAGGCCACCAGGCAGAACTTCTCCTCGGGCAGGCAGAGCGGCGCCAGCCGCCTCCCACTGCCACCGCCTCGCAATGAGTGCAGCCTTCCTCGGGGGGCGTCAAGCGCACGCCGCACGGTGTTCTGGCTGCGCACCCAGGTCCCCAGCTCAATACCACAGCAGCCGGTCAGCAGTATCGCGGCTCCTCACCCACTTGGTCGCAGCTCCGATGTCGAGCGGAAGCAGCACTCACCCCCCTCTGCCATCAGCAGAGGGCTCTCCACTCAGTCAGATCCCTCTATCTTCACAGCCAAAGGCGAGTCGCTCACATCGGTTGTCTCAGCGCCGCCAGCCCCGCAGTTTAATTCCTCATCGCCGCTATGTTCTGCACCTCGAGCGCCAGAGGTCAGCTGCGATTTCCGAACAACCGCTAGGAGGTAAAGCAAATTTCCTCTGCAGTATGCAATGCTGCGTCGTTCCGCTGCCCAGATTCACACTTTTGTACATTTAAAGATCCCAAATGACCAGGATAATTGCCGGATATTCTCCCGAACCGCAAGAGCCTCACGCAAGTGCGGCCATCATGCTTGGCGCTCTATAGCGCCCCCCCCTTCTGTATAATAGTTTTGAATGCATCACTGACTTTGTGGCTCACAGGAGCCATGAATGTGCTCTTGTTCCGTAAACCTAGTAGTGTGTTCTCTTGTGGACGTTGATTGGATACAACCACTTTGTTGAAGAAGTGTTTGAGTCTTAGAGTTCGCATGAACTTGTACAAGATGATTTTACCTTTAAGAATGTTGGCTCGATATGTAGGTACAAAAGAGGATCCTTTTTGTAGGGTCCGAAAATTGATGATTAGAAATGTTGATTCCAAGAGTCTCTGACTCCTTGTTCCCTTTGCCACTGGTTTGTTTGCTAGGGTGCCTCCTCCTGCTTCGTCGGTTGGTCTTTGGCCTCCTCCTACAAAAGGCTGATTTGTGTTTATGTTTGTGGGATTCTTGTTGAAAATCATCAGAAGATGATGCACTGGTGTCAGTGAGTTTTCCTGTATTACTTCTCTGTGATGTTCACTGGGCGTATACCTCTGCCCAATTGCAAATTTCCCGAATTTGTAATCATACGTATCCCTTTTAAACTTCCTTATCTTTCTTTCATTGGTCTCCTTAGTGTATGTTTCCAATTTCTCATTGAGGTCTGCTAATGTTTTACCCCAGTCTTCCTTTGGCATGATCTCAGTTAGTTCTTGTTTGAGTTGGATAATTTATTTGTTTAGTTCTTCTAGGAGTTTAGATAACTCTTCAACGTTAAGTAGGATAAGGTACAAGGAGCATTTATTTAAAATCGCTTGCCATTTTTCTGTGAATCTAGTATTGTTTTTACACAATGTAGATTTAAGCGAAATCCTGAGTCCCCTAGGAATATAGAGGCACAGTCCCTTGTTTAAACTGTGGGAATTGCAATTCAATAATTAAGAGCAACAACATCAGACATCCAACTCGTGGAACTCCTATTAGACTTAGAGTTACAGCCAATTGCAATAGCCAAAATGTCATCTACATGCTTAAATGCCCATGTGGCTTAGTTTAGGTTGGCAAAACAGAACGAAAAATACATATTTGACTCAATGAACATAAAAGCAACGTCTGAAATAGGAACCAAAAATCCACGATCGCTAGCCATTTCAACACTGCGCAGCACAATATCAGCCAACTTCAGTTCCTGATCCTTGAACAGGACCCAATCATGCAGGGAAGCAACAACACCAGATTCCTATTACAAAGGGAAATATATTGGATTAATCTTATGGATTCCGTCAGTCCGAAGGGACTAAATGAACGCTGTGATTTTAATTGCTTTCTGTAAAGAACAGATTACCATGTTTTCCATTTATACCATTATTATCTACAGAAGCCATTGTCAGGTATACTATCAGGACAGAATTGCAATGCAATAACTTGAGACAGAGTGTGTATTCATGTAAATAAAATGTGTACACCAACATGCTCAATGACCGTGAGTACACCCAGATCACAGACACATCAGATGAGGTTTAACCAAGTTGTCAATCATCACTTTTCTACTTCGCCAACTTTCGAAAGGGTCAACACGACACAGCACCTGCGTCACGTGTTTTCTAATAACGACGCTATTTATCATGAAGTTTTTTACCTACACAACATCAAATAGACTGGATGATAGCATATTTTTCATACCATGTGCTCATCTTTCATCTGGACCTTATATTCCCGGAGTCTTTTTTTCCACCCGCATCACCCAAAGTTTTGGTTTACTTATTTTATTTAAACAACATTTCTCACTATTGACTTCCAGTTAACGCTCTACCAAGCGTATTGGAAGATCGAACATTTATTTTGAATTTAGAATATATTTTGGCTTATTATATCAAGACAAGTCTGTTTTTCACCAGTGAGAGACGTTTATTGAGTCTGTTTTCTACCTCCATTTCCAGACTCCTTCAATATCACCTTCCGGGACGCGTAACTGCTTCCAGTTCACATTGCAGGGTTTGAAATCAATTCCTTCACTTGGGATGATTGAACAGGCGATTCGATAACACTCATTAGGTAAGCGACCCTACAGTTTGAGCCACCTTGGCCGATCGGCCACTTCGAAGTTTATGAGATTCACTCAGGTATGTTGTTTGCATTATCCGCAGCTCTAAAGGAGTTTTTTCAGTCTTTGAACCTGCGTTAAAGCCACTGATGTAAGTACAATGCTGACGTTTTTGGAATTGGCGCAACACTCTAATTTCCCTTTGTTATACACTTTCGCATCGAGCACACCGCTTTCACTTTGTCTCGTTCGACGACCACAGAAGTATCTTGAGATAAATACATGCACTATACACATTGGGTGACCCACTTATTGTAACCTTTTACGGGTAGTAACGCTTTTGCACGTTCGGTGGATTTCGGTTTCCACATGCGTTCGGATCACATCATCAAGCTTAGTTGACACACCATGGTCGGTAGAACAGCATGGAAATGAATTTTCACCTCTTGTAGAATTGAATCACTGTGACATTTTTTATGATGTGGTATGACATGTTATATTCTGAAACCTGTAAATTCCTCCATTCTACACCTATGCCCAAAATGCATTAGGCATAGATGAACGTACAGTAATTAATGTTGGATGTTATGATGAAATAAAGTATGATTAAATGTATTGGATGTTAATAATTAATAAAGATTGGAAAAATGAACAACTGAAAGATCAAAGGAATTTTGGGAAAACATTGACAAAGAGTATTTACATGATATATATTGGATCTGAGTGCACAAGGGCTTGCACCTCTGGGACAGAGTCCAGCATCTATTTACACTCTAATTTCTATCCTCATACTCAGGAGAATTAACCTGACTGCACCACTCACCTGGCTAACCAGTGACAAACAATTTTTGAACCACATAAAGGAGTGCGCTCCACTGGACAAATTGTAGGTTTCATGGTGATTGCCACTCATCAGCAGGGAGCAGAGAGTAGGGATGGGGATACTTGAAATGATGCTTGCAGGACCACCTGAACGCATGCAGATGCATTCCATGACCTGTCAGGTAAACAGCTGCAGGAGGAGCCTTAGAATAACACGGATGAGGGAGAACATTGCTGATATGTAACACCTGCTCTTCCAAAAGCAATCTCGTTGCTGCAATAGTTTAAGTGCTCACACATAGACAGTGTCTGCCATAAATGTTAGCTCAAAGACATTTAGCACCTTACACACACGTAAGTACAACAAAATGTCATTCAGTACATGTCGTAACTTTCACACTCTGAGGCCTGCATTACAAGTGGTTTGGGACACCAAAGTGTATGGAATGTATTTGTGGGATAATTATCTCTTATTACGTGTTTTGCCCCTGAAGCTTGAAGATTTTGGTGCTTACAGCATCAACATGTGCATGTCCCCATATTTACAGATCATTTCCCCTTGCTAAATATCAGCAGGCTTGACCTGCCAAATCCAGGAGATGCAGTTTTTATTGCACCTACTATGTTCCATGTGTGATTAAAAAAATGCAGAACTCATAAGATCAACTTTCATCACTGGCAAGTGTCTTACGACTAATCGCACAGTTTGTTCTTCATTGAGGGAGTACATTTTTCTCACCATGTTGTGCTTACGGATGACAAGCAAAATGATATCTACCTTGTTTCTCCTGTGCGTGCTTTGATTAGACCTTGCAGAGACGATTACTATTGTTGCCATGAGGATTTCAAGTAGAATTAATAGAATCAAGTTATAATTTATCTGCAGAAGGAGTTTGAAACAAAAACAGCATTAGACAAATCCGTCCCATACAAAATGCTGGTTCATATTTCCTGTGGGATGTGGAGAAAACACAAATGGAATGCACAATTACATTTCACCAGAAAAGGGACGGGGGCACTTCTTGTTAAAGAGACACAGCGTCATGGAAAATTGTAAAATCATTTCATGAAATTCGGGCTATGCAGTAGGTAAAAAGGTGACCTCATACTGGCTTGAGACTAGGAATCTTGACACAGTACTATAATCCGTACAAAGCATTTGTATAGGTGAAACACAATGCTTGGTTTTACACTGGTTTGTCCTTATACAGGTACAGCTCTGGTTCTGCAATGTTAAGTTAGAAGATCAAGGAATGAACTAATATTCCTGTAATCAGCCATGGTAAAATAGATCCCTGGTAGACCGAAAATATATTTACAATTTACAGTGACATCAGCATATGGACCAAATCAAGGTGATAACTGGCTAAATTGCCAAGCAATTCAAAACATAGCATTGTTGGCTTCGAGATTGTGCGAGAGTTTGAAGAACTAGTTGATTGTTGACCTATTTGCGTACAAAGGTTACATGAGTGAGCAAGCAATTGCCTGGATCTTGGAGACATATGGTATCACCTCCGTCCCTAGGAGAAGGCTTCCAATTTCCTTTTTTTTTTAAATTAATTTTATTAATTTTACATTATACAGCACTGCACAGCATATATCAAATACAATTAAAATTAAGGAATAATCAAACCAAATTTGCAAAGCAACATTACCTCGTGAACATTTTTTACAAAAATTAGCTTTTAACCAAACAATTTCTCTTATATAAGGAAGTAAGCAAATACTGGAAAAAAAAGAAGACCTTACATAGTGAAAACTTTTTGCAAAGAATAAGCTTTTAACCAACCAGTTTCTTTTGTATAGGGAAGTAAGAAAATACTAGAAACAAAGAAGAAAAACAGAATTACCTACAGAAAACCAATGGATAAGACAATTCGACTAAGGAAATTTATCGACAAAGTTGTTCCCCAACTACAAAATGTCTGTCAACCATTTTAATACATAAACCTATGAGCCCATATGCGACAGTGCTTCCTTCCATGTGTAAATAGGGGCCCATATTCGCCTACCGAGTAGTTTCGCTTTCTTGCCCTTCCTTTCATATATTCCCCTCTCAAGATTGAATACTGAGAGGAGCCGAGCAAGCCATAACTGAAATGTAGGGGCAGCTTGATCAAGCCATCCTGCAGCTACGCAAATCCGTAATACTGCCATAGCCAAGAAAAGAAACCGGAAGGGCACAGTTTGCCCCTGACTACTATCAACCCCAAGAAGCATTAAAGCTGGTGTTAAATTGACTTTTATACCCAGGGTAGATTCAAGAAACTCTGTAATAGAAGATTTTAGTACATCAAGGCGAGAGCAAGCAGAAAATATATGAATAAGATCCGCATTAGCGGAGTTACATCGTGGGCAACTAGTGCCCTCCTGCCCTCCCCATTGTGCAATTTTTGCCGGAGTGTAATATAAAGAAAAAACTGTTTTGTAGTGCTGAGCCTGAAGCCCGGCAGAACATAAAACTGTGCGTCCCTGTTCTAGAGATTAAGTAAAATCATCAAAATCTGTACTTTTTTTCCATGCTTTTCTAAATCATCCAATTTAGTGGCCATTAATTCGGCGTAAATTCCTTTAATAGAGCAACCATCCCCATTTCTTATTACATCCATAGCTTTCACCTTATTAAATCCGCTAGTACCACCAACTTTTTTACTCAGAAAGCTCCTGATTTGGAGATATTTAAAAAAATATTGAGTATCGATACCAAATTTGTCCTGGATATCCTTAAATTGGAAGAAGCCATCTGAGCCCAATATGTCCCCAACTTTCCAAAAGCCCCACTCTGCCCACTCTGCCATGATGTGATCCGAGACAATTTCTGGCATCGTCGGGTTGCCATATAGTTGGGTATAACAATTCAGCCTCCCAAGGCCTGTCTTCTTCTTAAAGGCAGCCCAGATTTTAAAGGCTGCCTGCATAGTCTTAAATTTAGTTCTCTTGTAATAGCTGGGCTCGCTAAATTTCAAGAAGCAGTTTTCTGCATCCTCACCCACCAATAGCCTATATGTATCAGGAGACTTAGCTTCACTAGCAGGATTCTCCGATCTGCCACCCATCATCCTGCACATGTATTGGAAAGCCGCTGCCCAATAATAAAATTTAAAATCTGGGACTGCCCAACCCGCTCTATCTAGAGGCAAGGTCATAAAGCGTAAAGCCCGCCTTGTTTTGCCATGTGCCCATATGATTAGATTAACCATACTGTCCATCACGGTAAGCCACTTCTTCTCAAATTCTAGAGGAATTGCCCCATACAAATACAATATTTTTGGTAAAAATACCATTTTGATCACATTGCAGCGGCCTACCAATGATAAATGCGGAGTATGGAATTTATCAAAATCGCTTTTAGCTTTCTGAACTACCGGGTCAATATTTACATCGACTAACCTATTCAGGTCGTGGGTTATGGTAATCCCAAGATATACTGCTGAGTCTACCATTCGCAAATCAGTACGGCAGACCTTATTATTGACTAAAATCTGGGTCTTCTGTTTATTCAGGGAATATCCAGAGAATGACCCAAAAGCTAAGGCTAACTCCTCAACTGCGGTTATTGCTGTTAAAGGATTAGGGGTGACGAGGGCAACATCGTCCGCATATGCGAGGACCTTTGTCGCTATCCCTTGATAAACAACAGGCTCAATTTCCTTACAGGACTCAATTTGCCTAATTAGGGGGTCTATGTAAATAGCAAATAAAAGGGGTGAGCAGGGGCACCCCTGCCTAGTGCCCCGTTTAATCTGAAAGGGTGCAGTATGTTTCCTATTAATTCTGAGAAGAGCAGTAGGCGCTTTATACAGACATCTGATGGCTTTAATAAACCCCTCTCCAATGCCAAACCATCTCATAGCCTCCCATAAGTAGTCCCAGGAGACCCTATCAAAAGCTTTTTCTGCGTTCAACAGCAGCACAGCCATAGGGTCTCCTGAGACTTCTGCAGCATCGAATAAGGTTATTGCCCAACGGATATGCTGAGTGGTCCCTCGCCCCGTGATAAACCCATGTTGGTACAGGTGAATCGCCTTCCCAATAATGGTGTTTAATCTAGTTGCCATTGCCTTGGAGAAGATCTTTACATCATAAAGGGTAATTGGACGGTATGACCCTGGTTCCCAAGGTGGCTTACACTTTTTTAAAATTATTATGATGTCTGCTTCTAACCAGGAATCGGGGACCAAACCCACGGATTGTGCTAGACATAATAATTCCACCAGATCGGGTCCGACTTCTTCCAAGAATATTTTACAAAATTCCAAAGGGATCTGGTCGGGTCCAGCTGCCTTTCAAGTTGGAAGATTCTTCAGAGCACAGTAAATCTCATCTTGTGTCAGAGTGGCCTCCAATTTAATGCTATCCTCTGAGACAATACTGAACAGTGGTATACTGTAAAGATATCCCTGGATTACAGTCTGGTGTACTTGGGGACCCTCGTTGTATAATCGCTGGTAGAACTGCCGGAACACTTCCTGAACCCCAAGTGGATCCATGACTAGGTTTCCACCTGCGTCCTTAATCTCATTTATCTTGCTCGCTACACTCATTTGCCTAAGTCTAGCTGCCAGAGTATGGCCGACCCATTCGCTAAACTCGTGGCAATGTTCTCTTTTTACTAAAAAGAGCTCTGCTGCTTTTTTGGCAGCGCGATCCCCAATTTCCGCCTTGACCCAAGCCAACCTTAGCAAAATATCTTCTGTTACTGCCCCTAAGTTTGCAGCTGTTGCCAGCTACTCCTCAATTCTAGTTAGATTTATATATAGTACTTCAACCCGTTGGGCTTCCCGCTTCTGTCGAGACAAGCTAAAGCTGAGTGTCTCCCCTCTGACCCCAGTTTTAAAAGCATCCCAGACCACCCCAGCACTGGCACTGTATCTATTTATATCCCAATAGCTTTAAATCCAGCTTTTCATATGGGAGACGTATTCGGGGTCTATCAGAAGCCCTCTTTCAAAGGTCCATGACCGCTCAACCCGAACACCATTCGTGAATGCCAGGTTTAAAACAAGCGGGTTGTGATTGGATATTATCCTGGGATATTTCTGAATTCTGGCCCGGTACACTAAAGAGTGTGAAATAAAAAAATAATCAAGTCTGTAGACTGCCTTATGTGGGGCAGAAAAAAAGTACTACCTGGATCCTGTCCATTTAAATAATACCAAAGATCTATAAGTCCATGATTTCCGACTATATTAAAAAGGACCTTATATACCTTCTTTTTGCGACCAGAGTATATATCTCCCATACTGCCCCACAGCCGGCCAAGCCCATTGATGTTAAAATCGCCGCACATTAATGGGGGTGTCAGCCAGTTAACTAACTCATTTACAACAAGGGGTGGTGATGGACAGAGTCTCTGAATTAAGCAGAGTACTCTCACCCAGTCAATAGATCAGGGCTAGATCCAACACCGTTTTTTAGCTCATTGCACCAGGTTCTGAAACTGGGATGGTGCAATGAGCTAAAAAACGGTGTTGGATCTAGCCCTGATCTTTTGACTGGGTGAGAGTATTCTGCTTAATTCAGAGACTCTGTCCCTCACCACCCCTTGTTGTAAATATTTTTGTCCACCCTAAGCGTGGAAGGGTATACTCAGACATGAGTCCCTTGCTCATTGCACCATCAGGATTCAAGCAAGCCGGGCCGAAGACGGCTGTAATGCCAGAAACCGGTCCCCGGAAGCTTGTTTCCTTCCCAGTGTAAGAATTGGCTTTTGTAGTTTGGTTTGCCCTGTTCCCATCATGCACTGGGACAGGAACAGACTAATTTGCATACAGCCAGGTTCTGAAACTGGGATGGTGCAATGAGCTAAAAAACGGTTTTGGATCTAGCCCTGATCTTTTGACTGGGTGAGAGTATTCTGCTTAATTCAGAGACTCTGTCCCTCACCACCCCTTGTTGTAAATATTTTTGTCCACCCTAAGCGTGGAAGGGTATACTCAGACATGAGTCCCTTGCTCATTGCACCATCAGGATTCAAGCAAGCCGGGCCGAAGACGGCTGTAATGCCAGAAACCGGTCCCTGGAAGCTTGTTTCCTTCCCAGTGTAAGAATTGGCTTTTGTAGTTTGGTTTGCCCTGTTCCCATCATGCACTGGGACAGGAACAGACTAATTTGCATACAGCCAGGTTCTGAAACTGGGATGGTGCAATGAGCTAAAAAACGGTGTTGGATCTAGCCCTGATCTTTTGACTGGGTGAGAGTATTCTGCTTAATTCAGAGACTCTGTCCCTCACCACCCCTTGTTGTAAATATTTTTGTCCACCCTAAGCGTGAAAGGGTATACTCAGACATGAGTCCCTTGCTCATTGCACCATCAGGATTCAAGCAAGCCGGGCCGAAGACGGCTGTAATGCCAGAAACCGGTCCCCGGAAGCTTGTTTCCTTCCCAGTGTAAGAATTGGCTTTTGTAGTTTGGTTTGCCCTGTTCCCATCATGCACTGGGACAGGAACAGACTAATTTGCATACAGCCAGGTTCTGAAACTGGGATGGTGCAATGAGCTAAAAAACGGTGTTGGATCTAGCCCTGATCTTTTGACTGGGTGAGAGTATTCTGCTTAATTCAGAGACTCTGTCCCTCACCACCCCTTGTTGTAAATAGTTAACTAACTCGGCGTCTAGGTATTCCAAAACCTCTGGATCGTCGGCAGTAGATCCATAGACCGAACGCAGAGTGAAAGGCTTCCCAGCAAATAGACAATCCAATATAACCCACCGCCCCATTTAACTAAAAGGTTCTTTTTAACAATTATATCGTTCCTGAGGGTGAGAATAGCAACCCCCCTAGTCTTGGTGCCTTGTTTAGTAGCCCCCAGTAAGCGAAAACGAAGTTGTTCTAGGACCCCTCCTCTACTACCCTCTATATGGGTCTCCTGGACGCATAAAATATCAATGTGCATAGATTTCAGAACAATGGATGCCCTTTGCCGCTTAGCCAGGTCATTGAGCCCACAAATATTAATTGTCACAATTCTAGGATTAGTAAGGCTCATTAAACAATTTTTGAGTACATTTCCTTAGACGTAAACTTATCGCATCTCCCTTCCCAAGTTGCCAACCTAGGCGCCTCTTCCTTGCCAAGCAAAAGCCATGCCAACTGGTGCCCAAAACTTTTGATACCAAATTTGCTCTTTTATATTGCTGTGCTGTAACCAACTCCCACCAACCTTAAACCCTCCCCTGGACTGAGCCCCCCGCCTCCCCCTCCCCCCTACCTCCTTCTAAGGCAAATAGGTCAATCATGACGTATGTTTGACGGCAGAACACCCGGCTCAGGCCGCTGCATGCCCCCCCACCTCCGGGTCCATAAATAACACCCCAAGAAAAACAGAGGCCCCCCTGTGGAAATCCCCCCCTTGCGAAACTAGTATCAATATGTAATAATATACGTACTATTAATTAATAATGGTTAACTCACTCGTTGCCCCTCCTAGTTTTCAGCAATAATATCAAATATCAAGGAATTGTATCCAGCAGCAACAAAATACATCAAACAACATCCCCCCTCCCCTTAGGGCCCTTCAGCTCTAAGAGAAACTCTTGGGCTTGGATTTCTGAGAAAAATATACAAACTCGACCCTTTACTATGACCTTAAGGCGAGCGGGGTAGAGCAGGAAGGCCTCACAATTCAGCCCTTGAAAAGCGGGAATCAGCTGTCGAAGCCTCCACCTCCGCTCCATCGTAGCATGGCAAAAGTCCGGACGAGCGAAGAAAGTGTGTCCTTCGTAGGTCCATTTAGTATTTGGTCTTGCAATGTCTATTAAGAGTAAAAAGTTCCCAATGTAAATCAATATTGCCCTAGGGCGATCTTCTTGCCCGGGTCGATGGTTCCCCTTCTGTACCATTGGGAATCAGTGGGCCCATTGAACCTCCATGTCCCACTGCCAGTGTGCAAGTTCCGGGAATGCTCCTTTTAGCAAGGATACAAAGAAGAGCATTATATTCCCTCCTTCTGCGTTCTCGGCAATCCCAAGTAGGCGGACATTATTTCTTTGTTTCCGATTCTCGAAATCCTCGAGTTTCCAACACATGTCCAGTGCCTGCTTTTCCTGCTGTGCATTGGACACCTGTAGTTTTTCCACCGCCTCCTCCAAAGCAACTGTCCTATCCTCTACATGCGTGACCCTTTCAGCCATTTCCGTACAGAGTAGAATAGAGGCCAGGAGTTAGGCAAGATGGTAGACTGACCGAGTCAGGGGTTGCTGCAGCTCCTCGACCTCCATGGCGCTCTAACTGGATGTTAAACTAACATTACCTCTTGTTGTGAATCCCCCCCCATGGTTTGGCATGAGGCTGGTTGGTGTCAGAAATCCACTGAAAGTAATGCTGGTGTCGGTAATATATCATCTACTGACTCGACACATCTACTGCCCCAGCGTTCTGGCTGTCACATCTTCGGGGCAGCGTCAAACTCCGAGAAAGAGAATGTACCCTAAAACACAGAAGCTGGGTAAGGGGGTACACAAGGCCCCATGAATACAGATGCGTGTGCGGAGGGGGGCCGCGTAGCACCTGAGGTTAAGGTGCTGTCCGATGCAGGCATGTCCGATGCCTGCATCTGGACGCGGACAGAGTTTAGGACGGCGGGGCGTTCTGGCGAAGAGAACCGATGGAGCTCCTAAGGACGCCGGTGCAGCAGGAGGGACCTTGCTTCAAGCAGTGGCGGCTGCTATTGAGGGGTCGCTGTGCCAGCCAACGCTAATGGAGGCTTTTTCCCTGTCTTCACCCGTTCATTCCTCAGACCCGAATAGAAAATCAATAAAAATAATTTTGTAGACACAGAGGACATTACAGATACGGAGGGAAAAGGAGTGCTTGCTCAGCCTGGCTCACCTGCGTGGCTACACACAAAACCCAGACCGGAGCAGGAGCAGGATCTCCAGGGGGGCACGGAGCTACATCTGGCTATTCAAAGTGAAACACTTCCAGGAAACCAGCCAGAATTAAGAAAGATGAATGATCTAAATGATGCAAAAGGCATCACAGAGTCAGTAGAGTCAGCAGAACTAGTGGATTCAGTAAATCTACTTGACCTTTTGCAAGCTGTGCTCCCTCCACGGTCGATTTCTGGGTTGGCTGATAGCACGGAGTCTATAGCAGTGAATAATATGGGGTTAGTGGAGGTACAGGAAAAGAATAGGGTGAAATTGGAGAAAGCAGAAGAAGCAGAATGCAATGGGGGAGTCAATGCTGGTGTTACCTCGGTTGGTCAGCACTCCTTTCCTTCTGATGCTACTCTTGATGGTGATCCCAAACGTATACCAATAGCCAGCCTTTCTCTGAATGATGACTCTGATTCAGCAGCTCTTAGTGATTCCAGCATAATGGATGATACGGGAGATTCCTCTACCGTCCAAAAAGCACTCCACAGTAAGCCAAATCCACAAAGGCGTAGAGTAAAATCCAAGGCAGGCCCCTCAAAGGTTGAATCTAACACAGTGCGCAATCTGGAATGGGATAACTCAGCGACAAGCCTGGGTTATGGGAATGGTGTGCAGGAGACAGCAGGAGGCTTAGGGGCATCCCCTGGCAGTGCTCCCCCTCAGTCGTTGGAGTTAGTATATATGACTTTAAAACAAATGCAGAGTCCAGAAGTGAAAGTAGGAAGTCGCTTCAAGCAACAAAGAAGCTACAGGCCTCTATTCGCAAGGCTTCCAATTTCCATTATCAAACTTATTGTCCTTTTCCCGGTATGCATAAATGTCTGGTTCGATTTGGTATCAGGGACCAGGCCACAACATATAGACAACTGTTTTTTGTTCACTGTGCAAATTTGGGGTCACGTGCCCCTGCTGAAAACTGAAACATGGCGGCAAAACAAAAGTATATTAAATGATAAAGCTTTTCATGATCAATTCCACACACCCAGGATCTGCAACAACATTACAGTATACACAACAGAACTTCCCTGACTTTGCTTCAATTTAAGAAATTGCTTAAGATGTACCTCTGTAAAGAAATTATATCTGGCCACAGTAGGGGTCCACTCTCACTCCGAGAAACTAGCTACCCCTCCAATCATGCATTGAATGTATGTTTGCCACTGAGCCTGTACTCACTGCATCTCTGCTAGGTGTATATTACACAAATACCACATACAAACATACAATACAATACAACAATAATCAGTGGATTAACTGAAACAGAGGTTCCGTGTAATACCATCACTGAATTAGTACCAATTGTGCACATCATTATTAGCTTTTATTTTACAATGTTTGGGATGCCGGAGTTTGTTGTGTTTGTGTGTTTTATACCCCCTTTGTTTAAGGAGGAACCCTAAATCACTACCCCCAAGCACACCTCCTTTTCATCTAACAGTAATCCCTGAATTCTCTCCCTAGTTTCCCACAGTGTTTTCCACTCCTTGTTTTTTTACCTTCTGCTGCCTGTTCTATCCACCAACCAGCTCCACCTTGGTTTGTGGCACCCAAAACATGAGTTTGTGGAGCTTAAATTCGTACTTGCTGAAGAATAGCACTAGAATACTGGTGTGCTAGAATACTGTGAAATGTGAAAGATAAAAGACCACAAAAACAACTGTAAAATGTACAACATCATAAAATTTGCAAACACAAACCACATCTTTTCTTTTAGAAAAAGAAAACTAGTAGAGTAGAGAGCTACGGTTATCAATCGTGAAAAATGAAAGCATAAAATGGAAGGAGCAGCAGGCATACAAGTATGAGTCTGATATGCAAAATGTTTTAACGGTCACAAACCCTCAGATTCAGTAAATCTGAAGATGTGCGACCGCTGAACCTCTTTTTGCAATTTATTAAACCCAAAAGGTTTTCTGAATTGTTAAATGGGTTGAAGTAAACATTAAGGGCCTCATTCTGATGGCAGGGAGACTGCCACCAGTAGGCTGTTGGTGACAGTCTCCCCGCCATCGGATAGATGTTTACTGCCCTATTACAATGTTGTGCGGGGAAGATGGCGGTTGTAAATTCTGGGCGCCACTCATTTGACAGGCTGGTGCAGCGGAGGGCCTCCCAATCCCTGCATTGGCGGCGGTGCCTACAAGGCACTGCCATAGGGATTAGGATGTCCCTCCCTGCCAGCCTTTCCATGGCGGTTCACCCTCCATGAAAAGGCGGGTGGGGCTGGACATTGGGGGCTAGTAGCGGATCCCCCAAATATCCCTGAACCAACTGACAGGCACCACATTGTTCCTGTTACATAGTACGGGGATATGTCAAACATCCCTGTTTTACATTGCGACGGGTGCTGCAGTCAGAAGCACCCGCTGCAATGTAAAAGGTGGCCAATGTGACCGTCACAGTGGCGGTCGCAGTATAATTTGGCCTGTGGGATTGCCGCCTTGTAGGCGGACAGTCCCAAATATAACACGATGGCGGACGGACTTCAGTCCATCCGCCCTCGTAATGACCCCTAAGGAATCACTATTTGGAACGGGTGAGAAAAGGACGTCCCTTGCAAATTCTGATTCCTTAAGAGATGTATTAATGGTTTGCAACCGTAATCCGGTTGCAAAACATTAACATTTTACCGCCAGATCAAATTGGTGGTAAGACATTCACAAACAGAAATGGGTTCCGAGGGGATCACTTTGCCTTTGAGAATATTGACAAACTCTTTTTTAGGAGTGAGCGTTAGTCCACAGGACCACTGCCTACTCCTAAAAAAGGTTTATCTTGAAAAAAAATATGTGGCTGCATTTAAAAAAAAAAAAAAAAAAAGATTATTTTATTTATTAAGACACAGGCATGGTGGTCAGCTGTCCCCAGCAGCGCACCCTGACTGTGACTCTAGCCAATCGTAGTGGGTCGCAATTTGTGACCTGCCCAATGCAGATTAATATTCATAAATCATGCCCTAATTTGCAAAATTAGGGATCATAACTTTATTACATATATTTATGGTCGCAAAGAAACAAAAGCGTTATTTTTAATACAAAGGCAGATAAAAATCAGAACATGTGCTGTAAATAAATTAGATTGTAACGGAAGAAGCCACCTCAAACCAGAATAGTGGAAAATGTCCTCAAGATTAATGCAACGTTTAAATCAGCACACTGGGTTCAGAGAATCATGTGTTGTTTCTTGAACTTGTTCAAGAACAGTGAAAAAAGGAAAGAAATGAATAAAAAATACAATAAAAAACAACCTGAAGTAGTATTAAGAGCACTCATCTTAATGCAGGAGTTTCTGACAGAGGCCAACCCCTTGCCCAGAACATGTGGAATTGGGTTGAAAGCATTGTGCAAGAAGTAGCAAGGGGGGCTCAGGACGAAGCATAGGAGGTGACCGGAGACAAAACACTGCATTCAGAACATGCATCAGGAGATGTGCCCAGTTACTGATGTGTACTGCCAAAGGCCTTGCACAGCAGTTTCTTGCTTCGACCAGGGGCTAGGGGATTATGTTACTAAACCTGAAAATGAACTGCAAAATATTTCTTTAAAAGTTATTTCCTCACAAGGGAAGGTAATGTTAGTTATCAAGAAGCTATTCACTTTCCAATAATACACATTTGTAGAGACACTATAGTTCCAGTGCAAAATCTAACAGCCCCTTAAATTCACCAGTTGAACATTGCGACCATAACTCTCTGCCAATACACTACTTATTACTTTATACATGTTGTCACAACATGACTAATGAGGTCATTAACAATAGTGCTCCTGCGGCTGATGGGGCAGACATTAAAGATCTGGCCAAAGGCCGAGCAATACGTCAGTATGTGCTCGGCATAGCCAAAGAATGTGTATAATACACTGCAACTGGAGTCATGTTAAGCATTGGTGGCCTGTGCCCAGAGGGGGTAGGGCATAACATTGTAGAAAACTAAAGAGTGATTGGTAGAATGCTTGAATCACTCTGAGCTACTGTTAAAAACTCCAGCCACATCCCTGTCCATAATTTATTTTTCCTCTTCAGGGCCAGTAGCATAGCAAGGATGCCATGGGCTGTGGAGCAAGCAAACAAAATGCTCCCTTTCACTGCTGTTGAGGTAGTAAAATACAGCAATTATCACATTTCAATAGGCCTTTTGGAACTCTGAGACCCAGTGCCACTGCACCTGCTGCATCAATGGTAGACAAGCCCCTACTCAGAGCTAAGCCTTTGGCCCACAACTTTTCCCCAGGGTTCATGATAACAAAGGCTACTGTTCAAGTGTGGCAGATAATTTATGCCAGGTATTAAATACCTCCCCCCCAAGTCCTGATCGCAGTTACCTATAAATGCCAGTGGGTATTGAACTGGATTTCACAAATCAAAAATATTTTAATTGTTTTAGTGCTGTAGTTGGGCATGTTTTATTGGATTTCCTATTTATTGACATTTCAGATAATCACAATGAATAGGAGAGATTTTTTTACATTAAGAATTTCCCCATTTTTAACTTTTTATGTCTGCTGTAAGCCAAGACCTTTTGATTTTTCTAAATTTATATGTATAATATATTTACTAAAAAGAGCTTTCAGCCAGCCACCTTCTTCTACTGTGCATTGTAGCACACAGCATGGGCAGTGGCTCAGTCCACTGCAGCCATTGACTAACTTTACTGTGAGTGATGGCATTCCCAAGGAGCACCTACTCACAAAAAAGTAGTTCCGTTCAATGCCAAGGACGTGTGCTTTTTGAGACCAAAATATATTTTTGCATTTAATCAATTTATTTTCTAGATTGATGAATGCCTGGCAGCTTCCCCAACAATAAAGTTTTGCAAAAACCATGAAAAAAAAGAAAGCAGCCATTAATAAAGTCAAAAGCTTTGCACCCAAAGCCCGAATTTCTGGCTTTGCCAAAGCTTGTAGCTTACATATCTTATTTTTTACTTTGTGTCACGCAGAGAGCTGTCGGAATGATGGCAAAGAACCAGTGGTCGAAGTGGGGAAAAAAAAGTAGGGGAACTGTGGGTTGAGAAACAGGGGGCGGGAATAACCCAAGATTGGATCAGTGGGCGGAGTCAGGGGTGTGGCTAGAAATAGCAAAACATACCCATTTTTAGTATGTTTAGCATTTCACTGACTAGTTACAGCTTATAACGTTATTTAATTCAAACAATGGATAAACATGTTTATTTGAGGTTTAATTCAGAAAAAAGCAAACACTCATAGGGAATACAGGTTTATGTAAAGCGTCGAAAATATAAGCAGGAACAACATGTTACCTTAATGCTTTTACTCTCATTGTTCAGAAAGCCATGAGTATTTTTTGTCTCAAACATTGAGGACATGAATACAGGGATCCTCCTGTACACGTGTTAAGCAGGGCTCAGAAGAGAAAGGGACTCTTCAGGAGAATCTAGACTCACGGAAACCCACAAAGGCTCCTTCATATTTATGTTAATCATAATATAGCAAAAAGAATAACTGGTGGACAAAATGCAGAACAATGTCATACATTCACCCCAGTACAGAGATCTGGGCCTAAATCCATTGTTTGTTTGCTCACTATGCCATTCCAGTTTGGACCCAGCCATATGCAAATCAGTCTTGTCCTGCACCCAATGGGAACAGTCCAGCCCGAACTGCCAGGCCAGGTCCTCCCTGGACTGGAAACAAGCATCCTAGGATCGGCTTTGGGCTTTCAGATCTCATCAGCCAGGATAGCTTGATTCCAGTGTCTGAAACCCACGTCTGGGCATACCCGTCCCACTGAGGGTGACAAAAGCAAAATGAACAACTGATGAACAGAATGCAAAACAATGTCATACATTCACCCCAGTACAGAGATCTGGCAATAAATCCATTGTTTTTTTGTTCACCGCTCCTGTCTGTTCACCGCTCCTGTCTGTTCACTGCTCCTGTCTGTTCACTGCTCCTGTCGGGCTACTGCTCCTGCCCGGTCACTGCTCCTGCTCATGCCTAATCACTGCTTCTGCCCCATCACCTCTCCTGCCCCATCACCTCTCCTGCCCCATCACCTCTCCTGCCCCGTCACTTCTCCTGCCCCGCCACTTATCCTGCCCCGCCACTTCTCCTGGCCAGTCATCTCTCCAACCGGTCACATCTCCTGCCCGGTCACCTCTCCTGCCCAGTCACCTCTCCTTTCCTGTTGCCTCTCCTGCCCCATCACTGCTCCTACTCCTGTCCCATCACTTTTCCTGCCCCATCACCGCTCCTGCCATTCACTGCTCCTGTCTGGTCAGCACTTCTGCCCAATCACCCCTCCTGCCCCATCACTTCTCCTGTCCCATCAGTTCTCC
The DNA here is from genome assembly GCF_964261635.1 of Lissotriton helveticus. NCBI lineage: Eukaryota > Metazoa > Chordata > Amphibia > Caudata > Salamandridae > Lissotriton > Lissotriton helveticus. Next base: position 1,150,062,212 of record NC_136057.1, read on the forward strand.
TGCCCTGTTCACTGCTCCTATCCGTTCACTGCCCCTATCCGTTCACTGCACCTGCCCGGTTACCGCTCCTGCTCATGCCTAATCACCGCTCCTGCCCCATCACCACACCTGCCCCGTCACTTCTCCTGCCCCGTCACTTCTCCTGCCCCGTCACTTCTCCTGCCCAGTCACTTCTCCTGCCCAGTCACTTCTCCTGCCCCTTCACATCTCCTGTCCCGTCACCTCTCCTGCCCCATCACCTCTCCTTTCCTGTCGCCTCTCCTGTCCCGTCGCTGCTCCTGCCCCGTCACCTCTCCTGCCCCATCATCCCTCCGACCCTCTCACTTTTCCTGCCCCATCATATCCCCTGCCAGTTACTTCTCTTTCCCGGTCACCTCTCCTGCCCGGTCACCTCTCCTGCCCAGTCACCTCTCCTTTCCAGTTGCCTCTCCTGCCCTATCACTGCTCCTACCCTTGTCCCAGCACTTTTCCTGCCCGTCACATCTCCTGCCTGGTCACCTCTCCTGCCCCATCACCTCTCCTTTCCTGTCGCCTCTCCTGCCCCGTCACCTCTCCTGCCCCGTCACCTCTCCTGCCCCGTCACCTCTCCTGCTCAGTCACCTCTCCTGCCCAGTCACCTTTCCTTTCCTGTTGCCTCTCCTGCTCCATCACTGCTCCTACCCCTGCCCCATCACTTTTCCTGCCCCGTCACATCTCCTGCCTGGTCACCTCTCCTGGCCCGACACCTCTCCTTTCCTGTCGCCTCTCCTGTCCCGTCACTGCTCCTGCCCCGTCACCTCTCCTGCCCCGTCATCTCTCTGATCCTCTCACTTTTCCAGCCCCATCACATCTCCTGCCTGTTACTTCTCTTGCCCGGTCACCTCTCCAGCCCCATCACCTATCCTTTCCTGTCGCCTTTCCTGTCCCGTCACTAATCCTGCCCGGTCACTGCTACTGCCCCGTCACTGCTCCTGCCCCGTCACTTCTCCTGCCCCGTCACTGCTCCGGCCCCGTCACTTCTCCCGCCCCGTCACTTCTCCTGCCTCATCACCTCTCTTGCCCCATCACCTCTCCTGCCCCATCACCTCTCCTTTCCTGACGCCTCTCCTGCCCCGTCACTTCTCCTGCCCCGTCACTGATCCTGCCCCGTCAGTGCTCCTGCCCGGTCTCTGCTCCTGCCCCGTCACTTCTCCTGCCCCGTCACCTATCCTGCCACATCACTGCTTCTTTGCCGTCACCTCTTCTGTCCCGTCACCTCTTCTGCCCCGGCACTGCCCCTGCCCCGTCACTGCTCCTGCCCGGTCACCTCTCCTGTCCCGTCACCGCTCCTGTCCCGTCACTGCTCCTGTCCCGACACTGCTCCGTTCCCATCACTGCTCCTTTCCTGTTAGCTCTTCTGCCCGTCACTTCTCCTGCCCCGTCACCTCTTCTGCCCCGTCACCTCTCCTGCCCCATCACCTCTCCTGCCCCGTCACCTCTCCTTTCCTGTCGCCTCTTCTGCCCAGTCACTTCTCCTGCCCAGTCACTTCTTCTGCCCCGTCTCATCTCCTGTCCCGTCACCTCTCCTGCCCCATCAACTCTCCTTTCCTGTCGCATCTCCTGTCCCGTCACTGCTCCTGCCCCGTCACCTCTCCTGCCCCATCATCCCTCCTACCCTCTCACTTTTCCTGCCCCATCACATCCCCTGCCTGTTACTTCTCTTGCCCGGTCACCTCTTCTGCCCATCACTTCTCCTGCCCCGTCACTTCTCCTGCCCCGTCACTGCTCCTGCCCCGTCACTGCTCCTGCCCCCTCACTGCTCCTGCCCCGTCTCTGCTCCTGCCCCGTCACTTCTCCTGCCCCGTCACCTATCCTGCCCCATCACTGCTCCTTTCCCGTCACCTCTTCTGTCCCGTCACCTCTTCTGCCCCGGCACTGCTCCTGCCCCGTCACTGCTCCTGCCCAGTCACCTCTCCTGTCCCGTCACCGCTCCTGTCCCGTCACTGCTCCTGTCCCGTCACTGCTCCGTTCCCATCACTGCTCCTTTCCTGTTGCCTCTTCTGCCCGTCACTTCTCCTGCCCCGTCACCTCTCCTGCCCCGTCGGCTCTCCTGCCCCATCACCTCTCCTGCCCCGTCACCTCTCCTTTCCTGTCGCCTCTTCTGCCCAGTCACTTCTCCTGCCCGTCTCATCTCCTGTCCCGTCACCTCTCCTGCCCCATCACCTCTCCTTTCCTGTCGCATCTCCTGTCCCGTCACTGCTCCTGCCCCGTCACCTCTCCTGCCCCATCATCCCTCCTACCCTCTCACTTTTCCTGCTCCATCACATCCCCTGCCTGTTACTTCTCTTGCCCGGTCACCTCTCCTGCCCAGCCACCTCTCCTGCCCGGTCACTTCTCCTGCCCGGTCACCTCTCCTGCCCAGTCACCTTTCCTTTCCTGTTGCCTCTCCTGCCCTATCACTGCTCCTACCCCTGCTCCATCACTTTTCCTGCCCCGTCACATCTCCTGCCTGGTCACCTCTCCGGCCCATCACCTCTCCTTTCCTGTCGCCTCTCCTGCCCATCACCTCTCCTGCCCGTCACCTCTCCTGCTCAGTCACCTCTCCTGCCCAGTCACCTTTCCTTTCATGTTGCCTCTCCTGCTCCATCACTGCTCCTACCCCTGCCCCAGCACTTTTCCTGCCCCGTCACATCTCCTGCCTGGTCACCTCTCCTGCCCCATCACCTCTCCTTTCCTGTCGCCTCTCCTGTCCCATCACTGCTCCTGCCCCGTCACCTCTCCTGCCAAGTCATCTCTCCGATCCTCTCACTTTTCCTGCTCCATCACATCTCCTGCCTGTTACTTCTCTTGCCCGGTCACCTCTCCAGCCCCATCACCTCTCCTTTCCTGTCGCCTTTCCTGTCCCGTCACTGCTCCTGCCCCGTCACCTCTCCGGCCTGTTACTGCTCCTGCCCGGTCACTGCTCCTGCCCTGTCACTGCTACTGCCCCGTCACTGCTCCTGCCCCGTCACTTCTCCTGCCCCATCACTGCTCCTGCCCGGTCACTGCTCCTGCCCTGTCACTGCTACTGCCCCGTCACTGGTCCTGCCCCGTCACTTCTCCTGCCCCATCACTGCTCCTGCCCGGTCACTGCTCCTGCCCGGTCACTGCTACTGCCCCGTCACCTCTCCTGCACCGTCACCTCTCCTGCCCCGTCACCTCTCCTGCCCAGTCACCTTTCCTTTCCTGTTGCCTCTCCTGCTCCATCACTGCTCCTACCCCTGCCCCATCACTTTTCCTGCCCCATCACATCTCCTGCCTGGTCACCTCTCCTGCCCCATCACCTCTCCTTTCCTGTCCCGCCACTGCTCCTGCCCCGTCACCTCTCCTGCCTGTTACTGCTCCTGCCCGGTCACTGCTCCTGCCCTGTCACTGCTACTGCCCCGTCACTGCTCCTGCCCCGTCACTTCTACTGCCCCATCACTGCTCCTGCCCGGTCACTGCTCCTGCCCGGTCACTGCTCCTGCCCGGTCACTGCTCCTGCCCGGTCACTGCTCCTGCCCGGTCACTGCTACTGCCCCGTCACCTCTCCTGCCCCGTCACCTCTCCTGCCCAGTCACCTTTCCTTTCCTGTTGCCTCTCCTGCTCCATCACTGCTCCTACCCCTGCCCCATCACTTTTCCTGCCCCATCACATCTCCTGCCTGGTCACCTCTCCTGCCCCATCACCTCTCCTTTCCTGTTGCCTCTCCTGTCCCGTCACTGCTCCTGCCCCGTCACCTCTCCTGCCCCGTCATCTCTCCGATCCTCTCACTTTTCCAGCCCCATCACATCTCCTGCCTGTTACTTCTCTTGCCCGGTACCCTTTCCAGCCCCATCACCTATCCTTTCCTGTCGCCTTTCCTGTCCCATCACTGCTCCTGCCCCGTCACCTCTCCTGCCTGTTACTGCTCCTGCCCGGTCACTGCTCCTGCCCGGTCACTGCTACTGCCCCGCCACTGCTCCTGCCCCGTCACTTCTCCTGCCCCGTCACTGCTCCTGCCCCGTCACTTCTCCTGCCCGTCACTTCTCCTGCCTCATCACCTCTCCTGCCCCATCACCGCTCCTTTCCTGACGCCTCTTCTGCCGTCACTTCTCCTGCCCCGTCACTCCTCCTGCCCCGTCGATGATCCTGCCCCGTCAGTGCTCCTGCCCCGTCTCTGTTCCTGCCCCGTCACTGCTCCTTTCCCGTCACCTCTTCTGTCCCGTCACCTCTTCTGCCCCGGCACTGCTCCTGCCCCGTCACTGCTCCTGCCCGGTCACCTCTCCTGTCCCGTCACCGCTCCTGTCCCGTCACTGCTCCTGTCCCGTCACTGCTCCGTTCCCATCACTGCTCCTTTCCTGTTGCCTCTTCTGCCCGTCACTTCTCCTGCCCCGTCACCTCTTCTGCCCCGTCACCTCTCCTGCCCCATCACCTCTCCTGCCCCGTCACCTCTCCTTTCCTGTCGCCTCTTCTGCCCAGTCACTTCTCCTGCCCAGTCACTTCTCCTGCCCCGTCTCATCTCCTGTCCCGTCACCTCTCCTGCCCCATCACCTCTCCTTTCCTGTCGCATCTCCTGTCCCGTCACTGCTCCTGCCCCGTCACCTCTCCTGCTCCATCATCCCTCCTACCCTCTCACTTTTCCTGCCCCATCACATCCCCTGCCTGTTACTTCTCTTGCCCGGTCACCTCTTCTGCCCATAACTTCTCCTGCCCCGTCACTTCTCCTGCCCCGTCACTGCTCCTGCCCCGTCACTGCTCCTGCCCCGTCTCTGCTCCTGCCCCGTCACTTCTCCTGCCCCGTCACCTATCCTGCCCCATCACAGCTCCTTTCCCGTCACCTCTTCTGTCCCGTCACCTCTTCTGCCCCATCACTGCTCCTGCCCGGTCACCTCTCCTGTCCCGTCACCGCTCCTGTCCCGTTACTGCGCCTGTCCCGTCACTGCTCCGTTCCGATCACTGTTCCTTTCCTGTTGCCTCTTCTGCCCGTCACTTCTCCTGCCCCGTCACCTCTCCTGCCCCGTCGGCTCTCCTGCCCCATTACCTCTCCTGCCCCGTCACCTCTCCTTTCCTGTCGCCTCTTCTGCCCAGTCACTTCTCCTGCCCCGTCTCATCTCCTGTCCCGTCACCTCTCCTGCCCCATCACCTCTCCTTTCCTGTCGCATCTCCTGTCCCGTCACTGCTCCTGCCCCGTCACCTCTCCTGCCCCATCATCCATCCTACCCTCTCACTTTTCCTGCCCCATCACATCCCCTGCCTGTTACTTCTCTTGCCCGGTCACCTCTTCTGCCCATCACTTCTCCTGCCCCGTCACTTCTCCTGCCCAGTCACTGCTCCTGCCCCGTCACTGCTCCTGCCCCGTCTCTGCTCCTGCCCCGTCACTTCTCCTGCCCCGTCACCTATCCTGCCCCATCACTGCTCCTTTCCCGTCACCTCTTCTGTCCCGTCACCTCTTCTACCCCGGCACTGCTCCTGCCCCGTCACTGCTCCTGCCCGGTCACCTCTCCTGTCCCGTCACCGCTCCTGTCCCGTCACTGCTCCTGTCCCGTCACTGCTCCGTTCCCATCAGTGCTCCTTTCCTGTTGCCTCTTCTGCCCGTCACTTCTCCTGCCCTGTCACCTCTCCTGCCCCGTCGGCTCTCCTGCCCCATAACCTCTCCTGCCCTATCACCTCTCCTTTCCTGTCGCCTCTTCTGCCCAGTCACTTCTCCTGCCCCGTCTCATCTCCTGTCCCGTCACCTCTCCTGCCCCATCTCCTCTCCTTTCCTGTCGCATCTCCTGTCCCGTCACTGCTCCTGCCCCGTCACCTCTCCTGCCCCATCCTCCCTCCTACCCTCTCACTTTTCCTGCCCCATCACATCCCCTGCCTGTTACTTCTCTTTCCCGGTCACCTCTTCTGCCCATCACTTCTCCTGCCCCGTCACTTCTCCTGCCCCGTCACTGCTCCTGCCCCGTCACTGCTCCTGCCCCGTCTCTGCTCCTGCCCCATCACTTCTCCTGCCCCGTCACCTATCCTGCCCCATCACTGCTCCTTTCCCGTCACCTCTTCTGTCCCGTCACCTCTTCTGCCCCGGCACTGCTCCTGCCCCGTCACTGCTCCTGCCCGGTCACCTCTCCTGTCCCGTCACCGCTCCTGTCCCGTCACTGCTCCTGTCCCGTCACTGCTCCGTTCCCATCACTGCTCCTTTCCTGTTGCCTCTTCTGCCCGTCACTTCTCCTGCCCCGTCACCTCTCCTGCCCCGTCACCTCTCCTTTCCTGTCGCCTCTTCTGCCCAGTCACTTCTCCTGCCCCGTCTCATCTCCTGTCCGTTACCTCTCCTGCCCCATCACCTCTCCTTTCCTGTCGCATCTCCTGTCCCGTCACTGCTCCTGCCCCGTCACCTCTCCTGCCCCATCATCCCTCCTACCCTCTCACTTTTCCTGCTCCATCACACCCCCTGCCTGTTACTTCTCTTGCCCGGTCACCTCTCCTGCCCGGTCACCTCTCCTGCCCGGTCACCTCTCCTGCCTGGTCACCTCTCCTGCCCAGTCACCTCTCCTTTCCTGTTGCCTCTCCTGCCCTATCACTGCTCCTACCCCTGCTCCATCACATTTCCTGCCCCGTCACATCTCCTGCCTGGTCACCTCTCCGGCTCCATCACCTCTCCTTTCCTGTCGCCTCTCCTGCCCGTCACCTCTCCTGCCCCGTCACCTCTCCTGCCCCGTCACCTGTCCTGCTCAGTCACCTCTCCTGCCCAGTCACCTCTCCTTTCCTGTTGCCTCTCCTGCTCCATCACTGCTCCTACCCCTGCCCCAGCACTTTTCCTGCCCCGTCACATCTCCTGCCTGGTCACCTCTCCTGCCCCATCACCTCTCCTTTCCTGTCGCCTCTCCTGTCCCGTCACTGCTCCTGCCCCGTCACCTCTCCTGCCAAGTCATCTCTCCGATCCTCTCACTTTTCCTGCTCCATCACATCTCCTGCCTGTTACTTCTCTTGCCCGGTCACCTCTCCAGCCCCATCACCTCTCCTTTCCTGTCGCCTTTCCTGTCCCGTCACTGCTCCTGCCCCGTCACCTCTCCTGCCTGTTACTGCTCCTGCCCGGTCACTGCTACTGCCCTGTCACTGCTCCTGCCCCGTCACTTCTCCTGCCCCATCACTGCTCCTGCCCCGTCACTTCTCCTGCCCCGTCACTTCTCCTGCCTCGTCACCTCTCCTGCCCCTTTACCTCTCCTTTCCTGATGCCTCTTCTGCCCGTCACTTCTCCTGCCCATCACTTCTCCTGCCCCATCACTGTTCCTGCCCCATCACTGCTCCTGCCCCGTCACTGCTCCTGCCCCATGTCTGCTCCTGCCCCGTCACTTCTCCTGCCCCGTCACCTATCCTGTCCCATTACTGCTCCTTTCCCGTCACCTCTTCTGTCCCGTCACCTCTTCTGCCCCAGCACTGCTCCTGCCCCGTCACTGCTCCTGTCCGGTCACCTCTCCTGTCCCGTCACCTCTTCTGCCCCGGCACTGCTCCTGCCCCGTCACTGCTCCTGCCCGGTCACCTCTCCTGTCCCATCACCTCTTCTGCCCCGGCACCGCTCCTGTCCCATCACTGCTCCTGTCCCGTCACTGCTCCATTCCCATCACTGCTCCTTTCCTGTTGCCTCTTCTGCCCGTCACTTCTCCTGCCCCGTCACCTCTCCTGCCCCGTCGGCTCTCCTGCCCCATCTTCTCTCCTGCCCCGTCACCTCTCCTTTCCTGTCGCCTCTTCTACCCAGTCACTTCTCCTGCCCCGTCTCATCTCCTGTCCCGTCACCTCTCCTTTCTTGTCGCATCTCCTGTCCCATCACTGCTCCTGCCCCGTCACCTCTCCTGCCCCATCATCCCTCCTACCCTCTCACTTTTCCTGCTCCATCACATCCCCTGCCTGTTACTTCTCTTGCTCGGTCACCTCTCCTGCCCGGTCACCTCTCCTGCCCGGTCACCTCGTCTGCCCAGTCACCACTCCTTTCCTGTTGCCTCTCCTGCCCTATCACTGCTCCTACCCCTGCTCCATCACTTTTCCTGCCCCGTCACATCTCCTGCCTGGTCACCTCTCCGGCCACATCACCGTTCCTTTCCTGTCGCCTCTCCTGCCCGTCACCTCTCCTGCCCCGTCACCTCTCCTGCCCCGTCACCTCTCCTGCTCAGTCACCTCTCCTGCCCAGTCACCTTTCCTTTCCTGTTGCCTCTCCTGCTCCATCACTGCTCCTACCCCTGTCCCAGCACTTTTCCTGCCCCGTCACATCTCCTGCCTGGTCACCTCTCCTGCCCCATCACCTCTCCTTTCCTGTCGCCTCTCCTGTCCCATCACTGCTCCTGCCCCGTCACCTCTTCTGCCAAGTCGTCTCTCCGATCCTCTCACTTTTCCTGCTCCATCACATCTCCTGCCTGTTACTTCTCTTGCCCGGTCACCTCTCCAGCCCCATCACCTCTCCTTTCCTGTCGCCTTTCCTGTCCCGTCACTGCTCCTGCCCCGTCACCTCTCCTGCCTGTTACTGCTCCTGCCCGGTCACTGCTCCTGCCCGGTCACTGCTACTGCCCCGTCACTGCTCCTGCCCCGTCACTTCTCCTGCCCCATCACTGCTCCTGCCCCGTCACTTCTCCTGCCCCGTCACTTCTCCTGCCTCATCACCTCTCCTGCCCCATTACCTCTCCTTTCCTGACCCCTCTTCTGCCCGTCACTTCTCCTGCCCCGTCACTTCTCCTGCCCCATCACTGTTCCTGCCCCGTCACTGCTCCTGCCCCAGGATTGTGAGCAGCCCGGTGGCAGTGGGCTTGCTTACAGGAGCTGAGGGCTGCGTCGGAGCATTATAGTTTTAGCGCGTTGTCACACTGACTGAAAAGCGGCGACACGCATTAATTTTTAAATTGTGATTTTGTGATTTTATTTGCCTAACCTGCACTGAAAATTCACAGGTACCTCCTAACTTTCTACATAATCTTGTAGGGGCTCAGCGGGGCTGGCTGGCAGCTCATAACATCCGAGGCTCCCAGCGCTAGTGGCCGCCATCTTGGACCGGGCTGGTTCGTCCAACCCCACCCACGCCACTCCCCCCACGCTGCTCCTCTATTTAGGAGTGACCCTGACGTTTCCCCAGCGATTGTGAGCAGCCCGGTGGCAGTGGGCTTGCTTACAGGAGCTGAGGGCTGCGTCAGAGCATTATAGTTTTAGCGCGTTGTCACACTGACTGAAAAGCGGCGACACGCATTAATTTTTAAATTGTGATTTTGTGATTTTATTTGCCTAACCTGCACTGAAAATTCACAGGTACCTCCTAACTTCCTACATAATCTTGTAGGGGCTCAGCGGGGCTGGCTGGCAGCTCATAACATCCGAGGCTCCCAGCGCTAGTGGCCGCCATCTTGGACCGGGCTGGTTCGTCCAACCCCACCCACGCCACTCCCCCCACGCTGCTCCTCTATTTAGGAGTGACCCTGACGTTTCCCCAGCGATTGTGAGCAGCCCGGTGGCAGTGGGCTTGCTTACAGGAGCTGAGGGCTGCGTCGGAGCATTATAGTTTTAGCGCGTTGTCACACTGACTGAAAAGCGGCGACACGCATTAATTTTTAAATTGTGATTTTGTGATTTTATTTGCCTAACCTGCACTGAAAATTCACAGGTACCTCCTAACTTCCTACATAATCTTGTAGGGGCTCAGCGGGGCTGGCTGGCAGCTCATAACATCCAAGGCTCCCAGCGCTAGTGGCCGCCATCTTGGACCGGGCTGGTTCGTCCAACCCCACCCACGCCACTCCCCCCACGCTGCTCCTCCATTTAAACGTCACCTATGTGTCAGCGCAGCGGACGAGCGCAGCGGGCGCGCCGTAGGCTCGCCGGAGTCACGCCAGAGTCCAGCCCGTCTGCGCCCGTCCGCGGCAGGCCGGGGCTAGGGGCGTCTCCTCATGCCCCGCCGCTGTCATACTCATCCCTCGCCCTCATATCCCATTGGATCCCAGGTACCATGAGTTTGCATGTGCGCAATCGGTTGCAAAACCTAAGTCTCCTTTCGAGACCCTCGGCCACCCCACCTGCTGCCACACTTGCCTCTTCCCTCCTCCCCCGTGTTATCGCCCCCACTCTCCCCTCCCCTCTTGTCCCCCACACGCCGATCCTTAACACTACTGCTGCGCTCCTTAACACCAGATCAGCAGTCAGTCATCAGTATGAGCTATTTGACTATCTTGATACTCATAACCCGGATCTCTTGTTTCTAACAGAGACCTGGCTTAAGGCCGACTCCACACCTAACGTCTTAGCCGCACTCCCTTCCTCATATTCCATCATTCGAGCGGACCGACCGGAGGGCCGAAGAGGCGGTGGAGTGGCCTTGATAGCTCATACCGACTCTCACCTTCAGATTCTTCCTTTTCCCCCCATCTCTGAAGTGGACTGCTTGATAATCCGCTCCAGCTCTTACTCGGCCCCCCTCACTGCTGTCCTTATCTATCGCCCCCCTCAACCCACTCCCACTTTTGTTTCCAGCCTCCAGGAGATTCTTGCAACACTGGTCATTAACAACTCATCAGTTTTGGTGTTGGGCGACTTTAATTTCTGGCCCAACGATCCGGCCGAAAGCCCTTTATCCAAAGAATTTACTGATCTTATGACCAGCCTTAATTTTATTCCCCATGTTTACAGCCCTACCCACGTGCATGGCCATCTACTCGACCAGGTTTGGACCCTGAACATCCCCACTACCCCCCCCACCATCTCCCCCTGTTCCTGGTCGGACCATTTTTTAATTTCCTTCTCCCTTACTTTAGCTCCAGCGACCAAACCCCCCCTTCCCAAGAACACCTGGGTTAGGAAATGGGGCAAGGCAGACTTGCCATCTTTCTGCTCATCCCTACTTAATTCTTGCCCCGACCTTTCTGGCCTCGCCGCCCCGGTCCAAATGGCCACTATCGACAGCTGGCTGACCCAGGCAGGCGATGACTTCGCTCCTCTGAGGCGGATCACGGTCAAGCGAGCCCATGCTGCTAACCGTTGGTTCACCTCTGAGCTTAAGGAGAAGAAACTTGCCGCACGCAGAGCAGAGCGTGCTTGGAGAAGAGATTATTGTCCCGTCAAAAAAATCACCTATCTCTCCGTGCTCAAGGCATACAAGCAAGGCATCCTTGACGCCAAGACCCTGTTTTATTCTAACAAGATACTGGCAGCAGAATCTCAAACCAAAGAGATCTTTGCCACGGTACACGAGCTCGCCTCATCTAATAGAGTTACGGCCTCGATTCCCCCTTCCCAATCGCTTTGCGACTCACTCAACGAGTTTTTCGTTGACAAGGTCGCAAAGATTAAGGCCAATATCCCCCTCCCTTCCCCTACCTTCACTAATCCTTCCCCACCTGCTGTTATTTCCAAACTCACTTCCATTCCTCCCCTCACTGAGGTCACGCTTCTTCCCTTACTTCACAAGATAAAGTCAGGCTCCCCCCTAGACTTTGCCCCAGCTCATATTTTGAGAGAAATCTTCCTAAACTGTCCTACCCCCTCCCTCACTCTCCTGAATGATTCACTCAGCAATGGAGTGGTCCCCACTGCTCACAAATTTGCGGCCGTTATTCCCATCCTTAAAAAGCCCAGTGCCGACCCTTCATCCCCCTCTAACTACCGTCCTATCTCCCTTCTGCCCTACCTGGGCAAGGTTCTAGAAACCCATGTTACCAGCACCCTGAGCACCTACGTGGAAGCCAACCACTGCCTCTCCCCCCGGCAGGCGGGTTTTCGCCCCCTCCACTCTACGGAGAAGGTGGTGACCTCAGTGATGGACTGCCTACGCGAGGGCATTGATACCAACCTTCCACAGGCCCTCATCCTTTTAGATCTGTCCGCCGCTTTTGACACGGTGGACCACTCCATCCTCCTTACCCGTGTCAGGGCGGCGGGCATAGAGGGCCTGGCCCTCGTCTGGCTTGAGTCCTTCCTGAGTGATAGGGCTCAGGCGGTCCACCTAGCTGGTTTCACTGCTGCCCCTCGTAGGGTCGTATGTGGAGTCCCCCAAGGTTCCTCACTTTCTCCCCTTTTGTTTAATTTATACATCTACCCCCTTATTTTTTTGTTACAGCAGCTTGAGGTCACGGTGTTTAATTACGCCGATGACCTCCAGCTAATTTTTAACCTCTCCCATTCTCCCTCCTCATCGCTGAACGTCCAATCCGTCATGCTGGTCATCCAAGATTGGATGAACTGCAACCACCTCAAACTCAATCCGGACAAGACGGAACTAGTCCTGACCGGAGGTGGTTGCAGTCCCTGGTCCCCCTCCCACTGGCCTCCCTCACTTGGTGTTCCTCCAATCCCCGTCCCTAAGGTCAAAACCCTAGGCATTTTTCTGAATTCCTCACTTTCCGTCCATTCACAGGTTAATTCAGTTGTTTCCTCCAGTTTTTTTTCCCTCAGAACCATTAGGAAGATCTCTCGCTTCTTTTCCCTACCCGCTCTCAAAATTATAGTGATGGCTATGGTGCTCTCGCGCCTTGATTACGGCAACATCATCTATAACGGCGCCCCAGCCTTTGCCATTCACCGTCTGCAGCTAGTGCAGAACCAGGCCGCCCGCCTGATTCATGGCCTGCCTAAATTCCACCGCGTTACTCCTTTGTTGCAGGCCCTGCACTGGCTGCCGGTGAAAGAACGAGCCTTGTTCAAGCTTGGCTGCACCACCTTTCAGGCCAAAATGGGCACCGCTCCGGAGTTCATCTGCTCCGCCATCAAGCCCTACATGCCGGGCAGAGAGCTCCGCTCCTCTCATCAGGCCTTGTTAACTACCCCCCGTTTCAGAAAGAAAAAGGCAGGCGGAACAAAATTCGCAGTTCTCGCTCCTGCGTTCTGGAACTCTCTCCCGACGGAACTCCGTGGGACACCCTCCTACACTGAGTTCCGGAAAGGTCTAAAAACTCTGCTATTTTCCCGAGCTTATAATGCCTAGACCCCTTCTGCTCCTGTTGGCCTCCCTGCAATCCAAAAAGCGCCAAGAAACCGCGTGGTAAAAGTGCGCTATAGAAATGTTTTTAAATTCAAATTCAAATCCATGTCTGCTCCTGCCCCGTCACTTCTCCTGCCCCGTCACCTATTCTGTCCCATTACTGCTCCTTTCCCGTCACCTCTTCTGTCCCGTCACCTCTTCTGCCCCAGCACTGCTCCTGCCCCGTCACTGCTCCTGTCCGGTCACCTCTCCTGTCCCGTCACCGCTCCTGTCCCGTCACTGCTCCTGTCCCGTCACTGCTCCTTTCCCGTCACTGCTCCTTTCCTGTCGCCTCTTCTGCCCCGTCACTTCTCCTGCCCCGTCACCTCTCTTGCCCCCTCACCTCTCCTGCGCCGTCACCTCTCCTTTCCTGTCCCCTCTTCTGCCCCGTCACCTCTCCTGCCCCATCACCTCTCCTTTCCTGTCGCCTCTTCTGCCCATCGTAAAGAAGGCTCTGGACTACCAAAGTCTGAACACGGTGCACAGCTTAATGGACGACAATCTGTCCATCGAAGTTTGCATTGTGAGGATTGGTAAGAGGACATTATGGTTAACTTGATTGGGAGATGGAATTATTTTTACATCTGTTTAACCTCGGCGAGTGCAAATTCTAATTGAGAATCTTGTATCAGGTGAAGGTTTCAGCTTTTAAAGTAGATTGAGCCAAGAGCTGATAGATGCAACCCTTTGTGTTGTAGGTTTCCTGTGGAAGATAACATTGGACGATTTTGATGGATTTTGAATTACGTTTAGTTTCCCCTGATGAAGGGTTCATGTGTTGCAACCCGAAATGCATTGGGACTTTCCTTTAGTTTAATTTGTACTTGTTTTAGGTTTTTCATCTTTTAGTAGCAATTCGACATTTCATGAAAAACACTAAATAACGGTCTTTAAATTGCCCTGTCATTACAGTATATGAAAATGTATATGTTCTTTTCTTTTGAAATGTCCATATAAAAAAGAATATGGTTACAAACAAACATTCGAATTAATTTGGCTTATAGTCTTAAACTTTGTGTATACATAAATGTGGAGACGACAGATTGTCGTCCGTTAAGCTGTGCACCGTGTTCAGACTTTGGTAGTCCAGAGCCTTCTTTACGATTCACATACCCTGAGTGATAGGGGTCTAATCTCTCAACACATCGGTAGCACGCACACAGAACAATCAATAGGATTATTGGTAATCAGTAAGGGTTACATTGAAAAAGTAAGGTGTGCAGTTACACTCACTTCTTGTGCCTCTTCTGTCCAGTCACTTCTCCTGCCCCGTCACTTCTCCTGCCCCGTCACTTCTCCTGCCCTGTCACTTCTCCTGCCCGGTCACCTCTCCTGTCCCGTCACCGCTCCTGTCCCATCACTGCTCCTGTCCCGTCACTGCTCCTTTCCCGTCACTGCTCCTTTCCTGTCGCCTCTTCTGCCCCGTCACTGCTCCTGCACCGTCATTTCTCCTGCCCATTACTTCCCCTGCCCAGTCCCCTCTCCTGCCCCATCACCTCTCCTTTCCGGTCGCCTCTTCTGTCCTGTCACTGCTCCTGCCCTGTTCACTCTGTGTACAACATTGGCAAATTACACAAGGTGGCAAGTTCCCCATGGTACTCTGTTTGGGGAAGCCTCCTTTGTAATCACTAACTCTGATCTCACTGGCACGTGATATGCTAAAGGCAGCCGGTGGCGCATTGTCATTCGAAAAGGGGTAAGCAGCCTCAATTAGAATGACAATTGGCCTGCCCACGGTCTGTGAGAGCTCAGGGAGGGGCTGCTGCAGCCCCTGGAGTTCAAGAGAAGTGCGAGCAGCCCCAGGAAGCTGAATGAAAAAGTTATCGTTTCAAAGTAGTACTATTCTTGCCGTCCCGGGATGCTTTTTTGAAAGACAGAAGTAGGGGAACGGACTCAAATATTTTTTTAAAGTAGGGGCACGCCGTGCCCTTCCGATCCCGCCCACTTCTACCACTGCAAAGAACCCAGTCGTTTCTTTATCCTTTTATTTTTTTCTCTGCAGGAAATATATAGCCCCCACAGAGTTGACCTGGGAAGCAGTCTGAAAGCCAGGTCCTCTTTTTCCAACATCAATACTCTGAAGAGCGAGACTGGGACCATATATCATCTCAATTCAGAGTCATTTTCTTGCTCCATCTTGTCACAATGAAAAGGGAGCAAGCAGAAGCTGCCCAGATTAGACCTCCAATGGGTACTACAGAGGGCCTCCAGTAAAATGATTGGCCAACAGTGGCCTTTTTCTCAGATCCATTGGATGTTGGTTTAAAGTGCTCGATATTTCTAGCTCAAGGACACTGATGCAGCAAGTGTAAAGAGCCTTCCTTAGCACTAAAGGCCTTATTGCAAGTGCCCCAGCAATGGGTACAGTAATACCCCTACCCCTGAAATAATCTATCTATACTAAGGGTATCCCAGAGAGGGGGGATATTGACAGATTACAAATTGAACCCTGACAGGCCCTTTCAAAAGAGGAATTCTCAGGGCGATGATAAGGACCGGTCCAGACTCGGTTCCTCTGGTTATTCTTTCTCCCTAGTACTTAGCACGGGGAACAATCTGTTTTAGCAGATGGGAGTTCTGAGTTAAAGAAATTAGATCCATGGAGTTACCTGATCCTGTAACTCAGACGGGGCTGGTGCCTACTGTCACTGGAGTCAATGGATTAAAAGGCCACTCGAAATGTGGGATGAAATAGTTGCACATAAATCTGGCATAAATGTCATTGCCACAGGGTCACCTTTGAGATTTTACACCTGTTTTAAAGAGTAGCAAAAAAATTAGAATATCGTGCAATTTACACAGTGCAAAAACAAGCACAAAAAGTTGGTGCCCAATTTTAGCTATGCACCCAACTCAAAATGAGGCAACGTGTGACGAAATGGGAGGAGATTCGACAGTGGTAAATGTGTAAATTAATGAGACCGATTAATTTTCTCAGCTACCAAATGTATTCACTTTTTGCATATTTCTTGGCCTCTTATCAACGCTGTTATGAATATTTAATTTAGCAACTTCAATATCAGTACACAAACGTTTGTAAGTGGCTAAAAAATGATGTTTCAAAATATTCGAAGACAGTAAATGAGTAGTACAATTTTGGAATCATAACAGTATAATCGGTCACAACTCACATTAATTGCTGAAGGGCTGACAACTAATTTGCATCCGAACCAAACTAAACAAGTGGAGGCAACAGCAAACGTCGAAACAAACAGGATCTGAAAACTGGGTATCTGAAAAACAAGTGCAGTGAAACATGTTATATTTTCACTTACTGCAAACAGGAAAATCTGAATCGTGAAAAAATTACATATGAAGGGCATAAAATAGGCAGAGACGCTCACCACATTGAACCTGTTTTTCGCTCCTGCGAAGCACACAACAGCAGATGGAACACACTGAAAACAAAGCAAAGGAGACAAGAATGACCATATATGTAGGTATACAAAGTAGTCTAATAGTAAAAGGAAAAATTCACACCTATAAAAATGTTGTTATGCTCCTCTAGGATCGTTTTTTCAAGACTCCGACAGACAGCATCTTAGTCCGAGGCCATAATCCCGCCATCTGGCAAACCCACTAGACAAAGTGAAACTTCTTTTATGTCTGACCTAGGGCACTTCCGCAGAAGACAATAGTAGCACCATGGGCCAGGCATAGAGGTGCAAGCCCCGCCTACTGTTAACAGTGGCTGCCAGGCAGCGTCTGTTAGAACTCGGGTTTCCTCAGGTTGTCAGAGTATGCACCCTGTACAAGCATCAACCACCACTCTGGTCAGGGTAAGCTAGCCACACACTAAAAGATAACCTGTGCTCACCGTCTGGTAGCTTGGCACAGAGCAGTCAGGCATATCTAAAGAGGCAATGTGTAAAGTATGTGTGCAACACACACACACAAAGAGTAACACAATGAAAACACCACAAAAATACTGAACACAGGTTTAAAAAAGTAGAGACTAATTTTATGAATAAAACAAGAGAAAAATGACAAAAATCCAATATGTAGAACCAGTTATGAATTTTTAAAGAACAATTCAAAAAGGTGCTTAGAAGCAATTAGTGCTCAGGGGGTCACTTAAGGTCCAAAGTTTTGTCCGACAGCAATGGAGGGCTGGCTGGCTGCAGGACTTACAAAGGTCTCGCTGAAAAAGTACCTTGGATGGAGCAAGCGTGAACGTTGAAGATTCAATGCGTCAGTTCCAAAGAAGTCTTCGTCAACGAACCCCATTAGGATGCGGGTGCTGCGTCAGCAAGCCACGCTGTCTGACATCATTGAGTCGCGCAGTCTGTTGAAGCAGTGTCGGCAATCTGCTCCTGCGTCGAAGGGCAATGCATCGATTCCGATCGGCACAAAGTTGTCACTGCATCCATTTTGATGGTTCTGCACAGCCGAAGCTTACTTTCAAGGGCCCAGGACTGGATTGACAACACTTGTCAGGGCAGGGCTCACAGATGGTAGCATCCAGGTGCGGTTACAAAGTTGTAGGAATACTTTGATGGCCCTGAGACTTTAGAACATGGAGCAAATCAGCAAGCCCTTGGAGTCACTCTGGGTTCAAGTGAGATGGGTCCAGTCCTTGTCCTCAGAAGGGCAGAGAAAAGCAAGCAGCAGGGCCGCAAAGCTAAACAGAAAAGAAGTTGAGCAGCAGTCAAGCAGAGTGGCAATCCTTGAAACACAGAAGTCTTTACTCCTGGCAGAGTTCTTCACTGGTTATTTGGAAAAGAGAAGGGTCCCCTGTATAATTGGATAAAACCCTCACAGGGAAATAACTCAATTGGAAAAAGAGTTTGCACCGGGTTCAGTGCACATTTAAAACATGTTACGCACTGATATATTTGGACCACAGCACACAAAAATGCTATATAAACATATAAATATAGAAAAAATATTTTATCTTTTTATTATTTTACTTCATTTGTTATTTTTTGAAGATATAATTGATCAAAAACCACAAAAATATATACATAAATAATTCTCAAAAAAACACATATATTCAATAGAAATAATTCATTGATACATAGGAATCATAAAAAACATATTTTCCAACCACCAGAAAAAATTCATTAATACATATGAATCATTATGAACAGTTTTCAACCACCAGATAATATATTGTATGCCCCAACCCTACAAAAAAGGGAAAACAGGTGTTGGGAGACAAGAACCTGGAACAAAATACCCCTAAAGAATTAAGTTGACCCGTCACAAATGTGTATTGACATCTGTGTATAATCTTGAAAGCACTGGTTGCAGTTGTAAAAGACCAATGCGTTTCGGCAAAGCCTTCCTCAGGGCATGCACTTCATACCAGTGGTTTTACTACAAAAAAAGACATACATAACAATATAATTATGGTCCAAAAATAATTGTGCTAAATACATAAAATTCAAACATGTCGCCTTAGCTGACGATCGTAAACCCTAGATAAAACACAGGGAGATCTGCATACCTAACATAAAACAGAGTCTTCAGACAAGTATTGTTATATACTCATACATTCACAAAAAGAGCACCACAAGGAGCCATTCATCTATATTTCTTCTTTGGCCAACATCTAATACCTACATATAGAACATTTATTCAGGCCTCGGCTCACGCTAGGGGCGCCTTATATGTTTTGTATGGTACTAGTGGGAGTTCTCACGACACCCAATACACATCAGAACCACCACCCTATACATTACAGTCCAAACAGGTCAATTCTGTTATTTGGATGGAACTCAACCCTTAGTTAAAGAGCCAATATGTCTATAGTTGCTGTTAGGGATTCAGTAGGAATACTAGTGACAGCATAACTATTTTATGATCACCCTCCTATATATCCATTCCTAGGTCACCTGTATCTTGTGTTAGATAAAATAGGAATACAAAAATTACAAATACATACCTATTCAAATCTATTACTGCTTGTAATTGAATCAGTTGCGAACCCAAAGGGACAACGGGTGATATTTCGGTGATTCGTCAAATTTCAATAATGGCCAAAATAGACATAAATATACAAATTGTTGCTTTTAGTGTACTATATATGCATCTCAAAGCGCCTCTCACCATAATAAACTATAGATTTACTAACCTTCTTCCTATTTGCTAGGTCTGCCGTATGTTTTCTATATGGACATTAGAACAAGATTATAAATAAAAACAATCGACATAACCGTCTGTATTCTGGATATTATTCCAAACGAGGGTCAGTAAAACTCTGCATGATCTGGAGAGGGAAGGAGAAGAGAAAACCCAAAAGGGCACAAGGTGCATGAGAGATATGATCCAAAGGGGGAGCCATTATAGAGTTTGATCAGCTGGACTACAACTACATTAGATCCCAAAATTAAAAACCTAATGCTCTTACCGAAAGGAAAATCCTTCCATGTATTCAGGATCGATTTATAATCCAAAAAGATTCAGGACGACCGCCGCACTAATAGCTTGCATGTTTCTCAAGGCTACAGCTCATTAACCAATCTAACAGGTATTAAAAACAAAACAGAAACACGAAAACCCGATTAAGTATCTAGCATAGAAAATGGTGAGAGCCCTAAATAGTGTCTACCAGATCTACATACGTTCAATAAGAAACCACACTCTTACCTCTATTAATCTGACTTCTTAGCAGAAAACTCAGCAGAGATTCTCTCAAACCAGATTATCTCACGGCTTATCAGGACCGCAATACGGTAACGATCTAACAAATATAGAACATAACACTCAGGGACATACCCAGGATAAATTCGCGAAGGCAGCTGTAACTAAGGCTACATGTAAACTAAACTATAACAGTTGATGGAGAGTCCGGGGCCCCAGTCTTACCTCTATTAATTCAAATCATGCGTCTATTCGGTAGGTCCCTACTCCGGTTCGATAGCTTCTTCTACAGAGACGCGCTGCACAGCCGCTGCGCTTTAAATAGTGTGATATAATTGAAGGCCGTGTCGGGCTCCGCCCATATTCACGTGTTGCTGAGCGTTACCTTGTCTAGTCTCTCATGGACTCTATGGTATATCGAGTTAGTATATATCCCGATTGCTGATTCGTCCATACCGAGCGCTCATCTAATCTCTTGATTTTAGTAGGATTAGCCAAGGATGACATAACACGTAGCGCCGTCGGCCTATCCGTGTATTCCAATCCTGAACTCGGCACCATGATAGTGTGGGCAACCGGTGCGTTGTGTAACAATGAGCCACTAAAGGCATAATAAGACGCCCTCCATATTTAAGAGGACTAGTAACACTGTAACATACTTTGTACGTAACTTAATCAAATTTAATAAAAGGCCACATAACTATCCCTTCCTGTATTTTATAACAGATATATTTTAATACAATAAAGGGCATCCAAAAAGGTGCAACATTGCTGATCAAATGACATATAGATGGCAATGGACATAAAGGGGGCTAGACAATCTTATACAAATTTACGGGTAAGACAATTACTCATTTACACCCTGAAGACACATAAATCCAGCCATAACCCAGAGAGATAAGCTCAACACAAATAAGAGATATATATCAAAAAAGTTTCCACGATTTAATCACCTATATCCGCAATGCAAACTAGATATACCTATGTAAGTAACTATTGTTATTTACTGAAATGTCTGATCCCAAGGTAATACTAATTCAATCAAGTGAGCAGCAACTATTGATGTTCACTTAATTGCCTTTTCCCAAGGTATTTCTGAATTCAAACCCGTGACTGAGGTCCCTAGGACAAAAATCCAAAAAACCGCTCTTAATTTCCTGATGGTTTCAGAAGACTTGCCTTCTTTTGGATTGATTCTCTCTAGTATATACCACAGTATATCTTCGGGCGAATGGCTTTTCTCCAGATAGTGGCTAACCATAGGGGCTGATATCTTTTTAGTTCTAATAGCCGATCTATGCTCTGTAAGCCTTACATTAAGGGATCTGCCAGTTTCACCCACATATCCTGAGCCACAAGGGCAAATAAGTAGGTAAATCAAATGTGTTGTCTTACAATTATTCAAATTACTCGGTGTTATAGTACGTCCATTGAATTCTAAGGTCGGACCCTCTATTGCAGAGGTGCAGGATTTACAACTAGTGCATTTATATGTACCTGTCACTGTTCTTGTACCCATAATACTCATTTGTCTAGGGTTCACAACGGCTTTCATGCGCAAATGTACAACATGATCATTTAGGTTTTTGTTGCGCTTATAGGCGAACATCGGTTTCGGCATCATTTCTGATTTGTCAGCATTAATATTCAAAATATGCCAGCTGGAAAACACTGCCTGTCTAATCCTCTCATTTAACATAGAGTGCTTTGTTATAAAAATTAATGGAGGATCTTCTTTAGGTTTAACTTTATAGAGCAGATGCTGGCGATCAAAGAATCTGGCCCTTTTGAAGGAGTCCCGGATTATCTTTTTAGGATAATCTCTGTCCCGAAATTTTTGCTTCATTATTTCTGCTCTCTTATCAAAGTCACTTATGTTAGTGCAATTGCGCCTAAGGCGTAGGAATTCGCCAAAGGGTATGCTGTTTTTCTGTACACCTGGATGATAGCTGTCATAATGCAGCAAGGTGTTCCTGGCACTCGGCTTAGAGTATAAGTCGACCACCAGAACCCCCTCACTACATCTGACAACCACATCCAAATATTCAACCTCACTCGTGCTAATTTTATGTGTGAAACGTATGGTACTATCGCACAGGTTGATCCATTCCATAAACTCTAGCAGGGTTTCACAGCTGTCATTCCATATGAAGAACACGTCATCTATGAATCGCGACCATTTGGTCACTGATTCATAGAATGGTGCAATTTCATTAAAGACATGTTGTTTCTCAAAAAGCGACATATAGATGTTGGCGAAAGTCGGTGCGCAGGATGCGCCCATGCTTACTCCTTGATTTTGCTTATAGAGTTTGTTATTAAACTCAAAAGTATTGTCTGACAATATGATTTTGAGGCACTTCAAAATGAAAATGGATGGGCATTTGATCTTATATGCATGAATGAACCAGTGTACCGCTGTTATTGCACCTTCAATAGGTATATTGCTACACAAGGCCTCTATATCCATCATCACTAGGAACTGTCTCTCCGGGCAAAATGTCACATTCGCCACTACATTAATAATGTGACTCGTGTCCTGCACAAAAGCTGGGGTTCTTGATACATGCGGGCATAGAATGCCATCCATGTATTTTGCCAAAGGCTCAGTAACCGAGCCTATGGTGGTTACTATGGGCCTAAGGGGAGGGTCCCTTACATCTTTATGAACTTTAGGAAGGCCGTAGATACTGGCCATTTTTGGTGATTCTACGTTTAGATAAGCCCACTCTTTTTCACAAATATCTCCCTCCCGCAGGGCTCGAGTACTCAACTTACGTATCTTGCTCATAACCTGTTTAGTAGGATCTTTATTAATTGGTGAATAGAATTTGGTATCACCAAGCATATCTTCCATTTTGACCACATATGTAATAGTATCATATACCACAATACCTTCACCTTTGTCACAGGCCTTGATTGTCTTGTCTGCTTTCGCTTTGAGATCCCCCAGCACCTTATATTCATCTCTAGTCAGATTAAATGGAGTCTTTTGAACATATTTCGTCATATGGACGAATTTGTTGTATAAACATTTCTCAAAGATAGCCACTTCTGATGGTAACTGGTCAATAGTGGGAGTGAAGGTGGATTTAGGCATAAGACCTGAGAGGTTGATATTATCTCCTAGAGTATAATAGGTAGCAAAATAGCCTAGCGTGAGCCGAGGCCTGAATAAATGTTCTATATATGTTGGCCAAAGAAGAAATATAGATGAATGGCTCTTTGTGGTGCTCCTTTAGTGAATGTATAAGTATATAACAATACTTGGAATGTGTCTGAAGACTCTGTTTTATGTCAGGTATCTAGGATTTACGATCGTCAGTTAAGGTGACATGTTTGAATTTTATGTATATAGCACAATTATTTTTTGACCATAATTATATTGTTATGTATGTCTTTTTTTGTAGTAAAACCACTGGTATGAAGTATATGCCCTGAGGAAGGCTTTGCCGAAACGCGTTGGTCTTTTACAACTGCAACCAGTGCTTTCAAGATTATACACAGATGTCAATACACATTTTTGATGGGTCTACTTAATTCTTTAGGGGTATTTTGTTCCAGGTTCTTGTCTTTCAACACCTGTTTTCCCTTTTTTGTAGGGTTGGGACATACAATATATTATCTGGTGGTTGAAAACTGTTCATCATGATTCATATGTATTAATGAATTTTTTCTGGTGGTTGGAAAATATGTTTTTTATGATTCTTATGTATCAATGATTTATTTCTATTGAATATATGTGTTTTTTTGAGAATTATTTATGTATGTATTTTTGTGGTTTTTGATCAATTATATCTTCAAAAAAATAACAAATGAAGTAAAATAATAAAAAGATAAAATATTTTTTCAATATTTATATGTTTATATAGCATTTTTGTGTGTTGTGGTCCAAATATATGAGTGTGTAACGTGTTTTAAATGTGCACTGAACCCGGTGCAAACTCTTTTTCCAATTAAGAGTTCTTCACAGGTCCAGTAGTGTACTGTCTTCATAGGGTCAGAGCCCTAGTACTTATACCCAGTTGTGCCTTTGAAGTGGGGGTGACTTCGAAGCAGGTCCTTGAAGGGCACAGAGCCCACTCTCTTCCCAGCCCTGGATCCAGACTATCAGTAGGTGGTATTCAACCCCTTGTGTGGAAAACAGGACACTGCCTATTAAGGTGTAAGGTCAGCTCCCCTTCCCTCTCCCTCTTCCTGACTACAGCAAGCTATCAGAATGCAGATGAATGCAGATGAGTTATCTGTCACTCTGACTCTTCCTGTGATATGGCTGTATAGAGGGACAGGGCCGGACTAACTACTGGGCAGTTTGGAATGCTGCCGAGCTGGTGGCGGATTTCACTGTGGTGGGGGCTGATTTCGTTCATGGAGACCTGCGTGTGCTTCGAAATAATTAAAGCTAAACGAATTTCGTTTAGTACATGCAGGTCCCCATCAACAAAATCAGCCCCCAGCTCAGCAGCATTCCAAACTGCCCGGAAGCCAGTCCAACCCTGTAGAGGGAATGCACATAGTGTAGCTGTCACCCACCCTAGACATGTATTGGAGACCGGCTGCAAGGCTTAGAGACCAGTAAGAGCAAAGAAAGCCCACTTTCTAAAAGTGGATCTTCTAAAACAGTAATGTTAAATCCCACTTTACCATTAAAACAGGATTTATTATTACCATTCCAAAGATATGAAACAAGATGCAGGCTACTCCTTTCTAAACAGAAATTACAGTTAAAAGCGTATTAAGAAATTCCCAATGGTAGCCTATGAGAGGGGTAGGCCTCATATGAATGAAAAAGAAATGTAGCTGTTTGTCACATTAACATCCTAAAGACTACATCTATGCACTATACTATGAAAGGATGGAATAGCTAACTTGTACCTAGAGTTTCTTGGGATTCAGCGTACTGCATACCTGTTTACAGCAAAAAGCTGTAATTATCAGAAAGCCGAGAGATAGTGTGTCCTCTGAAGAAAAATGCACATCAGCTGCGCTCAGCACCACTCCTCTCAGAATTGGCTTGGTATCCGCTCTCCATGCCGATGTCCTATAGTCCCAAGCATAGTTTTGTTCCTGAGCACAAACCCAGCAACAGCAGGTTTGGCTACTGGAAAGAGGAATTCCCCCAACAAACCAGTTCTGGAACAGGTTTCCCCCATTAGGATTGGTACCACTCTAGCTACTTGGACAATGGCAGGGTCAAGTCTACGTTTGAATTACATCTACCTGTTACAGGGAGGGATGCCCCTTTAAAGCGTGTGCAGTTGGTGTGCACATCGCCCAGGCCATTCTGTCATGAGGTGGTCACACCTCCTCCTAGCCAAGGTCCTTGTGTTCCCTTTATTGACAGCCATTCACACCTTCCAGAAGGCTGCCAGGTGTCAGTTGGGGATTAACACAGAAAAGGCTACTAGAGGTTTTAGGTAGGAAAACACCAACTTTCTAAAAGTGGCATTTGTAAAATAGCAATTTAATATCTGACTTGACCATCAGATTGGATTTTAACGTCTGTAAAATCTGTAATTTACAACACCTCTTGAGGCAGAAAGCCAGGAGGTTGTGGTGCTATCTGTTGTATTTTAATCATTGGACCACTTTGAAACTGTTTTGGCGCATTTTATTCTGTTTAAGCCCCACACGTTCATCCCCCACTCAGAGCCGATTTGGAGCTGAGAGTGGGATCGAACCGACGATCTCCTCCTTGGCGGCCATCTTGCTGGAGGTTCAAGGTTAGCGTTCTAGCTGCCCTGACCTTCCGCCCTTGGTTGCATAAATTGGCGCGTTCACACAGGCGCGGTAAATCTGTAATTTGCAACACCTCTTGAGGCGGAAAGCCGGGAGGTTGTGGCGCTATCTGTTGTATTTTAATCACTGGACCACTTTGAAATTGTTTTGGCGCATTTTAATCTGTTTAAGCCCCACACGTTTGTTCCCCACTCAGAGCCGATTTGGAGCTGAGAGTGGGATCGAACCGACGATCTCCTCCTTGCCCGCCATCTTGCTGAAGGTTCAAGGTTAGCGTTCTAGCTGCCCTGACCTTCCGCTTCTCCATAACATAAATGGCGTCATATACCCGTAGGCGCAGCGGACGGGCGCAGCGGGCGCGCCGATGGCGTGCCGAAGGCGCGCCAAAGGACCGGGCCTAGGGCCATATTCCCTGGCCATTCCTCCTTTCAATTGGAGCCAGCAAGTAATATATATAAAGGAAGGAGTAAGGAGAAAACTAATTCTGGTAAAAACACTTGTTTCAGTTTGAAGTATAGCTCCAAGCAGTTGAGAGACTTGAGAATACCCATACAGAAGGCTTGTACCTTTTTACATCTAGAAGTTGGAATTGCCTCCTGCTGGAATTGTGGTTTATCCACAACGACTAGACATAGAGGGAAAGAAAGGAAATATCCAAAGGGAAATCGACCACAACAGAACGTTAAAATGCTCTCGCTCTTGAGCTTAAATTGTAGATCATTACCCATGCACAAATATGACATTTTTAATCTACTGGTGGAGGAAAATCGGGACGCCCTCTTTCTGACCGAGACATGGCTCCAAGAGAGATGCAGTGGCCGTGCCTGATAATTATGCGATTGTTAGGCTCGACCGTTCTAATAAAATAGGAGGTGGCATAGCCGTTCTCTTTAAAAAAGAATATAGTTGTGAGTTTACAAGACTCCCAATTGTCAAAGGGGAGGCGGCTATTTTTAAGCTGGCGATTACCCCTAATTTTACATTCTCTGGTTTGCTGGTCTATCGTCCACCAGGCTCAGCTCTGAATTGGATGACAATACTACCTGATATTATAAGTCCCATGGTTCTGTCAGCTGCCAATTTTTCTCTCCTCGGAGATTTTAATATACATTTGGAGAACTCAGCCTGTACCATCATCTCAGAATTTATATCGGACTTAGCTGCCCAGAACTTGATGTTATTAAATACAGGAGCAACTCGTAGTGCAGGCCATCTGTTAGATCCTATTATTTCCAACATTAAGGATGTCAATGTTTTACCGGCACTTCCACTTACTTGGTCAGACCACTATTTGGTTAGATTCTCAGTACAGATTCCCGCTCAGGAAGTTAACGTCCCATTGGACCAACCAAGGCTGATCAGAAATTGGAAAAATTTCGATCTTGAAATTCTGAATAATCACTTAGATGCCCATCGCCCTGGCCCCAACCGGTCGGCTCAGTCACTGTCAGACGAAGTTCAAGATTGGCTAAGGGTGGCCATAGATACTTGTCTTCCTTTTTCCAAGGCAAAGTGCAAGGGAAGTCGGCCACCTGCCCCTTGGTTTAATGAAGCATTAAAAAAGGAAAAATCAGAATGTAAAACTTTGGAGCGTAGGTGGAGAAAACACTATCTATCAGAAGCAAAAACAGAATATAAAAACAAGCTGAAAAGATATCAGTCTCTCGGTGATAAAGCTTGAGCTGACTATGTCTGCTCCTCAATATCAGAGGCTTTAAACCGCTCCCAAATGTTATTTAAAATGGTTAAAGAGCTGGCAGGATCAAAAACTGTAGCTAGTCCTCTGGAATTAAGTAAAGGTCAATGTGAAGCCTTAGCGTCTTTTTTTATACAGAAAGTGGATAAAATCCATCAAGGGATAGCGATAGCCAAGCACGATGAACTACACCCTGGGGCCATACTCCCTCCCTTGAGGGGGCAAGCGGATGGACTGGATGTGGAGCTACCTCTGAATAGGGGAAACGCTCTGGAAAACTGGCCAAAACTGAGTACAGAAATCCTAATTAAACTGCTTAGTTCTATTAAGTCAGGATCACCTAAAGATCCTTTACCTTGTAAAATACTTTAAAAACTCTCCATAGACTCACTGGACACTATCACGAACCTGTTAAATACGTCCCCGCATGAAAATACCGTACCGTCCGAGTGGAAGCATGCCATGATTCACCCCTTATTGAAGAAAGTGGGAACAGATCCAAATCAGCCCTCAAATTTTCGGCCGATTTCATTGTTACCAATCTTCTCAAAATTTTTTGAAAAACATGTGAATTAAACCCTAACTGAATTCGTCACCACCCATGAATTGCTACCATCCTGTCAATCTGGGTTTAGAGCGGGCTTCTCGACAGAGACCACGTTATT
Source organism: Lissotriton helveticus (assembly GCF_964261635.1). Classification (NCBI taxonomy): domain Eukaryota; kingdom Metazoa; phylum Chordata; class Amphibia; order Caudata; family Salamandridae; genus Lissotriton; species Lissotriton helveticus. The sequence goes on from NC_136057.1 coordinate 1,150,089,822, forward strand.
GGGTGTTATTGAAAACATCCGGAGTCGTCTGGACAAAGGAGAGACGGTCGCTCTTATATTGCTGGACCTTAGTGCCGCATTTGATTCGGTATCTCACATGGTCTTAATTTCTACACTGCAATCACTCGGCATCTGCGGTCCAGCGTTGAAGTGGCTCACGTCCTTCCTGAGGGGAAGAACCTTTCAGGTCTTCTCCCAGATCGCATGTTCAGAAACACATATTTTTGAACATGGTGTACCCCAGGGATCGATTTTAAGTCCCTTATTGTTCAACTTATATATGAGCCCTTTGGCCAGGATTGTTGAAGAAACAGGACTAGTGATGTTTTCCTATGCGGATGATTCTCAACTTGTTTTTTCTCTGACATCAGAGACAGGGAAGGATGAGTCTATCTTGAAAAGTGGTCTAAAGAAAATAGCAGGGTGGATGCAGGATAATTTTCTCCAATTAAACGGAGATAAAACGGAGGTTATTATCTTAGGGAATAATAAAAGTTTGTGGGGCCCTCACCACTGGCCAACTGAGAAGGGCAGGATCCCGGTCCCAGTGGCACAAGCACGCAATCTTGGAGTCATCATAGATGATGCACTCAAGATACACAAACAGGTAGAAAAAAATGCAGGAACGTGCTTTACCATCTTGAAGTGGTTGAAAAAGATCTGCTGGTTGTTACCGGAGCAAACAAAGAAGACGGTGGTAAATGCCCTGATCACCTCCCGTATAGATTATGGAAATGTCTTGTATTTGGGCTCAAATAAGGCTACAATCCGTAAGCTCCAGGTAATTCAGAATTCAGCGGCTAGGTTATTATGCAGAATCCCAAGACATACTCCAACCTCTCAATATCTCCGAGATTTTCATTGGCTGAAGGTGGAAAATCTGATTAGATTTAAGGCGCTCTGCATTATGCATAAAATAAATGCTGCTAAAGCCCCTAAATACCTGATGTCATTGGTCCTCCCTTACCGTCCGTCTCGATCATTGCGGTCCTCAACCCAAAAGAAATTTGCGATCCCCAGATTTAAGCTTTCCCGCGTGGGAGGGAATTATTTTTGCTATCTAGACCCTACGTTGTGGAACTCAATGCCCATTGCAATTCGTCTGGAAGACAACTACGGCAGATTTCGCAAAAGCCTAAAAACCTGGCTATTTAACATCTAGACCGCGTACTATCAGTGTTATGATCTCTTTACAAATTTTTCGCGCCAGGGAACCCTTTGTGGGTAGCTGTCGCGCGTAATAAATGCAATTATTAATAATAATAATAATAATAAAGTCATAACAATTTGAGCAGTTGAACCAAGGTTCTAAATATTCCCAAACTGGAGTTATACATAAAAAGGTGTTATAATGTAGCCAAGCGCTTTTCTGTGGAAATGAAAGCATTGCCATAGTAAAAATTCATTTGGAGATTTTTCACTGCCAGGAGATGTAAAACTTGAGAACAAGTCTTACATTTTAAATGTCATTCACCCTGCACATGGGGGGCATTTAGGGCCTACATTAGGAGGGAGTTACCAATTTTAAAAAGGAAGGTTTAGGCCTGGCAAAAGATTTAGTTTGCCAAGTTGATTTTGCACATTCAGGCTGCAGGCGCAGCCTGAAGATATGTTTTACTTTGTTACTTCAGTAGAGGCACAATAGGATAGGTGCTGTGGACCATCAGCATCACGACCAACGCTGAAGACACACTCACCGCCGCCGAACACCTACACTTCCAAATCCACACCGACCCCCAGACCACCCTCAGAGGAACGCTCATCTACAGACCCCCCGGGCCCACGGACACAATTCAGCGAAACCATCGCCGATTTCATCAGCCCACACGCCCTAGCCTCACCAGAGTACATCCTCCTAGGGGACCTGAACTTCCACCTGGAGAAAAACAACGACAACAACTCCACCACCCTGCTCGACAACCTCGACAACCTTGGACTCAAGCAACTGGTGAACATCCCCACCCACTATGCCAGCCACACGCTCGACCCCATCTTCCCTGCCAGCAGCCACGTTGCCTTCAGCCACTCCACCAGACTACACTGGACCGACCACAGCTGCATCCATTTCACCTTCAAGAAGACCACATCCCACCACCACACGCTACAGATCCCCCACAGATGCTGGAGCAAAGTCACCACAGACCAACTGACTACATCGCTGAGCCAGAACCCACCTGCTGACACCCCTGACACCAACGACGCAGCAGACAATCTCGCACAGTGGATCACCAACTGCGCCGACGACCTCGCTCCACTGAAGAAACCCCCAGGCAAGACTAGCAACAGAAAAACCTCATGGTTCACAGACGCCCTCAAAATAGCTAAGAAAGCTTGCCGAACCCTCGAAAAAGCTTGGCGCCACGAACTGACTTCAGAAAACATGACAGCCCTGAAGAGCGCCACCCGCGAATACCACCAGATGATCCGCACCACCAAAAGGACATCGTTCAAAGAGCGGCTTGACAACAACTCCCACAACAGCAAGGAACTCTTCAGCATCGTCAAAGAGCTCTCCAACGCCAGCGCCAGCAAAAACGACATCACACCTTCGCAAGACCTCTGCGATTCCCTCGCCGCATTCTTCCACCGCAAGATCACAGATATACACGAGAGCTTCGGACCCCAGACCCCGCCTCCAGCCACCAAACCAACAACCCCCACCACCAGCCTCAGCGCATGGACGCCCATCAGCACTGGAGACACCACCCGCGTCATGAACGCCATCCACTCCGGCTCCCCCTCCGACCCATGCCCTCATCATATCTTCAACAAAGCCGACACCATCATCGCACCCCACCTCCGGAACATCGTTAACAGCTCCTTCACGTCAACCGCCTTCCCTGGAAGATGGAAACATGCAGAAATCAACACCTTTCTAAAGAAACCAACAGCGGACCCCAAAGACCTCAAGAACTTTTGCCCCATCTCTCTTCTTCCCTTCCCGGCTAAAGTCATCGAGAAGACCGTCAACAAACAGCTGACTACATTCCTCGAAGCAAACAACTCGCTCGACCCATCCCAGTCCGGATTCCGAGCCAACCACAGCATCGAGACCACCCTCATCGCAGCCACCGATGACATCAGGACCTTGATGGACAACGGAGAGACAGCCGCCCTCATCCTCCTGGACCTCTCAGCAGCCTTTGACACCATCTGCCACCACACCCTAATAACCCGCCTCTACAACTCTGGGATCCAAGGAAAGGCCCTGGACTGGATCACATAGTTCCTCTCCGACAGAACTCAGAGAGTCCGCCTCCCTCCCTTCCGCTCCGAGGCCACCAAGATCATCTGCGGTATACCCCAGGGCTCCTCACTCAGCCCGACCCTCTTCAACATCTACATGAGTCCCCTTGCCACCATCGGACGCAAACACAACATCAACATCATCTCCTACGCCGACGACACCCAACTGATATTCTCCCTCACCAAAGACCCTCTCACCGCCAAAGCCAACTTCCAGGACGGAATGAAAGATGTCGCAGAATGGATGAAGCACATCCGTCTGAAGCTCAACTCGGACAAGACGGAGGTCCACCTGGGACAACTCCTGGTGGCTCACGACGCTGGGCACCGCACCGACACCCACGGACCACGCTCGCAACCTGGGATTCATCCTGGACTCCTCCCTCACGATGACCAAGCAAGCCAACGCAGTCTCGTCCTCATGCTTCAACATCTTGCGCATTCTCCGTAAGATCTTCCGGTGGATCCCCACCGAAACCAGAAAGACGGTCACCCAGGCCCTCGTCACAAGCCGACCGGACTACGAGAACGCCCTCTACGCAGGAACCACAGCCAAACTTCAGAAACTGCTTCAGCACATACAGAACGCCTCCGCACGACTCATCCTCCACATCCCTCGCCACAACCACATATCCGCCCACCTGAGAAACCTGCACTGGCTCCCCGTCAGCAAGAGGATCACGTTCAGGCTGCTCACCCACGCACACAAAGCACTCCACAACATGGGCCCTGAATACCTCAACAACCGCCTCTCGTTCCACACCCCCACCCGCCAGCTCCGCTCCACCAGCCTCGCCCTCGCCACCGTCCCACGGATTCGCAGAACCACCACCGGAGGAAGATCGTTCTCCTACCTGGACCATCTCACCTTCAAGAGACACCTCAAAACCTGACTATTTGAGCAGTAGCGGCACCCCCCCTTCACGGGTGAGTAGCGCGCTCTACAAAAGTATTGATTGATTGGTTGGTGCACTAGTAGCATTTACCTTACAGGCCCTGTATAAGCAGAGTACCAAATTAGGGACTTACAGGTAAGTTAAATATGCCAATTGTTAGACCTGTCATCCTTAGGGTGGTCATCCCTCACATTTTTTGCATGCTTACCTTTTCTTTTTGCTGTATTTTTTGTTGACCTTAGGACTCTGATCACTTTACCACTGCTGACCAGTGCTAACGTGCATATGCTTCTCCACTAAACATGGTGACATGGGTGTATGCCAAATTGGCATATTTAGTCCCTTGTAGAGTGGTATACCATATACTGAGGGCCTGTAATCTAAATGCTACTAGTGGGCATGCAGTAGTGATTGTAACTCCCACATAAGTAGACTTTCAAACCTCTCTCAGGCAGGCCATTGCAAGGCCTGTGTATGCAGTTTACTGCAACTTCCACTTGACATTTAAAACCACTTGCCAAGCCTTAAACTTCCCTTTTATTACACATACCTCACCCCTTAGGTAGGCCCTAAGTAGCCCTAAGGACAGTGTGCTGTGTATGTAAAAGGTAGGACAAGCACTGGCACTTTTTGCATGTCTTAGTAATCCCAAACAGACAAATCTATTTTTATTACTGTAAGGCCTACTCCTCTCATAGTCTGGCATTGGGATATCCTTAATACACTTTTAGGCTGTAATTCATGATTAGAAAGGAGTAGCTGCATCATGTTCATATCATTAGAATGGCAATGTTAAATCACCTTTATTGGTAAAGTTGGATTTAACATTACTGTTTTAGAAAGGGCACTTTTAGAAAGTGGACATTTCTCTACTCTTACTACTCTGTGTGCCTTGTAGCCTGTCTCCAATACAAGTCTGGGGTAGGTGACAGCTACACTTTGTGCATTGCCTCTAGACAGCCACAAACACAGGAAGGGTGAGTGTGACAGAGAACTCACCTGCATTTATCTGCATTCTAATAGCTCTTCCTGAGCAGGAAGAGGGAGGGGTAGCTGGCACTAACACCTGAATAGGCAGTGTCCTTTTTCCCACACATAGGGCTGATTACCCCCTACTGATAGTCTGAAGTGCAGGCTGGGATGAAAGGGGGACCTGTGCACAATAAGGGCCTGCTTTGAAGTGACCACCACTTCAAAGACACAACTGGGTATAAGTACTGGGGTTCTGACCCTGACAAGACAGTACACTATTGTACCTGTGAAGAACTCTGCAAGGAGTAAAGACTGCTGTGCTACAAGAATTGACACTCTGCTTGACTGCTGCCCTGGAAGAGCTGCTTTTCTGCTTTGCTATGCTGCCCTGCTGTCTGCTGACATCTGCCCTGCTAAGGATAAGAACTGGGCCCATCTGACTTGAACCCAGAGTGACTCAAACGCCTTGCTGGCTTGTCCCCCCATTCTGAGTCTTAGGGCCATCAAAGACTTCCTTCACCTCTGCAACAGCACCTGCACTCTGCCATTTGTGACACCTGCCCTTACAAGTGTGCCAATGCAGCCCTGGGTCCTTGAAAGTGAGAATTTGCATTCTAAAGGAGTTTGTCGATGAACCCTTCATCGCCTGCACGGATCAGGACCAACGCATTGAGTCTCCGACGTTAACACTTGCACAAATGCTTTACACATTCCCTCCTTAGATAAACCTGACTGCTTTGTGCCAAACTACCCGAGGGTGACCAAAGGTTATCTTTTAGTGAGTAGCTAGCTTACCCTGACTAGAGTGACGGTTCCTGCGTGTGCATGGTGCACACCCTGGCAACCAGAAACCCCCGTTCTAACACTAATCAAGGATTAGCCAATTCTACATATTGTTTAGGGGTCAGAGCATATGCGCTGGGGCCTGGTTTCAGGGATCCAGTGTAACAGAGTTGAAAACCAGCAAGATGAGTCCAAAAGAGGGAGCTGATCACGCAAAAATAGGTATTTGCTTACAGCCACAATATTGACCACACCTTGCAGGATTGTAGCAGTCACAAACCAGATGTATGTCACAATATCAAGTTTCAAAATATTCTCTGCCAACATTTCATATCCAGAATACTGCTTACAGAAAAACATGAAGGTAAACAAATATTTAGTGTCTTTAGCTCCATTTCTGCAGATTATATACAGGCACACACATGATAGTGTCTGAGGGATTCTGCTTCTACACAGAACTGTGCACAGAGACCCAGGACCTCATTGAATTGTGGTGTACCAAAAATTCACCTCAGTGCCTAGAAACCCTAACCAGCTAGCATCAGTGTCACATTAGCTCTTTGTCCTATAGCAAAGGAACCAATGATTAGACAACCCAGAACATGCGACTTAGGTTATACAACTCTACGGCTTGGACGTCCCAATTATCAGAGCGTATATTTTGTTTAACCACATCCCCCATTGAAACACGAAGTACATTAGGGACATTAATAACCTCTGTGGGTCCGTGGATTTGACATTTTACAGCATCCCATACTATCCCATCTAGGACAGGTCAAGCAGTGATATTCACAAAAGTCTGGTCCCTCTTCATTCTATGTGAAGAGGAGTGGGGGGCCAAAGTTCCATCAATTTATCTAATTGTTGTTCTTTCTTTAACATAGTGTCCATTCACAAGACGGAAAAAATACACCACAAATCCAATGGACATGAATAAAAAAAATTAAAAAAGCACCAGCCAAATGTAAGTCCAGGGGGGAATTAAAAAATGTTTTTAAACCAAACAGCAAAAATCTAAATCTTTGAGGGGGACTTTGATGTGGCAGAGTCAGTGTCAAGTGAAAAACGTGATCGGTTAGCCATACAGGTCTCTAAATCAGGCATAGATAAGTCTTAAAGGATTCGTAACTGTAGTCATCTCGATGGCAATAGCAGGTCCGGCAGCAGGTGTCAGAACCAAAACAGAGTTTCGCAGCATAGCAGGTGTCAAGCTAAGAAGAATCGGCCACTCTGTGTAGTTTGACATTGTCAATGGAGATGTACCTGTTTTCCTTTCGACCAGGAAGTGGAGACAAAATGACTGTTCTTATACCCTGCACGCCAAGCACAGGAACTGGAGCACGATATGAGGGACCAAACTTCTTCTTGTTTGCGACCTTTTCTCGGACCAGTTCACCAACTCGGGGTAGCCAGCCAACCACCGGAATCTGCAATGCAGCATCAGATGTGGAGGGCAGATGTTCCTTTGCAAGACTGTCTCTGGTCTTTTGTAGGTTCTCTAAAACATTAGAATGTTCATCTACGTCAAAGTATGCGGCAGACGCCGCCATGTCTAGACCCTCAAGGTCTGGAACAAATATTTTGATGCCAAAGAGCATTTCGTATGGGGTCGGCCCACCCAGAAACCTTCTAGGGAGATTAATAAGTGCCCGCTGAACGCTATTGAGGTAGGCAAGCCAGTTCCGGCCTGTACCCAATACTCTAGCTGTCAAGGATTGCTTAAAGTCACGGTTCATCTGCTCCACAACACTATTGCCCTCATGCCGATATGGAGACGAAAATTTGACCTGGACCCCCAATGAACGCATGGCATCCTTGTATGCCTTAGAGCCAAACGCTGGACCCTGGTCCGAATGGAAGGTACCACACGCAAAAATTCCCACAAAGACACGCAAATCCCTTACGACAGTTCAATAATCAGCACTCCTTTGTGGCCACAACCACACAAAGCGGGTGCACGAATCAACTGCAACTAAGATGTACTTATATGCAGTATCAGAGGAGAGAGGACCGCAGTGGTCTAAATAAACACACACGTGGTTTATTAGATATATACAACTGCGTCCGGGGAGGGAGTGCAGCAGTAGAAGATTTAATCTGCTGGAAAATGTCACAATGAAGGACATAATCACGCGTCTGTTTGTACAATCCCCACCACCAGTAACGCTGAGGTAGGAGAGATACAGTAGATGACACGCCGGCATGCGCTTAGGCTATGCCCTCGTGTGCCGCTGTTATCAAAGTATGGCTGCGGTCCACGTTGGGAATCAACCAGTCACCAACGCCGTTAATTTTCACATAAGGAACTTTATTAGGACTTAATTGATAAGATAATTTAGAAGGGAAACCTTTTGGGTATTTACCTCCCTTCTCTGTTGTGGCAATAGCTGCCAAGATGTCATCATCAATCTTACTTTTGGAACGTGTAACTGCAGCTACTGAATATGCTGCAACTGCTGTCTTGGCCGCTTCATTGGCAAGACTATTGCCAACAGCATGAACTCCAACATGCTGGTGACCAAGAGTATGAATTACAAAGACGAGTGGGAGCCTTTCTTTAAGTTCAGCCACTCAAACCCATATCATTTTATGTTTTATTGTGTGACCTTTGGAGTCACAATAGTCATTTTGAGTCCAAAAGTATAAATTGTCATTGTATGATTGAACACAGTTGTAAGAGTCACTCACGACAAGAGTAGTCACACTAGGATCTGCGTACTCCAATGCAAGCATTAGAGCGCGAAGCTCTGCCAATTGGGCGGAACAGTCCCCTAAAGTCTATGTATGCACGACATCGGTTTTGAATTCACCATCCACCACAGTACCAACCACTATTGCGCAGGCCGAAAAATAGGCATGTGTGGAGTGGTGGAGAAGCAGACCAGGATGCACGAATATCTATTGAAGTGGTTTATTGCCAATACGGTGGTACACAGATACAGTCTTTACGGTGACAGAGTCTTTTAAACAAAAGTCCTGAAAACAGAAGGATGAGCACACTTCCGCTGTAAGGGATTCTGGTAGTCGTAGTACGGCTTCACCGCTTCTCCTATAACGTCGGCGTCCGGTGTGCTAGGGTTTGTGGCCGTCGCCCGTTGACACCATAAAGGAAAGAAACCGTCAGTGTAAATGATACAATGGAAATCCTCAAGTGGCCGCATGGTCAGAGGAGCAGGATGAACAAATTCATACTGCAAGAACTCTTGTGTCCACAGAGAGGAATCAAAAATAAACGTGACATGCGGAGATGTCAAGGACGTAGCCCATTGTATCCACCGTGGGTGCAAAGCCTTTGAATTAGGTACACTGGCTTTCGTCACTGCCTCCAAGGCAGTATACGGAGTAACAACCAAAATACGTTGTCCCTGCAACAGTGCACGTTCCTTAAGAATCACCATTTGCACTGCTGTCAAAACTTTTTCCACAGTGGAAAACCGCAACTCAGCCGAAGTGTACAAGTCTGACGTGTAAGAGATAGGGACTGTGTCACCCTCATTAATAGTCAGGTACGTGAATCCCACTGTCCCGGTACAATTCTTATCACCATGTTGGTGTGGTTATCATGAATAAACAAGAATTTAGATTCAAGTAGATCAGCCTGCAAAGATTGCAAGATGGCTGAATGTGCAGGCAGCCAGCACAATCTGGAGAAAGTAGGTTGTACCAAAGCATAAAGAGGCTTGATACGCTTGCAATAATCGGGAATGTAAGTATGCCTGAAATTTTAAAAGCCCAGTAAAGATTGTTGTTTTTTCAGTGTTGAGGGAGCGGGCAGCCGTGCGCATTTCTCCTGGAAGTGAGGAGCCAAACCTCAACCTTCATTGTTGAGCTCGTAGCCCAGGAACAACACTGTGTACTCTGCAATGTGTGATTTTGCAAAGTTTAATTTATAGCCAAAATCCCCAAATTTGCAAATGATGCGGTCAACACGACACAGTCGGTGTGAGAAGTTGGCCTGATATATGATGCTCACTAGTTCTAGTGATCACCTTGTATCAGTCCAAACAACCCTTATGGTGATTGGTTGTAAGTCAACCTTATAGACCAGCTATCCTAATGGTGGCATGGAAAAAACAGTCTTAGGCTAAACTCTTTTGGCATGTGAAGCCAGCTGTTTTACCACAATATAACCCCCTGAATATATCAGATGAAAGGACACCACACAGGTTGTTATGAAAATAAACACTATATTTATTAATAACAAACACCTCTGAACTCTTTATGAGCTCAGAGGGCTAAGCACATGACAATCTCTTAGGAAAAATACGATAAGTTGCACAAAATTACAATGGTGCCCTAGGGGCATGGCAAACCATATACTAAGTAAATGGAATGTGAAAGTCAATAGAAGGAATGGAGCTGTCCAGAGGCTGTAGGATCGTTGGGACCACGCTACCCTAACTTTAGGTAAGGAATAGGAGGCCCACGGAACGCGTGTGCAGAGTGTGAACTCACACGCGAGATGCGTAACAACGTCTATGGACAGTACAGTTCAAGAAAAAGGTAAGTACGGACAATCCTGACTAGTTAGGACTAAAACGACTGTGGAACTGGACACTAGGAGAGTCAATCTACCCTTGAGCACCGAAATGCTCTTGTTACCTCACCCACGGGCTGCGGGTGCATAGATGCAAAGTCGTGTCGGGTTCCGGCGTTGAAGTCTATGGAGCCTGGAGGAAAAGATGCTGCAGGCGACCAGGAGGAAGATGTCCGGTGTGATCCAAGGGTGGATTAGAGATACTGAAGACCTGAAAGCAGAGGGGACAATGTTCACAGTCACTAGCCAGTGACTGGAGTGGAACCAGGAAGGAACCAGATGTCGTCGCGATCAAGTGAAGAGTGGACGCTTGACTCTGCAGCCACGTGGACCAGGAGGTGTCTTCGACAACCAGGATGGAGGCACGAGCTGTCCTACGCAGGCTCTCGCTGTCAGCGGTGTTGGTTCCGGATTCGGCGTCAACAGGCCTTGGAAAAGGCAACCCATGTGGTGAGTGGAAAAGGCATCTGGTGCGGACTAGGAGAGTCCGGGGTGCCCCTCTTTTGGAAGGGAGCAAGGGCCAGTCTGGAGCAACCAGACCAGCAGTGAAGATTTCAAGGTTCGTCGTCTAGGAGGCCACTAGCCAGCCGGCAAGTGACCAGACAACGCTTCGAGCAGCAAACAAGCAGATGGGCCCCACGCAGATCTCGTGGAAGCTGGAGGGCTGATCTTCGGTGCAGACGCTGCTCGGGGCTGGGGCTTCTCAATCCCCAAAGCACTTGGTCGAGTTTACCTCGGGAGTCGTGCTGGAAGCGAAGTGCAGGTTCTTTCAAGATGGCCGGTCCCACGTGTTACGTCGCACCCATGGATCTCAGCTTTGCTGCAGATGTGAGTTGAGGTCGGAGAGGTCTGGGAATCCGGGTCTCGTCGGGCTCTGAAGTCTGGATCCTCGAGGGAAGACGACAAAGTGAAGCCGCTGGACGCTTGATGGTGCCTGCAGTTGCAGGGTGGGCACTCCTTGCCCACAAGGGAGATTTCTTCAGTCTTCTGTGGAGCAGAACGTCGAAGTCCAGAGTTTCTTCTTGTAGAGTAGTTCAGGATTAATCTAATTTGGAATGGAACCAGCTCCTACCTTTATTCTCCTAAAGGGGGCTGCACTACTGACTAGGTCCCTCCCCTGGGTGGGACCAGGAAGGGGGGGTGGCTACACCCCCTATCCTTTGTCCAGTTTCATGCCAGAGCTGGGGCAGGGATGCCCCAGCAACTGGTTTGAACCGGTGTATGCACAGGACACCTTGTGTGCCCCAGGCATGTCTCATGCCTTTCAGGCCTCCCTACCTCAATACACAAAATCCTGTCTGGGGTGGTGCTAGCACCTCCCAAGGCAGGAAACCCTTTGTCCAGGCCTCCCTTGCTGGAAGGACTCCCAGCAGCAGGAGGTCAGACTTGTGTCTGTGGTGGCAGCAACCATTTTGTGATTCTGAGGCTCGAGTTAACTTTAACCAGGGTTCACAGTTACATACATGTCGTGTCCCTCTAGAAGGGTGGAATGCTACCCCCATCGCCAGAATTGGCGAGGGGGTAGTATTCCAATTCGTATGACACCTTACTCGACATGTTTTGATAATGTTATACCAGAGTTAGCATTTAACCGCGAGGATTATAATGCACTTAAGAGTATATGGTATAGCGTTATCATGGAACAGCTATTAGGACTTGGTTCCGCAAGCTGCAGATGGGCTCAGCTCATGCCAGAGCACCATCTCACATAATTCCAAGCACTCTGCCTTCAGGATTGATAAGGCCTGCCATAGGAGTGACTGATAGGAATATATGTGTCCATTTTAGGGTTAGATATAGGTATACTATATCTATAGCAAAGGGTGATTACACCACCTTGCCCCAGCTGTCTTGCAGCCAGTTGTGTCAGATTTAGATGGCCAGCCAGGGGTGGCATAATACATGCTTCAGCCTCTGGTAGGCCCTGGGTACACCTATGCCCTGGGTACCTAAGGTACACTGTACAGGGACTGATAAGGTGGCCCAGTACCAATTGGTAAATGCACCTAAAGTACATGGATGTCAATTTAGAGAGAGAACAGCTAGGCTGTGGGTCTGATTAGCAGGCCCACAGCCAGGGAAAGTCGTAAACCAGTGAAGCAAAAAGCAGAAAATCTGGGGTGACCATAGGATTGCAGACCCCACTCTCCTACATAACCCCCTCCCAAACTTAGGGACATTAAACTAACCTTGACCAGGTGAGTCTTCCTGTTCTAAGTGGAAATACCTGGAGAGACCATCTGCATTGCCATGGTCAGTCCCTGGTCTGTGCTCCACTGTAAAGTCGATCCCCTGTAGGGAAATGGACCACCTAAGAAGTTTGGGGTTTTCACCCTTCATCTGATTTAGCCATAAGAGGAGCTTATGGTCAGTCTTAATCTTGAAATGAGTTCCAAACAAGTATGGCCTCAACTTCTTCAGGGCCCAAACCACATCAAAGGCCTCCCTCTCAATAGCTGACCAATGTTTCTCTCTAGGGGTCAGCCTTCTACTTATAAAAGCAATGGGCTGGTCATGACCATCAATATTCAGCTGATATAGAACAGCTCCCACACCCAACTCAGATGCATCTGTTTGGACAATGAAGGTTTTGGAGTAGTCAGGACTCTTGAGAATAGGTGCAGTACACATGGCCTGCTTCAGGTCATCGAATGCCTTCTGACAGCTAACTGTCCACTGAACTTTCTTTGGCATTTTCTTGCTTGTCAAGTCATTAAGTGGTGTCACAATGGACCCATAATTTTTGACAAACTTCCTATAGTAACCAGACAGGCCCAAGAAAGCTCTGACCTGTGTCTGTGTGGTTGGAGGAGCCCAGTCCTTTATGGCCTGTATCTTGCTCTCCAAGGGTTGAACCTGGCCTCCACCTACAAGGTGGCCCAGGTACACAACCTGACTCTGCCCTATCTGGCATTTGGTGGCCTTGATAGTGAGGCCTGCCTTTTGCAGGGCCTCCAAAACTTTCCTCAGGTGGATCAGGTGATCCTCCCAGGTGGAGCTAAAGACAGCAATATCATCCAGATATGCTGCACAAAAGTCATCCAACCCAGTGAGAACTTGGTTCACCAACCTTTGAAAAGTGGCAGGTGCATTTTTCAAACCAAAGGGCATCACCACAAATTGGTAATGACCTCCTGGGGTAGAAAATGCTGTTTTGGCCTTGGCATCCTCAGCTAACCTGATCTGCCAATAACCAGCTGTTAGGTCGAATGTACTCAAGAAAGTTGCAGAAGCCAACTTGTCTATAAGTTCATCTGCCCTAGGTATGGGATGGGCATCTGTCTTAGTGACAGCATTGAGACCCCTGTAGTCTACACAAAACCTCATCTCTCTCTTACCATCCTGGGTGTGAGGTTTTGGCACTAGAACTACAGGACTAGCCCAAGGGCTCTCTGAGGGTTCAATGACTCCCAATTCCAACATCTTTTGAACTTCTTTCTTTATGCAGTCCCTGACGTGGTCAGGTTGCCTGTAGATTTTACTCTTGACAGGCAGACTGTCACCAGTGTCCACCTCATGGGTGCACCAGTTTGTCTGACTGGGTGTCAGTGAGAACATTTGTCTAAAGGATTGAAGAACCTGTTAGCAATCCTTTTGTTGATGCTCAGAGAGGCTGTCAGAAAAGACTACACCATCTACTGACCCATCATCAGGGTTCTGAGTGAGCAGGTCTGGGAGAGGGTCACTCTCTTCCTCCTGCCCCTCATCTGTGGCCATGAGCAAGCCCATGTCCTCCCTGTTGACAAATGCTTTGAGCCTGTTTACATGAAGCACCCTGTGGGGGCTCCTGGGAGTTCCCATGTCCACCAGGTAGGTGACTTCTCCCTTTTGCTCAATGATGGTATGGGATCCAGACCACTTGTCTTGGAGAGCTGCTGGGGCCACTGGCTCCAACACCCACACCTTCTGTCCTGCATGATAAACAGGACAGCCTCTTGGTCATGCCAAGCTTTTTGAAGTTCTTGGCTGGCCTCAAGGTTTTTGGATGCCTTCTCCATGTACTCTGCCATCCTGGAGCGGAGACCAAGTACATAGTCCACTATGTCAAGTTTAGGCTTTTGGAGAGGTAACTCCCATCCTTCCTTCACAAGACATAGGGGTCCTCTTACAGGATGTCCAAACAGAAGCTCAAAAGGAATGTAACCAACCCCCTTCTGTGAGACCTTTCTGTAAGCAAACAGGAGGCAGGGTAAAAGGATGTCCCATCTTCGCCTAAGCTTTTCAGGTAACCCTTTTATCATCCCTTTTAGGGTCTTGTTGAATCTCTCAACAAGCCCATTGCACTGTGGGTGATAGGGTGTGGTACATTTGTAATTTACTCCACACTCCTTCCACATTGCAGTCAAGTATCCTGACATAAAGTTTGCACCTCTGTCAGAGACAACCTCCTTAGGAAACCCCACTCTGGAGAAAACTCCAAGTAGGGCCCTGGCCACAACAGGAGCTGTAGTGGTCCTAAGGGGAATAGCTTCTGGATACCAGGTGGCATGATCCACTACCACCAGTATAAATCTGTGCCCTGATGCTGTTGGGGTGTCCATTGGTCCAACAATGTCTATCCCCACTATTTCAAAGGGTACCCCCACCACAGGTAGTGGTATAAGGGGGGCCTTTGTTGTGCCACCTGATTTGCCACTGGCTTGACAGATGACACATGAGCGACAAAACTCTTTAGTGTCCTCAGACATATGAGGCCAGTGAAAGTGTGGGGCAAGCCTGTCCCAAGTCTTGTTCTGGCCTAAGTGACCTGCAAGGGGAATCTCATGGGCTAAGGTGAGAAGGAAACCTCTAAGAGACAAGGGGATGACCAGCCTCCTGGTAGCACCAGGCTTGGGGTCTCTTGCCTCAGAGTATAGGAGTCCATCATCCCAATATACTTTGTGGGCACCTGTAGCATTCCCTGCAGCCTCAGCAGCAGCCTGCTATCTGAGGGATTCAAGGGAGGAACAGTCTAACTGTGCCTGCCTCAAGTCTGCCCTGGAAGGTCCCCCTGTCCCAAGCAACTCAACCTGTTCAGGTTCAAGCTTTTCTAGGACAGTTCCTTCTGGGGTCTCTGGGTCAGCCTCCTGAGAGGGCTGATACTCAACCTGAGGCAGGGGGGAAGGCTCAGCCTTACCCCTACTGCTCTTCCTCTTGGGTAGTGTCTGGTCCATTCTTCCAGGATCCAGAATTTGTTCAGCTGGGCATTTCTTGGCCTGTGACCTGGTCACAGCAAGGACATGTGAGGAGAGACCTAGCATTTCTACATGAGTCCTGTACTCCACATCTGACCACAGTGAGGATTCCAAATCATTGCCCAAAAGACAATCTACTGGGAGGCCTGAACTAACTACAACCCTTTTGAGGCCAGTTACCCCTCCCCAGGAGAAATTAACAACTGCCATACTGTGATTGGTAGTGACATTGCTAGCATTGGTCACTAGGTAATCTGAACCTAGCATGATCTGGTCAGGGTCCACAAATGTTGGTGTCACCATAGTGACACTGGCACATGTGTCCCTGTAGGCCTGAGCCATTTTTCCATTGATTAAAGGTGTTTGTCTGTATTTTCCCAGAGTACTAGGACTTACAGTAGGGGCCATATCCATGTCCCCAGTACAAACAAGAACTGCCTGAGTAGGAATTCTGACTAAGTCAGAACCCACCTCAGTTCCCAGGGTTAACCCAACTATAGCCTTGGGAGGTACACTACCACTAGTAACTGTACTAGGGGGTGCAGGTGTCTTAGGGACAGTAGTGGTAGGAGTTTGGCCTTTCTTGGTGCACTCACTAAACCAGTGAGTCTTACTTTTACAGTATTGGCACCATGGTTTCTTAGGACCATCATTCTTCTTCTTTTGGGAATTCTGGGACCCACCCTCCTTAGATTGTTGGGGCCCTGTTGAAGACTTCTGGTCATTTTGCTTATTCTCATTATTACCCTTCTGGTCTGCTTTCTTCTGGCCACCACCCTGGTTCTGGTTCTGCTGCTTGACCCTTGTCTTGACCCATCTGTCTGCCTTCTTTCCCAATTCTTGGGGAGAGGTCAGATCTGAGTCAATCAAGTGCTGATGCAACAACTGGTTCTGACAATTATTTAAGATTTGCTCTCTCATAATTAGATTATACAATCCTGTGTAATCAGTAACTTTGCTTCCCAGTAACCAGCCTTCCAAAGCCTTAGTGGCACAATCAACAAAGTCAGTCCAATCTTGAGCCTGAGTTTTCTGGGTGCCTCTGAACATTAACCTGTACTGTTCAGTTGTTAAGCCAAACCCATCAATCAGTGCAGTTTTCAAGACTTGGTAATCATTAGCATCCTCATCTCTAACAGTGAGGTGCTTAACTCTACCTTTACCTTCAAAGGAGAGCCACAATATAGCTGCCCACTGACTCTGGGGTACCTGCTGTACTTTGCAGGCCCTCTCCAGAGCAGTTATCCACTTGTGGATATCATCTCCTGTCTTATAGGAGGGCACTATTTTACTCAGGTTTCTAGTATCAAAACCCCTTTCTTTATCCCTAGGGATATTGCTGCCACCAGTGGGGACTACCCCACTCAACTGTTGCTCTCTAGCAAAGGCAAGCTTCTCTTTGGCAAGGGCAAGTTCTTCCCTTTGGATCCTCAGATTAGCCTCCTTCATCTTTGCTTCATGCTCTCTCCTCTGAGGGGAAGTCATTATCCTCTGAGCAGATACATGAGAGTGCACAGATCTGTTGGAGTCCCTAGAATGAGATCTATCTCTTCTGACCCCAAAGTTAAGCCTGCTTAGGGATAGCACTGGGGGTCCCCCAGTTCCTTCCCTATATAGGTCTAAGTTGGCCCTTGTAAGTCTGCTGACTAAAGGTTGCCCATTTTCTGCCTCATCCTCAGATAAGTCTTCCTCTTCCCCACCATCTACATTCTCTGTTTCAGGGAGGTTAGAGTCTGGATCACCAGGAGTACCTTCTAAGGGGGCATGCTCCCATCTGGATTAGAGGAGCCTGCATTAGCAGCCCTTCTGGCATCATATGTCTCTAAGAGACCTAACAGAAAAGGAATGGTAGGGTTAGAACCCTGTTTCAATTTCCTGGAGGTACACAATTGTCTCATCTCCTGGAAACTGAGAGCTGCATATCTGGAAAGGACCTGTGGAGGGTCACTAACCACTAGGGGAGTCTCTGAAGACTCTCCATGGGTAGACATGCTTTCTAGTGAGGTGTAAGTGATGCACCTACCTACACTATGGGTTTTCCTTCTGATCCCTTGCTAAGAGTTGTAGTCAGGGTGTGCTAGGCCCTTTCTACTACAACAGCTGGTTCAGTAGAACTCAGAGTATTTCTAAGCTTGTTATATGTACCTAGAGTACCTTATGTGATCTTTCAAATGATATTTCAAGATTATATTTGGTAAAAACAACAGCAAGCTCAAATCCCAACCGCTGCACACCAATGTGAGAAGTTGGCCTGATATATGATGCTCACTAGTTCTAGTGATCACCTTGTATCAGTCCAAACAACCCTTATGATGATTGGTTGTAAGTCAACCTTATAGACCAGCTATCCTAATGGTAGCATGGACAAAGCAGTCTTAGGCTAAACTCTGTTGGCATGTGAAGCCAGCTGTTTTACCACAATATAACCTCCTGAATATCAGATGAAAGGACACCACACAGGTTGTTATGAAAATAAACACTATATTTATTAATAACAAAAAACGCTGAACTCTTTATGAGATCAGAGGGCTAAGCACATGACAATCTCTTAGGAAAAATACGATAAGTTGCACAAAATTACAATGGTGCCCTAGGGGCACGGCAAACCATATACTAAGTAAATGGAATGTGAAAGTCGATAGAAGGAATGGAACTGTCCAGAGGCTGTAGGATCGTTGGGACCACGCTACCCTAACTTTAGGCAAGTAATAGG
The DNA here is from genome assembly GCF_964261635.1 of Lissotriton helveticus. Lineage (NCBI taxonomy): Eukaryota > Metazoa > Chordata > Amphibia > Caudata > Salamandridae > Lissotriton > Lissotriton helveticus. The sequence goes on from NC_136057.1 coordinate 1,150,108,143, forward strand.
AGGCCCACGGAACGCGTGTGCAGAGTGTGAACTCACACGCGAGATGCGTAACAACGTCTACGGACAGTACAGTTCAAGAAAAAGGTAAGAACGGACAATCCTGACTAGTTAGGACTAAAACGACTGTGGAACTGGACACTAGGAGAGTCAATCTACCCTTGAGCACCGAAATGCTCTTGTTACCTCACCCACGGGCTGCGGGTGCATAGGTGCAAAGTCGTGTCGGGTTCCGGCGTTGAAGTCTATGGAGCCTGGAGGAAAAGATGCTGCAGGCGACCAGGAGGAAGATGTCCGCTGTGATCCAAGGGTGGATCAGAGATACTGAAGACCTAAAAGCAGAGGGGACAATGTTCACAGTCACTAGCCAGTGACTGGAGTGGAACCAGGAAGGAACCAGATGTCGTCGTCGCGATCAAGTGAAGAGTGGACGCTTGACTCTGCAGCCACGTGGACCAGGAGGTGTCTTCGACAACCAGGATGGAGGCACGAGCTGTCCCAAGCAGACTCTCGCTGTCGGCGGTGTTGGTTCCGGATTCGACATCAACAGGCCTTGGCAAAGGCAACCCACGCGTTGAGTGGAAAAGGCGTCTTGTGCGGACTAGGAGAGTCCGGGGTGCTCCTCTTTTGGAAGGGAGCAAGGGCCAGTCTGGAGCAACCAGACCAGCAGTGAAGATTTCAAGGTGCGTCGTCTAGGAGGCCACTAGCCAGCCGGCAAGTGACCAGACAACGCATCAAGCAGCAAACAAGCAGAAGGGCCCCACGCAGATCTCGTGGAAGCTGGAGGGCTGATCTTCGGTGCAGGGGCTGCTCGGGGCTGGGGCTTCTCAATCCCCAAAGCACTTGGTCGAGTTTACCTCGGGAGTTGTGCTGGAAGCGAAGTGCAGGTTCTTTCAAGATGGCCGGTCCCACGTGTCTCGTCGCCCGCACGGATCTCAGCTTTGCTGCAGATGTGAGTTGAGGTCGGAGAGGTCTGGGAATCCGGGTCTCGTCGGGCTCTGAAGTCTGGATCCTCGAGGGAAGATGACAAAGTGAAGCCGCTGGACGCTTGATGGTGCCTGCAGTTGCAGGGTGGACACTCCTTGCCCACAAGGGAGATTTCTTCAGTCTTCTGTGGAGCAGAACGTCGAAGTCCAGAGTTTCTTCTTGTAGAGTAGTTCAGTATTAATCTAATTTGGAATGGGACCAGCTCCTACCTTTATTCTCCTAAAGGGGGCTGCACTACTGACTAGGTCCCTCCCCTGGGTGGGACCAGGAAGGGGGGTGGCTACACCCCCTATCCTTTGTCCAGTTTCGCGCCAGAGCTGGGGCAGGGATGCCCCAGCAACTGGTTTGAACCGGTTTATGCACAGGACACCTTGTGTGCCCCAGGCATGTCTCATTCCTTTCAGGCCTCCCTACCTCAATACACAAAATCTTGTCTGGGGAGGTGCTAGCACCTCCCAAGGCAGGAAACCCTTTGTCCAGGCCTCCCTTGCTGGAAGGACTCCCAGCAGCAGGAGGTCAGACTTGTGTCTGTGGGGGCAGCATCCATTTTGTGATGCTGAGGCTCGAGTTAACTTAAACCGGGGTTCACAGTTACATACATGTCGTATCCCTCTAGAAGGGTGGAATGCTACCCCGTCGCCAGAATTGGCGAGGGGGTAGTATTCCAATTCATATGACACTTTACTCGACATGTTTTGATAATGTTATACCAGAGTTAGCATTTAACCGCGAGGATTATAATGCACTTGAGAGTATATGGTATAGCGTTATCATGGAACAGCTATTAGGACTTGGTTCCGCAAGCTGCAGACGGGCTCAGCTCATGCCAGAGCACCATCTCACATAATTCCAAGCACTCTGCCTTCAGGATTGATAAGGTCTGCCACAGGAGTGACTGATAGGAATATATGTGTCCATTTTAGGGTTAGATGTAGTTATACTATATCTATAGCAAAGGGTGATTACACCACCTTGCCCCAGCTGTCTTGCAGCCAGTTGTGTCAGATTTAGATGGCCAGCCAGGGGTGGCATAATACATGCTTCAGCCCCTGGTAGGCCCTGGGTACACCTATGCCCTGGGTACCTAAGGTACACTGAACAGGGACTGATAAGGTGGCCCAGTACCAATTGGTAAATGCACCTAAAGTACATGGATGTCAATTTAGAGAGAGAACAGCTAGGCTGTGGGTCTGATTAGCAGGCCCACAGCCAGGGAAAGTCGTAAACCAGTGAAGCAAAAAGCAAAAAATCTGGGGTGACCATAGGATTGCAGACCCCAGTCTCCTACAGTCGGGTCATATTTTCTCGTCTGTGAGATAAATGTCATCAACATACAAACATGCATCTGCACCAAGCCACTCTAAAAGAGAGACTATGCGGGCGGCAAAGACGCCTGGACTGTTTTGTAGCCCATAGCCAAACGACATAATTGGCATTGTTTGTCACCACTGGTAAAAGCTGTCCATTGACTACTAATAGAGGACAGGTTATGGGCAAATAAAACATTGGATATATCAAGTGTGGTATTAAATCTTTTGTGCACGAGACTATCAACTAGAGCAGAACTGTGAGTATTCTGCACCGTGCACGTACGACAATGGGAGTTTAAGTGGCGGTAATCCAAAACCAAACGGTATGAGCCATCCAGCTTGGTCACAGTAAAAAGAGGGTTATTCATCGGACACACACATGTTCCAATTACACCTTGATATTCCAATTGGTCAAGGATTTTGGCCACTGGAGCTTTCGCTTTGCGTTGAATTGGGTATTGGGGTTGAGGCTGTAGCATAGACCATAAGGGTATCTCATGCCTGGGGGAACATTTATCCCAACCACAGTGAGTATGGTACAAAGCCGGCGCAAGCGCCTTAGCCAAATCTTCTGCAAAATGCATGGCTTGCACTGTATACGCGAAACTAGGGAGGATTACCTCCTCCCCTTGCGGAGCTGCGAAAACAAAAGGTGGGAGCCAGTCGACCTTCGCCAATAAAATGTCATAGGTAGTAGTTACATTTTCCCAAAACACCCCTTTTATGGTACGTTGTATGTCACCTTCAGTTAAAAGGACAATTTCAAATAGTCTTTCAGGGGGAGCCACTCTAGCATCAGCTGTCTAAACTACAACAAATTTTTCAGTCGCTGTCACCTTCAGTAGTGGACGCAACGCCTCTCGCACTATGGTAATCTCCGCTGCGCTGTCCAACAGCGTCAGCGCCCATGTCAGATTCCGAAGCTGCGTTCTCACTATCTGTGGCATATCTCGCTGGTACAGCAGCAACTTTCTTCTTCTGAAACTGGGGTCTCTGATGTGAAGAGTCGTCCTTCTTGCCTTTACCGTCAGCCTTGTGGGGTGGGTCTTGCTTCGCACCCCTCCCCCGCCACTGTACCCTCCACTGGTGGGTGAGACCAATGAATCCTGCAAAGAGCGAGGAGAACGTTGACCAGGAACCTGAAAACGATCAGGTGACTTAATCGTAGCGCGGTCGCGCAATTCATAAGTGCGCTCAGTAGACTCAGGTATTGGTGAGGCGGGATGGGACCCCTGTTTCTGTTACTTTTTCCCCTGTTTTTTATTTTTAGTCCAATTCTGTTTTGGACCTGAGGGGCAATCATCTTTATCAGACTTCGCTGCTTGTGTTTGCTATTTCGCTGCCTTGGCAAAAGGCTTAACACCTAAACTATTACGGCCAAAGGTCTTATAAGCCGCCCTGATAATTCTCGGTAACTGACGGGGATTCTCTGCATCGGGGACATCGTGCAAAGCATTTGACACCTGAAAGCCTACCGCATCTCCCTTAACGTTAGCAAGGACAAGATCGGAAACTACGTCAAACACTCCAACGAGTCTCATTCCCAATTCAACAGCCGCCTCCGGCCCATGCTCATCCTGAACACGCTTAATGATGGAGGGAAGGACAGACATTGACGGGGTGCCGGAGCATCTCGTATAGACTGCCGCAAAAATCATACCCCAAGTGGTACAGTCAGTAACTTCAGGCACTAAGTCTTTCTGCAAACTAATTATAAGGATCCTGTGTTTTTCCACAAGAGTTGTATTTTAAAAAATACTGCCTCCAGTTTGTCAAATTTCTCGGCAGGCCAAAAAGGCATTTCATCCTTATCATGGGGACGCTTGCCCATAACCGCATTACCATAACGGGACTAAGCTTCAAACCGTTCGGCCCAACTGGATGCGCTGCAACACCAGGGCCCCCACCTGGCATGTTGCGGGAAATGTAATGTACCAAAGCCCTAATAACCGTTACTGCAGAGGCATAAAGGGGCCTCAATTCAAGTAAGGGACATTCCCCTGCACGCGGGTGTCGGGTAAATCCAGGCAAAACAGGCCAAGATGTGCCTGGAATGGACATAGGACCTAATCTAACTGCTGTTAGAGTGTGGGGGAGGGCGCCATCAAACCAAACACGGTGCTGCCAAGCAGAAATCAGAATCACCTGTGTCCTATAAGGAGTATACTCCGCAGGCACGGCAGTGGGAGTGTATGTATGAAACACATTAGTATCTGCATTAACTGTCGGAAACGTAACCCATGAGTAGAAAAGCTCAAACGGGTATGCTGTGTCAGCACTCACAACAAAAACGACTGCCACGGCGACGTTGAAACCCTGCAAATTATTGCGAACAGCCAATCAACTGTGCTGTGGGATATCAACAGCAGCCATAACGACACAGAAAGAATGTAGTACAATACATAGTAATGTAGCACAACTGGGTAGTAATCCAATAGAAACCGTTTTAGAATATTAAGCTTGAAAAGACCTATTTAACTATTGGAAGGTTTATCTGTTACCACTGTCAACCGGAAACAATAGTGAGGGGGTCATGGACTGATACAAGCACGACTCGAGAGTCTCACAATAAGACCACAACGTTGGGCCCCATGTCGCAGGGATTCTGCCCCTACACAGAACTGTGCACAGAGACCCAGGACCTCAGTGAATCGTGGTGTACCAAAAACTCCACCTCAGTGCCTAGAAACCCTAACCAGCTGGCATCAGTGTCACATTAGCTCTTCGTCCTATAGGAAAGGAACCAATGATTAGACAACCCAGAACATGCGACTTAGGTTATACTCAGGAATGTTGAGAAGCAAGAACACTCTTTCGTTATACTCTCATACCAGTCCACAACAGGAGTAAAAAGGAGAGACAGAAAGGTTAATATATTTATTTTAAGACGTGCTCTAAGATGCAGTATCTTTGCTAACATAAGCAGACATATTATTAGAAATAATAGGATCAGCATTGTTAAGATTCCATAAAACACAAAAGGAGAAATCGTATTACAATGATGGTGAAAATAGGTCCTATAGTGCCTAGTAATTCAACCTCCCTAGGTAGGAACTATGTTTTATAAATTATAGAAGGTCTCTCAGGCTTGTTTGGGGGACCCCATACCTCCAAGATCACCAGGTGTGAATCAAATCAGGATCTGCAAAAGCTCTGTCTCTCTAGAAAAACTGGCTTTTTCCAAGTGTTTGAAATCATGCTTACAGTGTGAAATTAAAGGCGCCAGAATCACGTTGGCTTGCAGCTGCATATATGTTATGGCTAGAACGTGAGCCGATCAGCCCAGACAACAGCTACCTTGTTATGATAACCTTAGAGGCGTTAGCATTCAGTGTGCATACTAGAGTCACAATGTACGTCTAGGGATGCTGAAAACAAGCAATTCTCGTGTGAAGCACTTCACGCAGCCTAACTTACAACAACAGTTATATGCATTGTTGTGTGCAAGAGCAGCAAAAAGGTAAAATGGTGTTTGAACTTCTAATAAGCCTATGCTAACTTAACAATGTCCATTACTCGTGGCTACGCGCGACTCGGTGATGGCCGCATAGGAGAAGAGCTCTGTACCACCTGAGCCCTAAACCCCTGCATCAGCCACACTGATCCGTGTCCTGTTTCAGGAATTGATTGACCCGGGTGCCGTGACCACCTCTGGTCTTTCTCCTGCCCCGGAGGCGGAGTGGGAGTAAATCGCGGCCGATCGCAGGTCGCGGCCTTGAGTAGTGCTAAAGCCGCGACCCACAGTAATTCCTGTCGCCACGGGGCACGCCCTGCTGGGCGGACCCGCACCCACTTGAGGCCCTAGACCGGGGCCTAGTCCGCAACCCGGGACCACACCCCACAATCTGCTTGGCCTGCCAGGAGGCGGCCCACCCTCGGACGACACGGCTGAAGGCTGCACTGGGGAACGGGTGAATGACCTGCCCCCCCCACCCCTTGAGATCGGCTGGCTGCTGCTGGCGTGGTGGGCTCGGCCGGAGGAGGCTTGTGATCACCGGCGATGACCTGAGCCTGGGTGTGAGCATGACACGGGCCGACCGGAGCAGCTGTTGTACCAGAGCCCAGTGACCCGCGGGGAGCCCCCCCAACCAGCAGCTGGTGCTTCCCAGTCATATTCACTGGACGCCATATCGGAGTTACTGGTGGATGCCTGTACCACCTCCTCCTGTAGCCGTCGCCCCTGTGTCCGTTGGGTGGAGACTGAGTGTGCAACGCGGCGGCTGGGTCCCCCGGCTGGTACGCCCATGGCGAGTGGAAGGGGCCTGAAGGCGTCGCAGCAGAGCAAATTGGACAAGTACACCTGCCCGAAGAGCCCGGCCCCCGACCGTACAGTCCAGCAGGGGTCCGTTGGAGGGGCAGAAAGCACACCTCCTGAGCTGTCCCTCAAGGACGTCATAGACGCCATTTCAGGGGTGCACGCTCAACCGACGCCATATCGGTGGAAGTGACTTTGATCAGGGCCGACCTGCTGAAGGCTCATGAAAAGGTCAAGCAGCTGGAAATAACCACTCAAAGTTTGGTGGATGACGTCTCGCAGCTACAGACAGAGCTTCAGGATTTTCATGCCCTTAAAAAGTTTGCGCTTGACGACTACGAAGGGTGCGCGCAACAACGTACGCATAGTGGGTCTTCCCGAAAAATCGGAGGGGCAGGCGCCGGACCTATTTGTCGAGGAGCTGGTGCTCCAAAATCTCAAGATGCGAAGACTCTCAAAATTCTTCATGGTGGAACGGGCCCACCGTGTCCCGGGGGGGGTGGGGCGACCGAAGCCGAGGGTTCCTCCCCGACCCATTCTGGCGAGACTCCTGAATTTTAGAGACCGGGACGTGATATTGCAGCATGCCAGGAATTCACCGCCTTTCCAGTATGAAAACTCAGTTTTTTCCCGGATTACATTCAGGCGGTTCAGAGGCAGCGACGATCATTTTTGGCTGACAAAAAATCCTTGAGAGAAAAAGGTCTGAAGCACTCTATGCTCTTCCCCGCAAAGCTTAGAGTGGAGGCTAATGGAAAGGCCTGGCTTTTTGATCAACCCGAGGCTGCGGCTGACTGGCTGGAGAGCTGGAGGGACCCCAAGGAACACCCCCCACGTTGAGCCTGGTGCTTACTGACATGTGTGGTATGTGGGTTTGGGAGTTAAATAACTGTACGGATAGGCTCCCACACACATTTTTGTTGACTAAATATGGACAATATGGGGGGAGCATCACCGCGAACTTGGATGAGCTGGCGCCACTGGATATGTATCCTTTCCTGCTGCCCGGGAGCGGTCTCCTCGATCAGGACTAATGTACTGTGTGTTTCTTTTCTTTTAGGGGGGGTTTGGGTTGGTGTGGGGTCCTTCATCCCCGTATTTCACTTGTGTTCTTGTTCTGGGGCGACAGGCACTCTGCGTAGTTGGTTGTTGGGCTAGTTGTAGGCCCGAGATGCAGGGAGGAAGGGAGGGTGGAGTTGGGTCTGGTGTTGGGGGGGTTCGTTCTTTGTTGTTTGGTCGGCTTCAATGATGCACATGGTTTTGGATATGGTGGCACCCTTCCTGGGAACCCTAAGATTGGAGTGTACACTGACTCTTCTTTATGGGTTCGCACCTGGATAAAAGGTTCACTCTACTAGCTGGAATGTCAACGGTCTGGGGGACAAGGTGAAACGTACGGTAGCCCTGCAGCACATTAAACGGAAATTGCCAGATGTAGTCCTCCTCCAGGAGACACACCTGGTTGGTAACACGTGTAGGGCTCTGAATAGGTGGGGGTACAAGCTCATTGCCAACTCGGGATTTACTAATGGGTCCCGGGGAGTGGGGATCATGGTCAAAACTTATTTTCCTTTCTCGCCTCAGTCTACGCATGTTGATGATCGGGGGAGGTATGTTGCACTTTCGAGGCGATGGGAGGGGAGTACCCGGACCCTGTTGTTGTTATATGTTACCCCAGGCCTCCAGCCCCAGTCGTTCACTGATCTGGGTACTCTGCTTCTTTCTTTGCCGGACGGCCTTCTTATGGTGGGTGGGGATTTTAATGCAGTGTTATCTGGGGAGTTGGACCGTCAGCCCTCACACGCCTTGGGACCGTCCAAAAGTTGGCTTCCTGATTTCATCGAGGCATTCGGGCTATCTGATGCTTGGAGGGCCCTCCATCTTGGGGACACACAATACACATTCTTTTTCGGGGCCCACCACAGCCTCTCCCGTATTGATCACTTACTCTTGCCTGCCTCCCAACTGTTTCACCTGCAAGCGGTCTGCCACCTGGAGAGGGGCATATTGGACCACTCGCCGGTGTGGGCCAGACTGACGCTGGGGGAGGGACGGGTAGACATGGTGGCGCCTGTCAATCCATGGTTCCTCCGAAACCCATCTCTCCGTAAGTACCTGCTGTAGGAGATAGACCATTACTTTGGTGAGAACCTCCGGTCGGTGGATTCCCCTCAGACGCTTTGGGAGGCCTTCAAGTCCATTGTGCAAGGGGCTCTACTTTCTTTAGTGGCGGGGATCCGGAAGGAGACTTTTAGGGATATTGACGTGATTGAAAGGGATGTAATACGCCCTGAGGCAGAGGTTGAGAGGGGGGGTCCCCAGATGCGGAGCATCTTTTGCATCTAAAGACGGATGAATACAAGGCTCTCACCACTGAGCGTGCCAAGACCTGAGGCAGGGAGAGTGATGGTAGAGTGTATGAATGGGGAGACAAGGCCGGGAAACTTCTTGCATGGCTGGACAAGAGGGAACGTGCCAGTCGACTGGTGCCTGAACTTACGACCAATTTGGGTGAGAAGGTCCGGGACCTGGCCCTTATAACAGGCGAATTTGCGGCACATTACTCAGCGGTGTACACATCACGCTCACCCCTCGGGGAGGCGGATTCGGTGGATCTGCTCACCGATATTGGTCTTCCGTCCCTATCGGAGGATGACTGGGACTACTTAGATAGTGCTTTGACTAACGACGAGATTGCGCAAGCAATCAGGGCCCTCAAATCGGGTAAGGCGTCGGGCCAACGGACTCCCCATCGAGCTTTACAAAATGTGCCCGGACAAGCTGGCCCCTCACCTGTGGGCTATGTTCGAGGGCAGCAGAGCGACGGGAGAGCTGCCGCCCGACCAACGGTTGGCCTCCATAGTTGTTATCCCAAAGGGCGGAAAGCCAAAAGACAAGTGCACTTCTTATTAACCCTTCTCTTTGATTAATGCTGAACCAAAAATACTCGCTAAGCTGCTAGCCACCCGCTTGTCACGAGTGCTTGCCTCCTTGGTGCACCCTGACCAGTCTGGATTCATGCCTCACCGCAGCACTGCTTTAAATCTAAGACGGGTCCATGGGGTGATGGCACGAGCTGGCACGATACAGGAAGACGCCGTCATCTTATCCCTTGATGCGTCAATGGCTTTTGACACTATCGAATGGCCTTACTTATTTGCAGTACTCTATAAATTCAGGTTTGGGCCGCAGTTCGTCTCCTGGGTCAGGCTCCTTTACGCCGCCTTTCTTGCGCAAGTGGTGGTGAACAACAAGCGTTCTGAGCCCTTCCTTCTAGGTCGGGGCACCAGCAGGTATGCCCGTTATCGCCCCTGCTCTTCGCTTTATCCTTGGAACTCTTGGCCACTTGGATTTGGCAAGATTTGGCCGTCAGAGGTATGCAGTGGTCGGCGGAATGGGAGGACCGCATCTCCCTCTGCGCGGATGACATTCTGCTCTATCTGACCTCCCCTTATAAATCACTCAGATGTGTCTTGGACATTTTTACGTCCTTCGGCAGATCATCGGGCTACTCTATCAATTGGGGAAAGTCTCTCCTCTATGTCCTATCCGGCAGAGCCCCGTCACTTCCTAGGGACTGTCCAATACAAGTGGTGACGGATGGTTTATACTATCTCGGGATCTATGTTAAGGAGGATGCCAAGCTCCGGTATGAGAGAAACCTGCTCCCGCCCATGCAACGTCTGCGACGGGATATCGCGGTCTGGAAGTCCCTACCACCTTCTCTGCTCTTTTTAAGATGATGTCCCTTTCCATATTTCTCTATGCCCTTCAGAACTACCCAGATCCAGTCCCGGCACGTTATTTCAGGTAGCCAGAGGGATTACAGAGGCAGCTGCTGTGGGAGGGTGGCCTAGGATTGCGCCCCACAAGTTAACCACTAACTGGTACGATGGTGGGATTAGCCTCCCGACATAAAAAAATATTATTGGGCAGCACATCTCGCTGTCATTAACCAGGGTACGTACCAGGCACAGGAGGATCCGGGATATGCCATGGACAGGTGGTTGCTACCAGGCGGCTCGTACAATCGGGCCCTCTTCTCGAATCCCAATACCCTGCATTTGACCTGACCAACGTCTCACTCTGTCCAGGTGTGGCACGCAGCTAACAGGAGTCTGGGATGGGAGCACAAGTTGACACTCGTGACCCCCCTTTGGGACACAGCTCAGTTGGGGGGTCTTCATTCCTCTAAAGGCTTTGACAAGTGGGACCTGATCGGCATTTCTCGAGTGGGTGATCTTTGGGTGAAGGCCGAGTCCTCAACTTTGACCAGCTTAAGCAGCAATACGAGCTTGCGGACTCGGAGTTCTTCCGCTATTTACAGATCCGTCTTGCACTAACCACCACCATTGAAGACGGTTCCACTCCTCCTGACTACGCCCCACTGTAGGATAGGCTACTGGATGGGCTCCTCCCGCAACAAGCTATCTCTTTGACATACAAAAAACTCATTAACAACATACCAGATCCCCTACTTAAACTGCGTGAGACATGGGAGGCATATGGCCTCTTACTTGATGATGAGGATTGGACTGTTGCGGTGGCCTCACCAAGGGAGGTAGCGATTTTAGCGTGTCTACGCCTGGTACAACAGAAAATCCTTCATAGGGTCTATATTACGGGGCCGCAGCTGGCTCACATGTGGCGGGATGACAATGTGAACTGTAGGCGACAATGCGAAATGGTGGCCACTTTCATGCATATTCTTTGGGAGTGTGAGTACATTCAGACTTACTGGAAAGAGATCCATAAGGTCATGTGTGCGGTCCTGCACAAATCAGTCAATCCAGAGATAAAAAGGTGTCTGCTTAATGTGTGGGAGCCCACTGAATTGAGTGCAGTCGAAAAGTTATGGGTCACGCTTGGGGCCATGGTAGCTAAAAGAGAAATCGCTGAACTATGGAGGGCACCAACACCTCCTACTGTTACATTGTGGAAGAGAAACATGGATTGGTACATGTTCCGGGAGAAGACGGTGTATGTGGCACGGGGTTGCCCCCGCAAGTGGTCTGAGCTAAGTGGAACTCTTATAGGGGGGATATATGTGTAGCACCCGCTGCTCCTGATGATGATGATCCACCATCTCCATGAATATGTAACAGTAAACGTGTGACATTCCAGATGTACTCCTGTAATCCTATGATTCTGCCATTCCAATCATGTATGCTATTCTCAGACAATGTAAATGCCGATTGTTTATGTTTTTGTTGTTCTTAAATCAATAAAAAGAGTTTAAAAAAAAAAATGAGAGTAACAAGGCCCAGCCCACACTACAATAGTGTAAACAATTTGAGTTATTAGTTGAGAGGATAGAAACCCAGCTCAAATAATAAACACAGTCCTTCTCAGGCTGCACCACACAAGTCACAAAATCAACCTGTGCTTAACCCTCTGTTATCTTGGCACTAAAGCAGCAACCCTTAGCTTAGAGGCACTGTATAAAGTATTTATGTAGCACACAAACGGTAATAAAGTGAAAACGCAACACAAGACAAACCCTGAAGCAATTCAGAAAAATATGGTAAAATGTAATAACTAAAATGACACCAAAATGACAAACTGAAGGTATTAATTTTTTGAGATTTATGGAGAAAATAGTGCCAAGAAGCACACTCGCAGTAATCTGGTCATGATAGACCGGGAGAAGTCACAAGTTCAGGCTGAGTTGAATGAAGCATGGGTCAGATACAGTGACCAGACTAGTCCAGCGGAAGAATTACCTCCTTAAAGTCCACACGAAGAGTTCTGTTTGTGGGGGCTGGGAAGTAGGAGACTACCGGCGCGATGAGCAGGTTGAGCGTTGAGGACGGTCTACGCTGTAGCGCAAAGAGCTGATCTTCACTGGAGCTCCTCATTAGTGGATCGTTGTGGATGTTAGCTGTCAGCACGAAGTGCAGATTTTGCTATGCTGGTTTTTGTGTACATTCACTCCTGGTGTGAGTACCAGGTCCTGCCGGAGCTTTGTGCTGCCGGTTGTTGTGGTTGGTCAAGTCTTGGCACAAAGAAGTCACTTCACGGTCACGAAGAGCGCACAACTTTTGTATCGTCACCTTTTCTTCAGGAGGAAATTTGACTGATAGCAGCCAATGGTCTACAGCCTGTGGGCCACCTCTCGGGAATCAGACTCAGGCAACTCCATTTGGAGATGGTCACCTTGGCATTTGCACGGAGGCCTCTTAAAGCTTGTTGTATCACTGTAGCTCACACAGGAGGTCAACCAACTGACCTTTGAGTCACTTTGGGTAGCCAGGGTTCAAGGCAGCAGGTCCAATCATTCTCAGTGTTACGTAGTAACGGGGTAAACCCAGAAACACTGGACCTAGGTAAATAGTAGTACATAACCTTAGAAAAATATTGTTTCTAAGCAATGACATTTCCTGATTATACGCTTGTTCCCTCTATTTTAGACTCAAGAACCGCCGCATCCAGGCAGATTCTAAATCATAAGGACTTCTTTTACACTTATGTTTTGGTGAAATCATTTAGTGTTTGCCTTTCCATATTGAAGTGAGTTTTGCTAAGGTTATCTCTATATTGGGGTCTAGGTTCTATTCTATGTTACTGTTAGGCTGATGTACTTTCTCTCCATTTTCAGCACGCGCTGTTAATCTTAAATTAGTGTGAGACGACTCGTCCTCTGACATTGGAGCCGGCTGGCCCTTTGATCAATTTTTCCACATCCTTCCAATGGAATAAGGTACACATTATGCTTACCTCCCATGTATTATACATGGTACATGGTTTATGTCACCGTTACTAATCTCCTAATCTGTTTTACATATAGGTGGCTCTCCCCTTGTCCTGATGAAGACCCCGATTTCAGGATTAGATGCCCCTTTATATCTTGGTGTCGAAACGTCGACTTTTCCCTACCTACCTGTACCAGTATTTGCACTTACAGTTGGATAACAGTGATTTATTGGCTGTATCACACTATATCCATGTATTCTGATCTAGATTACTGTATTGACCAGACAGGTATGTGTAAATAGATTGTATATATTGCACAATTCTTTTTTTACCTTCATATGAGCACATCTCCCTGCACAACCCCATCACTCTGCACGCGGAGCACCTGAGATATAAATGTTTATGATGGTTTGCTTTCATGCAGGGCCCTTTGACGTACAATCAGGGCACTGTACAGCTCCTCACCAACCATCTTTTGAGGAAGACCCTCTCCCCTCACACCTAGGCTTCCTTTGTCTCACTGTCTGAAAACAATATACACCCACAACAGCAGAGTCATTCACAGTCATGTGCCCAGGACACTGGCAGAAGGGCACAGCTGGTTCGGGGCAGACAAATTCCAACTTTCTAAAAGTAAAAAGAACAACTGATCGACAGAATGCACATTTTCATACATTGTCATAATTGTCATACAGAATGTCATACATTCACCCCAGTACAGTGATCCGGGTCTAAATCCATTGTTGTGCTCCCCATGCCATTCCAATTTGAACCCAGCCATACACAAATCAGTCTTGACTCTGCGCCCAATGGTAACAGTCCAGCCCTAACTGCCAGACCAGGTTCTCCCTGGACTAGAAACAAGCATCCTAGGACCGGTTTCGAGAGTTCACCCATCAGAAGGCAGGATAGCTTTACACTAGTGGCACGGAGAGCACATAACCCACGTTTGGGCATACCCGTCCCACTTAGGGTGACAAATGCTAAAAGAACAATTGATGGACACAATGTAGAACAATGTCATACATTCACCCCAGTATAGTGATCTGGGCCTAAATCCATTGTTTTGTTGCTCCCCATGCCACTCCATTTTGAAACCAGCTATTTGCAAATCAGTCTTGACCCTCCACCCAATGGAAACAGTCCAGCCTGAACTGCTAGGCCAGGTCCTCCCTGTACTGGAAACAAGCATCCTAGGACCGGTTCAGGGTTTCACCCCTCATCAGCCAGATTAGCTTCACTCCAGTGGCATGGAGAGCATGGGGCCCACGTATTTTTCCATTTGTCAAGAGGTACGGACACTAAATACCATGCCCCCTGCGCATGGGTAGTTAGGGCCTACCTTAGGAATGAATTATAAGGTTTTGGGACTGGCAAAATGTTTATTTTGCCAGGCTAAAATGGTAATTTAAAACTGCACTAAAGGCTGCAATGGCAGGCCATGGATATATTTTAAAGAGCTACTTTAGTCAGTGGCAGGATGAGTGCTGCTGCCCACTAGTAGCATTCAATTTACAGGCCTGGGTACCGATAGTACCATTTGCAGGTGACTTACAAGTCAATTAAAAATGGCAATAAGATGTAGGCCATTGTAAGCAATTTTTAAGGAGAGAGCTTAAGCATTTAGCACTGGTTATCAGGGGTAAAGTGCACAGAATCATAATAACAACAAAAACAAGTTCAGCAAAGAAAGGGGGTGAACATTTGGGGGAATATCACATCACGGATTTAAATAAAACAATACTTACTGATATATGCTAACCTTTAAGATGTTGCGGTTGTCAATATTTTGGCTACAATATATTGATGGTACAATATTTAAAAGTCAATATTGTGATATTACACGACCATCCCAACACATAAGAATAGGTTATTCACTTCAATAGGAGAGGAGTTGGCCTAACGGCTAAGGCGCGCGACCTCGGACCTGGGGATCTGGGTTCGAGTCTCGGTAACGACGCCAAAACCTCCTGTGATTCTGGGCAAATCACTTAATCTCCCCGTGCCTAAAAATGAAAGTGTGTGTTCTCATGTAAAAAAAAAAAACGTAACTTGTGCTATGTAAAGTGCTCTGATACCTGATTCGGTTCGGGTCTAGTTCGCGCTATATAAAACTCTACAAAAAAAAACAAAAAAAAAATATGCAACCGGGGGGTATCTCAGGGCATTCTGAGGAAGGATAAGAGCAGCTCACTCATCAGCTCGACTTCAGTCACACTACAAGTCTGCAATGAGGCATCGGCGGCATTGGGTTGGAGTGACAAAGTCACCTGAGCTACTCTGTTTTGGGATTCTGCAAAACTGGGACTCTTAGCAAAACAGCAGGGCTTCGACAAATGGGACTTGATAGGCATGTTGATGTATGGGAGACCTGTGGGGGGGAGGCTTGCTTCCCTATGCTGACCTGCAAAGGGACTACCAACTGGCACACTCTGAAGCCTTCCGATATCTCCAGATAAGTCACACACTTAAGGGTGAACTACTAAATGGGGAGGAACTCCCAGAACCTTCCCCCCTAGAGGAAAGACTGCTGAATGATTATATGGAAAAAAGGCAATATCCCTCACATACCGGAAAATCCCAAATAACTCACCAGAACTTTTGTCCACACTTTGGCAACACTGGGAGAGGGACATGGAACACTTGGACGACAAGCAATGGCAAGAGGCCCTGGCTTCCTCTAGAGAGGTGGCCGTCAGATCCCACTATAAATTAATACAACTGAAAATTCTCCACAGAACATACTTTGCCTGCACCACACTAGTCTAAATGGGGAGGTCTGAATTGGAGCTATGCCCTAGGGGATGCGGCAGGAGGGTACCTTTTTCCACATGCCCAGCACTACAGAACTACTGCGAAAAGGTGATGGCCTGTATTCAGAATGTGTGTAACATTATGGTATCCAAGTCGCCAAATAGGTGTCTCTTCAATATATGGGAAAAGATAGATCTAAACAGTAAGAAATGCCTATAGGTAACTTTAGGATTCATGGTTGTCAAACAAACAGCACTAAATTATGAAAGGCAGCACTGACCCCACACTGAATGAGTGGAAAATGGACATGGACTGGTGCATGTTAGCAGAGAGGGCAGTCTATGAGAGTTGAGGCTGTCCCAATAAGTGGACTAAGGTGTGGAGGAGGTGGAATGCTTACCAAGGGATGATCTGTGCACTGGTGTCGCAGCGGATCTACGGGGTGCGCTGGGGGGGTCCAATTGGAGGAAGAACACCTATAGGCAGATGGGAGAGGCTAAAACATGTGGTGTATGTATGTGTTGTCTTGATTTGCCCAAGATCGGACTCTGGAGCTAATGTTCTATCATTAGTCAAATTGTCATTACACTGCTATGTTTATTTTCTGCAATGAAAAGAGTTATAAAAAAAACAGCAATGTCAGTTAAAATGTTATGAATCAAAAATGCCTCCTTGTGACTAAGGAAATAACAACCATAGCAGAAAGAGCTCGCTGGCACAAATGAATTACTAACAGCTATAGATCTCCCAAAAGTATCCTTCAAAGAGTAGTTTTAAGTTGAATTTTAAATAATTTAGTTTTCAAACATCCAGAAATGACCAGTGTTCCTGCCTATACCAAAACTCACACCACCTTCATTGCCTGGAAATGTAGGAATCATTTGTTTATTAAGTTGTCTAAAACACCCCCCACTTGTTGGAGGTTGTTCATCCTCCAAAGGAAGGAGAAGGTCAGCAGACATATAAGAAGTCAAACTTAACAGCACCTCCTTCTACATTTGTTTCCTCTAGGGATTCCTGACTGTCCCTCTTCTGAAACATCATTATAGGTAGGGGAGGACCAAGAAGAAGAGACTGGGGAATGAGAGGAACAAGAAATATGTGATGAATCTGACCATGGCGGTGACACATCCCTGCTATAATCCCGATGCTGTTTCAGAAAACCTTCATAAGTTGACCTAACCATCATATGAATATGTTTATCAGATATATTGAGAGAATGTTCAGAGTCTTTCATTGACAGAAAAAGACTTCCTCAAATTGGATGCTTTCCCCTCATGATGGGGAAGGAGACACCTGTCTTTTCTCCGGCTGTGTTTCCCGACTGCTAGCCTTCCAAAGTCAAAGTGACAATGAGAAATAGGAATCAGAATCTGAAGAAATGTATAATCCTGTGGAAGGACCCACAGGTGTCTATTAAAAACAGTTTGAAATCTCAGAGAGTTCGCCTAAAATATGCAATATTATGCCCAGAAGCATAGGGTTAGAAAAAGAGGTACTCGCCGGGATAAAGACCCAGAGACAATTTCCGTAATGTTTGAGTATGTCTAAACATTTATCTACTATAGAGACCCAGGAATGGTGGGAGACCCCGCCCTTAGAAGGAAGAGAGAGGTATTTAAGTTGTTCTAACTAATCAAAAAAGGCTAGTGCCCATTGGGCACTGACACAGACAAGTACAGATACAGTAGCCAGTCATGCAAGTGCCCATAGGGCACCCCCAGAGCCCAGTGCTGCTGTGAGCAGTTTGGTGCCCCCAAGCAGTCCCGTTATATATCAGGGTCAATGGAAAACCTCTGGGGCAGCAAGTGCACCTATAATTGCTCCCGCCACCCCCACTTAAATGGATGCCCCTTTGACTCCAGCCTCTCTGAAGGCACAATTGGTACCTGCTTGTGTAGGTGGATCAGTAATGGGTACCAATCCCAGAGCTCTGGAACCCTTGTCTGGGAAGTCATCAATACCAACCCCAAGGGCTCTGTTTGTGGTTGCCCCATGACAAACCAGTCTGCAATAGTGATGCTGATGTGCACGCCTCTTGGGGGTAGTGGCCAGACACTTCTCTCTGGGTGCACCTTTGCACTATTTCCTTTCACTGCTATTAAAGCACCTGATTGTTCGGTGTGTTTGTGGTACATGCATGCTACAATTCTTGAAGGCATGCGCTTCTCTGTGAACACAAACTCCACTGGTCATTTGCTGACCCTTTCCTTGGTGCGCTCTCGCACCCTACTTCTGCCGTCCCATTGACTGCCGCTCAAGGGGTGGGGGGGGGGGGTTATCCGCCCTTTCTTCAGGGTTAGCTGCACCTTCCGGTCAGCGATAAAACTCAGCATAGCAGCGGTAAGACAGGCTCGCCTTTGGTGTGAGACTAGTGGGCCAGTTATGTGCATCTACATTAATCTATTCTCAAATGGGAATGTCCCTCCAATGGGTGTATGCCAAAATATTGACTACGCAAGCAGTATGCTATGAAAATACGGCGAAAAGTTTGAGGACTTAAATGTCGAGAAGGTAAGTGCAGTGCACATTTGTAAGTATGGGTTTACTTTAATTAACTGTGTGTGTGTGTGTGTGTGTGTGTATATATATAGCACCCAGTATAAGTAAAAAAGAATACCCTTTCAGGCATAGAGTGATGAATACATTATGCAAAAAAGAAGCAGAGAACTCTGGGTAGTTCTCATGTTTAGGTGGAAAGCAGCTACTGTATGGAGCACTCTCAACACCATTACTTATACTGGGTGCTCCCTTGTGTCTGGACAAAGCTATACCTCTCTGAAGAGCTCTAATTAGAGCGAAACACTGTCTCAGGGGTTGCTTTTATTCATTTCAGGTTGGCTTGGTTGGTAATTTACCAATTCAAAGCTGTACTATTGTGCCTGGAGTGATTAATGGCTTTTGTCATTTTACAGCTCGGCAAGGACAGCACTGTGCTAGTCCTATGCCAGCCACGGCCCGTGGAGGGAGTTCCGTGCGGCAGACAGGCAGGGCGGGGGAGGGGCAGGGTGGGTGGTTGGTAAACACCGGAATATGGATGATTGCAGGTAAGTAAACAATTAAATTTAAAAAATGAATTTCGTTGCATGCCCTGCATCGCAAAATGCAATGCAGGGTGCGCTACGAAATTTGTTTTATTAATTTATTTGTCCCTTGCTTAACAGATCACTCCAGCTGACGTGACTGACCCATTTGTTTTGAAAAATTTTCAAAGATTCGTCAAACAGCGCCAAAGTTATAGTCAAATGAAAAAACACTCTTCCTATGGAAACTAGGTCTAACTATAACTACTTACTGGTGACCGCCAGTAGTTAATATATATATGGGCGGTCAGAAACATCCATGTTTCCATTGCAGCTTGTGTGGTGGCTGGAAAAGGGACACAGCACAAGCTGCAACATAAAAATGGATGGTTTCAAACATCCATGCACCTTGATCAGATACCATGTGTTGCCTGACACACAATGCATGGATGTTTGGGGGAGCACCACAGGTGTCCCCGAGGTCTCCTAGAGGAGGCAGTTTCTGACAGCCTTTCTGGGAGTCAAACCATAGAAAGGCTGTGGGAAACATGAATCCTAATCCCCATGGGGTGCTTGAGAAGGCACTGCTTCAAATCTGGGGTTTACGATCCGCCCACTGCTCCAACAGGCTCCTTGAGCCTGTCGCAAGCAGAGCGGTATTCTCCCGTGGGTTTCCATCCCACCGACAGTATCGTAATATGGCGGACGGAAACCTGTGATGTCGGGGGGAAAGCCTCTGAAGAGCTGTTGGATGGCAACATTATAATGAGGCCCTATATTTAGCAAAAAGTTAGAAAATTAGAAAGCTTGTTGTTTGTGATTTGGTGTAAATCCATTCAGCCATTTTTGAGAAATTAGCTTTTAAAGAGGGGCTCGAGTTGGGCATGAAGGGGTTACAAAGTAAGGTATACTTGGTGTCTAGATACACTCTGATTAGCCATTTTAATTGGCTGGCCACAACATGAACAATATGTTGAGGCTGTCCCTGCGTACTGAAACAGAATTAAAACAAATATAAGGGTGTATGATGATCACCCACTGATCCCCTAGGGACATGTGGGGAAACCCTATGAACAACATGTTGTGGCAGCCACTGCAGGACTCAGGGACATGGTCCTCATTGAAATGCATCTTAGTGAATGCCATGTTGTGAGTGTTACAAATAAGGATCACAAATAATGTGAGGAGGGTAACAGATTTTAGTCACAATATAAAAAATGTGTTAGTGGTGTTATGCTCATTTTAGGAATTCTGGTGAATTCTCAGGTGATTTTGCCCTGTGGAAAATGCTGACCATCTGTAGGATTTGATGAACCATGTTCGAGCAAAGATTGTTTTTTCTCATGATTTTCTCATTTGGGTTATGGAAGGTGCTTCAGAAGTTAACTTTTGCGCATTTTCTATAAGTTCATATTATCTTGCTCAGCTATGTGAGAATAATGCCTGTTATAGTGAGAAAAATATGTTCTTCCACCAGCACCAGCTAATCAATTGGTTCCCAGATATTTTACTGCAGCTTCGCCACAGGTTCCTAATGAACAATTGGAGAGTTAACATTCTTTTTTTCAAGATAAAGGTGTGGCACACTAGAATGGCAGCTTGATGTAATCAAAGCTGTAAAACTGATAACATTTCCTTTAGAAATTAACAAATCGAAGGAGTTAGTTTTGTGGTAGAAATTATGGTCAGTGATCTAGAAAGCGAAAATGAGGGCATATTTTTTATAAGATCTCCTATAGAGGAAACTGCAATTAACGAACAAAATGAGGTGTTTCTTTTTGTCATAGAAATTATGGGCAGTGCTCTATAAGGTAAAAAGGAGAATACATTTTCTGTGAGTTCTCAAATATCTTCCTGATCCAGTCAGTAAAACATCTCAGCCCCCGCTTGACCGATCACCTCGAAACTTTCCAGATAGGAGCTGAGGTGAGTTTTTTCTAGAAAGTAGAGTGAAGATTTGTCACACAGAGCAAACGTTATGAGGAAAACCAAAAATGCTTTTCCTATGGAAATGCAGAGCTAACTACAATTAGCCCGCGGCAAGCACTACTGGTACTAGAGATATTTATATATATATATATATATTCAATCTCCAGTTCCCCCTCCAAAGGGGACATCAACACAGCAGACTTTGCTGTATTTTTCGCACTCTTTATTCACTACTTGCTGTAACGCATTTTGGCAGTTTCTCCTGCCTTGCTCACACACTGAGCACCATTACTCCTTGTTCTTTGTTGGAAGCATTTGGTCACATGATGCAACTGACATAGACAACAAACTACAAAACTGCAGTGGTTACAATCGTGTACAAATGACACAATAGTGCGTTTCATACTAAAACTGCTCACGTTACAAATCAAATAGTTTTAAAACTTTTTTCAAATTTCTATTTACCTTTCATTTTAAACTTTTTATCTCATTTTTATCATTTTACTTAGGTTTTTGTAACTTTTCTTAACGTGCCAAATGTTAATTTGTATAAAACATTTCTACCTGAATTTGACCAATTCTTTTCAGAAACCAATTCATATCATTAAGTTAGCATTGACGTTCGTCTTGTGGATTTACAAGTACGAATATTGACAAATGCAACACTATATAATACTAAGATATTCCATTGTGTCATGAGCGTACATATATGCTCTCTTAATGCTACGGGTCTCAAAGCAAGGGAGAAATTCCATGTACGTCACTTTAAACTCCTATTGCCCGTTTATCCTTTATCATATTGACTTTTTCACTAATCATCTGTGCCAATATCTATGGTTGTTACCCATGTGTACTAAGCATTTTTCTCATTCAACACCTTAGCTCAAACTAATGGTGATGAAGTGCAAGTGCATTATTGCAAATTGAAGTGCAAGTGCATTTATGTAATATACTGAGTTCTTCACTCCAAGGGGGTCCTGTTTTCATATCTCGCCTTTGAGCATAATTATGATAGATGATTTCTCAACTAATCACACAGCTATTATGAAAAAGTGCAAGTGCAAGAATATAACATCTCAAGCAAGTGCTTGAACATTTCTGTTTGTAGTCCTAGCTGTAAAGTGCAATTTTTCAAACTGCTCATCAATGTTAAATGGCTATTTCTATGTCTACTCCCCAATGTGACATTAAGACCAGGAAAAAGTCCAAGTACAAATGACTATTGTTCATCTAACTTCCTATGCTTTTTCTTTTCCTTTATGCCTCAGAGAACAGAAAAAGTGAGTATCTGTATCTTCTTATTTTATGTAACCTCATGTGTTATCTTCATACGAATTAATGGCCGAGAGGACGCCTGTCCTTTAGATGTGGTAATACATATGCCCATATGTATATATACATATACATATATTACCTACTGGCGGTAGCCAGTAGATAGTTATAGTTAGGACCTAGTTTCCATAGGGAATCCGCAACATTCTATTTGGAATAACTTTGGCGCCGGTCGACGAATCTTCACGAAATTCTCCAAGAAGATGGCCTGCTCTGCTCCTTCCCTGAAAGTTTGGGGGTGATTCGTGAAGTGGGGGTTGATAAAAAAGGGGGGTCCCAATACATGTTTTCCCTATGCAATTTTCCATAGGCCCTTTAGCCAGGGCTAGAGCCCGAACGGCTGAATGGAATTACACCAAATTTGGCAAAAAGGTAGAGTTCGGTTTGTAGATTACCCTTTTTGTTAAATGGTGTAAATCCGTTCAGGAGTTCCTGAGAAAATCAAAAGTAAAATCATAGAATAGAGATGAAGTACCGTACTCTGTACTGTACTCTGTACTGTACTCTGTACCTTCCCGAGCATGAGCTGCATGCTGATTGGATGTCAACTGTCTGTCAACAGTCCAAACCAGGAAGTGTTGGCAGGCATCTTGTGCCTCAGTAGAACCGAGGCACAAGAAAACAGAAAAAGAAACGCGGACCCCCAAGGCCAAAATGTCTTTCTTTTTTTTTAAATCACGGGATACGCGTATGGTACGCGTACCCTGCCGATCCCCCCCAAAAAATTAAGGCACCAGCCCCTGGTGCGTTTGCAGAGGGGGAAATAATTCCCCTTCAATACTGGGGGTCCCTGGGGGCCATGTAGTCCACCAGGAACCTCCAGTATGCGCCAGGGGGCTGCCCTGCAGAGATGTGTAAAGAGGCCACGTCCCTTTTTACACCTCTCTGCAACGCAGCCCCCTGGCACATACTGGAGGTTCCTGGTGGGCTAGTTGGCCCTCAGGGACCCCAGTATTCAAGGAGAAAAAGTTCCCCCTCTGCAAACGCGCCAGGGGGCTGCCTTGCAGATACGTGTAAAGAGGCCAAGCCCCTTTTTACACCTCTCTGCAAGGCAGCCCCCTGGTGCATACTGGAGGTTCCTGGCGGGCTAGTTGGCCCCCGGGGTCCCTCAGTATTCAAGGGGAATTAGTTCCCCTTCTGCAAACGCGCCAGGGGGCGAGTTGCAGAGTGGTGCAATCTGTCACCTCAAGCCCCGCCCCCTCCCTGCACATCTCTGCAAACGCGCCCCCCTTGAATACTGGGGGTCCATGGGGGCCAAGTAGGTTCCTGGTGGGCTAGTTGGCCCTCAGGGACCCTCAGTATTCAAGGGGAATTAGTTCCCCCTCTGCAAACGCGCCAGGGGGCTGCCTTGCAGATATGTGTAAAAAGGCTAATCCCCTTTTTACACCTCTCTGCAAGGCAGCCCCCTGGCGCATACTGGAGGTTCCTGGCGGGCTAGTTGGCCCCCAGGGACCCCCAGTATTCAAGGGGAATTAGTTCCCCCTCTGCAAATGTGCCAGGAGGCTGCCTTGCAGAGACGTGTAAACAGGCCACTCCCCTTTTCACACCTCTCTGCAACGCAGCCCCCTGGTGCAATCCGTCACCTCAAGCCCCACCCCCCTCCCTGCACCACTCTGCAAACGCAATTGCAGAGGGGGAAGTAATTCCCCTTGAATACTGAGGGTCCCTGGGGGCCACCTAGCCCAACAGGTACCTCCAGTGAGCGCCCCAGAGCTGCGTTGCAGAGTGTTGTAAAAAGGGACGTGGCCTCATTACACCTCTCTGCAATGCAGCCCGCTGGCGCATACTGGGGGTTCCTGGTGGGCTAGTTGTCCCCCAGGGACCCCCAATATGCAAGTGGAATTAGTTCCCCCTCTGCAAACGTGCCAGGGGGCTGCGTTGCAGAGAGGTGTAAAAAGGGGCTTGGCCTCAGAACACCTCTCTGCATCGCAGCCCCCTGGTGCATACTGGAGGTTCCTGGTGGGCTAGTTGGCCCCCAAGGACCCCCAGTATTCAAGGGGAATTAGTTCCCCTTATGCAAACGCGCCAGGGGGCGCGTTGCAGAGTGGTGCAATCCGTCACCTCAAGCCCCGCCCCCTCCCTGCACCACTCTGCAAACGCGCCCCCTGGCGTGTTTGCAGAGGGGGAAATAATTCCCCTTGAATACTGGGGGTCCATGGGGGCCAAGTAGGTTCCTGGTGGGCTAGATGGCCCTCAGGGACCCCCAGTATTCAAGGGGAATTAGTTCCCCCTCTGCAAACGCGCCAGGGGGCTGCCTTGCAGATACGTGTAAAAAGGCCAAGCCCCTTTTTACACCTCTCTGCAAGGCAGCCCCCTGGCGCATACTGTAGGTTCCTGGCGGGCTAGTTGGCCCCCAGGGACCCCCAGTATTCAAGGGGAATTAGTTCCCCCTCTGCAAACGCGCCAGGGGGCTGCCTTGCAGAGACGTGTAAACAGGCCACTCCCCTTTTCACACCTCTCTGCAACGCAGCCCCCTGGTGCAATCCGTCACCTCAAGCCCCACCCCCTCCCTGCACCACTCTGCAAACGCGTTTGCAGAGGGGGAAGTAATTCCACTTGAATACTGAGGGTCCCTGGGGGCCAACAAGCCCAACAGGTACCTCCAGTGAGCGCCACAGAGCTGCGTTGCAGAGTGTTGTAAAAAGGGACGTGGCCTCATTACACCTCTCTGCAATGCAGCCCGCTGGCGCATACTGGAGGTTCCTGGTGGGCTAGTTGGCCCCCAGGGACCCCCAATATGCAAGTGGAATTAGTTCCCCCTCTGCAAATGTGCCAGGGGGCTGCGTTGCAGAGAGGTGTAAAAAGGGGCTTGGCCTCAGAACACCTCTCTGCATCGCAGCCCCCTGGCGCATACTGGAGATACTTGCGGGCTAGTTGGCCCCCAGGGACCCCCAGTATGCAAGGGGAATTAGTTCCCCCTCTGCAAACGCGCCAGGGGGGTGCCTTGCAGAGAGGTGTAAAAAGGGGCGTGGCCTCGTTACACCTCTCTGCAACGCAGCCCCCTGGCGCATACTGGAGGTTCCTGGTGGACTAGTTGGCCCCCAGGGACCACCAGTATGCAAGGGGAATTAGTTCCCCCTCTGCAAACGCGCCAGGGGCTGCATTGCAGAAAGGTGTAAAAAGGGGCAGGGCCTCATTACACCTCTCTGCAACACAGCCCCCTGGCGCATACTGGAGATTCTTGCGGGCTAGTTGGCCCCCAGGGACCCCCAGTATGCAAGGGGAATTAGTTCCCCCTCTGCAAACGCGCCAGGGGATGCATTGCAGAAAGGTGTAAAAAGGGGCAGGGCCTCATTACACCTCTCTGCAACACAGCCCCCTGGCGCATACTAGAGATTCTTGGTGGGCTAGTTGGCCCTCAGGGACCCCCAGTATGCAAGGGGAATTAGTTTCCCCTCTGCAAACGCGCCAGGGGCTGCATTGCAGAAAGGTGTAAAAAGGGGCAGGGTCTCATTACACCTCTCTGCAACACAGCCCCCTGGCGCATACTAGAGATTCTTGGTGGGCTAGTTGGCCCTCAGGGACCCCCAGTATGCAAGGGGAATTAGTTTCCCCTCTGCAAACGCGCCAGGGGGCTGCGTTGCAGAGAGGTGTAATGAGGCCACGCCCCTTTTTACACCTCTCTGCAACGCAGCCCTCTGGCGCATACTAGAGGTTCCTGGTGGGCTAGTTGGCCCCCAGGTACCCCCAGTATGCAAGGGGACTTAATCACCCAACTTAGAACGCGCTACAGGGCGCGTTTGCACAGTGGTGAAGGTAGGGGGCGGGGCATGAGGTGATATGTGTGCAAACATGCCCTGTGGCGCGTTTTAAGTTGGGGAATAAATTCCTCTTCAATCCAGAGGTCCCCTAGGGGCCGACTAGTCCAACAGGTACCTCCAGTAAGCGCCACGGAGCTGCATTGCAGAGTGTTGTAAAAAGGGGGCGTGCCCTCTAAACACCTCTCTGCAACGCAGCTCCCTGGCGCATACTGGAGGTACCTGGTGGGCTAGTTTGCTCACAGGGGACCTCAGGATTGAAGAGGAATTATTTCCCCAACCTAAAACGTGCCACAGGGCGTGTTTGCACACGTCACCTCAGGTCCCGCCCCCTTCCTTCACTATTGAGCACAATATTCCTCTAAAATCAGCGGAACTACGAATTCCGATTTACTCACCTGTTATCACGAGAGACGTCAGTCTGCATCTTTGAGCCCAGTACAGACCCTGAAAAGTAAATCTAAACTGTACAGACCAGTAACTTGTATTTCCTTCCATAGGAATCTATTGTGTGGTTTTTACCAGAAAAGTTTCTAAGTCTCTATTTTTGAAACATAGAAATATTCCTCTAAAATCAGCCGAACTACGAATTCCGATTTACTCACCTGTAATCAGGAGAGACCTCAGTGCTGCATCTTTCAGCCCACTACTGATCCTGAAAAGTAATTCTAACCATACTTACAGTAACTTGAATTTCCTTCCAAAGGCTAACATTGACTGGTTTCACTTGGAAATTCTTCTAAATGTGGAGTCTTGGAACTTTAAAAAATTCCTCTAAAATCAGCCGAACTACGAATTCCGATTTACTCACCTGTTATAAGGAGGGGCCTCAGTGCTGCATCTTTCAGCTCACTACTGATCCTGAAAAGTAATTCCAACCATACTTACAGTAACTTGAATTTCCTTTCATAGGCTAACATTGACTGGTTTCACTTAGGAAATTCTTCTAAGTGTGGAGTTTTGGAACTTTAAAAAATTCCTCTAAAATCAGCCGAACTACGAATTCCGATTTACTCACCTGTTATCAGGAGATACCTCAGTGCTGCATCTTTCAGCTCACTACTGATCCTGAAATGTAATTCTAACCATACTTACAGTAACTTGTATGTCCTTCCATAGGAATCTATTGTGTGGTTTTCACCATAAAAGTTTCTGTCTAGAGAGGAGGAGCCAAGCTCGTGAGCGTAATGGTCGCCTTGTAGCTCGGCTCCGTCAGCCCTCTGGCCTGACTCGCATATCCTGCTGCATATCCTGCCCAGAGACTACATATTTTCGAAGAAATAGAAACGCAACATTTCGTTCTTACTCACCGTTTGAACTAGGGGCTCCGACGTGCTGCGGTTCCGAAGTTGTGCCCCCCGAGGGGACCCGGGCCTTCGTGGTGCTGAGACCGGGGCCTCGCCTATTGGATCCGGCCTGGCGTTGTGGTGACCGTCGGCCCCGGCCGAGAGAGACTGAGCCGCTGGCGAGAGCCGTTGTGTGAACATCCCGGTGATCCTGATCCGGGCCTGCCTTGGCGGCCGTGAGGCTGGTGCGGGGCGCGGTGCTCTGTGGATTGATCGTGTGAAGGAGTCCCCCCGCCGCTGCTCCGTCCATCGACCCTGGACCCTCGCGCTCGGGCTCTGTCTGTGAGGAGCGCCAGCGATAATACGGGCGGCCCCCCGCCTTGGGCGGCTCTCCTTTCTGCACCAAGGCAGCCATTGCTGGGACCCCCTGGATATCTGTAAAGGCCCACATTTGTGAACTGTCCCGGGAGTCGCGGAGAGGGGTGACGAGGCTGAACTTACAAAATGGCTGCCGACGACTTGGGCTGTGGATTTCCTCGTGATGGCGGTCTTGGGTTACTGGACTGCACGGGGACATGGACATGTGTGCACGAGCCTACGATTGGAGACGTTCTTGATGCCCTGAGATCCTGGCACGCGGCCTTGGCCCCCGGTGCTCCTGGAGACTCGTTGTGGTCCGCCGCCATCTTGGGTGGACGCTTCTTCATGCTCCCCTCTTGTCTCAGTAATGCCACTGCCTCGCCCCCCTCGGTCGCTACGAGGGGTGCTGCCGCTGTTCATCGACGGGTCTGCAGGCCGGTGGCTTTGGGACCTCCTGCTCTTCGATGTTTGGAGTTTGGGGACTTGGATGTCGTGCGGGGGCCCGATCCTCCCCGAATGCCTGAGAAAAAATGGTGAACTGCAGCGTGTTTTTGCCTTGGTGAGGTCGTGTTTCTATTTTGCTGGGAACCCCCCGCTTCTTCGAACGGCGAGACTGAACTCCTGTCTTTTACTGCCCTTGTTGCTATTCCTGAGACATTTGAACTGCCTATTTGAACTTTTGTTCACTTGCCTGCCGATTGACCTCCCTGGCCTATGTCTTTATCGTAATTATTTTCATTTGTGTGCTTGCCTCGCATCGTGTTGCTCACTTCACACTGTCATATGGTGGGTGGTAATTGTGGTTAGGAAAGGACTGGGGTGAGATGAACGGCTCCCGGTGGATTATTGGTGTACGGATTCGCGGCGCAGTTTCTCATATTCATAGTGCCGTGGGTGACCCCCCTGTAAGCTCTATGGCGCTCGAAGTCGTGTCGTTCTGGTTCACACGTAATATGATTGTATGGTTGGGCGGAGGGCTGTGGCCGACTGTATTTGTTTCTGCTCTCTTGCTCCTCCCTCCCATTTATTACTTTTGTTTTCATGTTCTTCTTTTTGTCTCTTTATTCCTCTTCTCTCTTGTCTCTACTACATTTCGGGTTCTGGTTTAGGGCGACAGGCGCGCTGTTTGGAGGGTAGGCCGTAGCCTTCTGCAGGGGTGCTGGGTGGGATGGGTGGGTTGGGTCTTCTTTGATGTTTTATTTTCTTCAGTTCTATGGCCCTTTTGTGTCTCTTTATTGGAGTGCCGCGTCTGTCCTTGCCTTCCGTGGTATTGTTGGGGTGGGGTCTGTAACGTCTCTGTTCCTCTTTTCATAGTTCTGCTGCTTTCCATTGCGACTCCCATGCCCTCCTCGTTGCTAATATTCCTGTTCTTTTATGTGTTCCTCGCTACGGGGCGCTTGTTTCGGCGAGGCATTCTTCTCTTTCAGTCTGTGTTTTCCTTTCCCTCTCTTCTCTCTTCTCCCCTTCTCCCCCCCCCCTTTTTTCCTTCTCTCCTAAGGTTAGTATGACGGGTCAGTCTTGGTGATGTCGCAATTCCGGCCCCTTTGTTCTATTTCCAATGTGCTACTGGGTGGTGGGGGTGCAAAGATGTTAGTAATTGCATATTGATTTGTGTTCACCGCACCTGTTTTTATACCGATGTATACAGTGCTGATACTCCTGCATTGCTGCCCTTTAGCCTTTATGTTGCCAAGGCTTTGTTTTGGGAATCCGGATTCCTCTTTGTTGTCGCTGAGCCTGTCGTGCTCCTTATTGTTACGTTATAAAATTAACCTTCTTTGCTCCTGTTTGCTGGCCGTCTAGATCCTCTTTCCTCCCCCCTTTTTAAGATTGTATTGAACGCGCTCCTTTACGATTGATTCTGTACCTTTCATTCTGGATTTCTTGACTGCTTTCTCGTATCGTAGCCGGCCAGTTCGGTTGTAGGCCCAGCTTTGTATATCCTTTCTATACAAATAAAGGTTTATAAAAAAAAAATTTAAAAAAAAAAAGTTTCTGTCTATTTTTGAAATGTACAAATATTCCTCTAAAATCAGCCGAACTACGAATTCCGATTTACTCACCTGTTATCACGAGAGACCTCAGTGCTGCCTCTTTCAGCCCACTACTGATCCTCAAAAGTAATTCTAACCATACTTACAGTAACTTGAATTTCCTTCCATAGGGTAACATTGACTGGTTTCACTTGGAAATTCTTCTAAGTGTGGAGTTTTGGAACTTTAAAAAATTCCTCTAAAATCAGCCGGACTACAAATTCCAATTTACTCACCTGTTATCAGGAGAGACCTCAGTGCTGCATCTTTCAGCTCACTACTGATCCTGAAAAGTAATTCTAACCATACTTACAGTAACTTGAATTTCCTTTCATAGGCTAACATTGACTGGTTTCACTTGGAAATTCTTTTAAGTGTGGAGTTTTGGAACTTTAAAAAATTCCTCTAAAATCAGCCGAACTACGAATTCCGATTTACTCACCTGTTATCAGGAGATACCTCAGTGCTGCATCTTTCAGCTCACTACTGATCCTGAAAAGTAATTCAAACCATACTTACAGTAACTTGAATTTCCTTCCATAGGCTAACATTGACTGGTTTCACTTGGAAATTCTTCTAAGTGTGGAGTTTTGGAACTTTAAAAAATTCCTCTAAAATCAGCCGAACTACGAATTCTGATTTACTCACCTGTTATCAGGAGAGACCTCAGTGCTGCATCTTTCAGCCCACTACTGATCCTGAAAAGTAATTCTAACCATACTTACAGTAACTTGAATTTCATTCCATAGGCTAACATTGACTGGTTTCACTTGGAAATTCTTCTAAATGTGGAGTTTTGGAACTTTAAAAAATTCCTCTAAAATCAGGCAAACTACGAATTCCGATTTACTCACCTGTTATCAGGAGAGACTTCAGTGCTGCATCTTTAAACTCACTACTAATCCTGAAAAGTAATTCTAAACATACTTACAGTAACTTGAATTTCCTTCCATGGGCTAACATTGACTGGTTTCACTTGGAAATTCTTCTAAGTGTGGAATTTTGGAACTTTAAAAAATTCCTCTAAAATCAGCCAAACTACGAATTCGATTTACTCACCTGTTATCAGGAGATACCTCAGTGCTGCATCTTTCAGCTCACTACTGATCCTGAAAAGTAATTCTAACCATACTTACAGTAACTTGTATTTCCTTCCATAGGATATCATTGCCTGCTATATAAAATATATATAAATTAAAAAAATATAAAATAAAATTAAAAAATTACAATTTCAATATTTTTTAAAACATTTTTTTTCAATTCATATTAAAAATATGTCGTAAATTAAAAAATAAAATATCAAAAAATAAATACTTTAAAACAATGTAGTAAATCAGTATAAAAAAATAGAACAATTAATACATTTAAAAATTATCATTTACAAAACCTTTGAAATTCACTGAAAAAACCATAGGTTTCACACATGTTATAGTTAGCTGGACATTTCACTCATACAAAACCAGTGAAATTCCCCCGTTATAGTTAGTTCAGCTAACTATAACCCGCGCGCCCGCAATGCACTGCTGATGATGTCACATATTACATCACTCATGACATGGTCAGTGACATTACTCATGACATCACTGATGACATCTCAAATTACATCACTGATGACATCACTGATGACATCATCCGGTGAATGTGTGTCTTTCTGAAAAATAAATATTTTTTATATATATATATATTTAAAGGTCGATGGGAGAATAAATGGGTAAATAAGTGTCTAAATGGATTTTTTTTGTAAAAATGATTGCATAACTGACTTATTAAGTGTATCTTAGTGAATACATGTATTAGCAAGTAATGTTTAAATATGTAAATATCTGAATCAGTGTCTCACTTTATCTATAAATGGCTGCATGGGTTGGTGTGTAGCTACATGAGTGTCTATATGGGTTATTAGTTGGTTTTTTTGAGTATCAGTATGAGTGTCTGCATGGTTCGGTGGGGAGTATTACTTAGCGCATAGATGCATGAATGAGTGACTCACTGTTTGTATGTGTTTTGAAGACAGCATGTATGCAGGACTGTAGGGGTGGATGAGTGTGTGTATGGGTGTGTTAGTGAGTGAATGACTGTCTCAAAAGTATCTTTATGAGTAACTACATATGTTTTAATCTAGTTTATGTGAGTATTGATGTGTATAAGTGATTATATGTGAGAGTGAGAGATTGGAAGACTTCCTGTATAAATAAGCATGTGTTTCTATAAGTGATTGTTTAAGAGAGTAAGTATGTTTACGTTTCTGTAAAAGTAAGTGTAGTGGTGTGTGTATAGCTGTATATGCAAATAAATGGATGTTTGATAGTTTATTTGCATGTGTGAGTATGTGTGTGAGTAACTCTATGGATGAGTGTCGGTGTGTAACAGGATGTACAGGTGTATGAGTACATATGATGAGTGAGTACATGTATGAGTAACTATATAGAACTGTTGGTGAATGAGTGGATGTGTATGTAGATGGTGGAATTACTGAATAGGTTGTTGTAACTGGTATTGAAATCTACATTTTTTGAAAATGTTAGTTTCTATTTTTGAATGTGTGTATCAAAGGTTGTATTACGCTGAGAGGAGGTCTGCCACTTGTTCACAAGGATGATGTCATCAGTGATGTCATCAGTGATGTCATTTGAGATGTCATCAGTGATGTCATGAGTAATCTGTTTTTAGTACCTGTTGCATGCCTAAATGAACAAAAACAAGCATTAAGTTTGAGACCATGCTCACCTCATCAATAATTAAAAGTTTCATTTTCTTCAGCACTCTTGACACTTCATAAGAAGCTTCTACAGACAACTTCTGATATTCTAATTTGTTATCATGCTCAACTGGTAACATCAGTAATCTATACAAAGTAATTCCTTTAACTTTGTGCGCAGCTAATCCAGTTAGAGCTGTTACCACACAAGATAAATATGAACCAGTAGTTTTTTAAGATATCTGGTCAAAACGTAAATTTTAAAACTTTTACCTGCTCCAGCTTGAACACTGATGTACATCAGCATACGTTTAAATGATAAACTAACACATTCTTTTTTTATGCAACTAACAATGTTCTATCTGTTCTCTCACTTGTACATATATTTCTTTCTGTTCAATATTTACTTGTTCTTCTATCTTTTCCAACGTAATATTCTCCACTTGTGCTTGTTGCATTGAAATTTTGACTTCATGCATAGCAATCGCTGATTCATTTTCCACTATTGGTTGTCCGAGTGGATCATGAATACATGGACCAGAACTTTGACTATCTTGAGAACTTTCATTAACTATTTCAGCTGTAATAGCCTTTTCCTGTTCAACTTCATCAGCCAACATTTTTAAATATATAGGGAAAATTGTACATGCAATGCTACCTTTACATGCATTAAAAGAATCTTCGTAATAGTAAAAATCTCCAAGTAATTCACTTTTGCTACACCATGGTTTGAAGAGTTGGAGAAGTGCTAAATAATAAAATTCTCGCTTATCTGGAGTTTCACAACTGAGGGGCATTTTACCAACAAGTAGCGATAATTATCGCTAAATAGGCTTAGCGACGATTTGTTTATCGCTGCCTATCGCTGGATATGTTAGCGGAGAAAACATGCTATTAGCAACGTTTTTCTCCATTGTGCTAAAATATCCAGCGATAGCGGCGAAATGCATGAATATCACTGAGAATACAGCGATATTCACGCATTAGCGACGAAATGCTCTTAGCCATGTTATCCACCTCCCATTGGATAACATGGCTAAGAACTGGTCTGAGCAGGCGTTGGTTTTTGGCGATAGCGGGAATATTTCCATCGCTATGCCTGCCTTGCTAATAGGCGATAGCGACATTAGTGACTGCTTTCAGTCGCTAACAGGTTGGGTATGCCCACTTTGCATGTCATTAGCGATAAATATCGCTAACATGCAAAGCGGGCCCCAAACCGCTCGCTATCGCCTAAAAGCTGTCGCTGACATCAGTTAGCGACAGCTTGCTAATAAAGTGATAGAATTATCGCCGCTATAATTGCCTATCGCCACCCTTGGTAATATGCCCCTGAGTTTCTTGTGGTGAATAAGGTTACCTTTTGTATGTTTTACAAAAAATCCATGACATCCTACTGCATATTTTCCTTGTTTTAAATTCTGTTTAACATTTCTTTTGAAGCTGTAATGTTGAAGTACTTCATACAGACATAGCTGTTCCAGATGTCGACTCCTTTTCGGATAGTATGCATCCAACATATTGGTTTTAAGAATGTCTGTACTGTCTGGTTTATTTGCTTCTAAGTATTCAATCTCTTATAATGATTTTTCAATACTCTATTTCGTGGGCAGGCATAACTTAAACTTACCCAAATGATTCCACGTGATTTTGAATATAAACTTGAAGAGCACAAACGGTGTGAACATTCATAGGATCCAATTTCTTTTGCTAAGGATCTTCTCTTGTGCAATTTCTTCCCACATTTGTTTCATCTTGTTTTTTTCTGATTTCTTTATATATGATGTAGCATAGCGTGCAACAGCGATTGAGCTATCTGCGACATGCTGGATGTCCATGTTTGCTTTCCACATTTTCAAAATAACTGGATTATAGTCATTAATATACTTTGACAGTTCTGTTCTGTTTAAGTTGTAGGTATAAAATTTTCCTTTAGACTTGTATTTTAGTCTGCAATACTTTCCACAACGGTGACTTTAGAAACGTAGAACTTGCTGTCTCAAGCTTCTATCTCCTCCTTCTCTTGGAATCTCACATGTCACATAC
The DNA here is from genome assembly GCF_964261635.1 of Lissotriton helveticus. Classification (NCBI taxonomy): domain Eukaryota; kingdom Metazoa; phylum Chordata; class Amphibia; order Caudata; family Salamandridae; genus Lissotriton; species Lissotriton helveticus. Next base: position 1,150,142,604 of record NC_136057.1, read on the forward strand.
TGTTCAATGAAAGACAATACTATTTCATCTGAATCAGTTCAAAATGTAGGTGCATTCTTGATCCATAATAGCATATGTATATGAGGAGCACCTCTCTCTTGATACTCCTTTCCCCAAAAGAAATTGGTAACTTCTCCAAGAGGTTGATTCTTTTTATTGAAGATAAAAGGCACCATTGCTCGAAACCTATGATTAAAATATCTGCACACATTTACAGGATCCAAAGAACACAGTTCTCCAGGTGTCTTTAGAACAAAACAATTTATATTGGAATTTGCTTCTCGTCTTCTCTTAGTTGGAACCAAGGCTTCTTCATCTTTAGAGAGTAGCCCGTCTATATGAGTTCGGCTTGGGGAGTCAAGTGAATGGGTGCTTAGTTTTGATTCTAGAGCCCAGTTATTATAAGAAGACCAGATTTAAAATCTTGAAAGCAGATCCGGAGGAAATTTCAGATCTCCAATATAAATATATATATACTCCATTTGCAGCTACAGAGGTGCTTCCATCAATGTTCCGGGAACAAGTCACTTTTGAACGGGCTAATAAAGGGATCTGTTCGTTGAGGGATCTCTTTAAGGATGGGCAATCGGAAATATTTGAAAAACTGCAGGAAAAATATGACCTCTCTTTAAAAAACTTTACAAATAAGGAGTTTCCTGGGGGAATAGAATGGCATCAAGTTTTGGGAAAATACCCTTGGTGGAAGCTGTGCAACTGAAATCTAGGCTAGGAAAGATTTATCGTATTCTGCTTGATTCCTTTCACGATGATCTGGGTGTACATTCTGATAAATGGGCAAGTAAGCTTGTGGAGGGAACAGTAGATATAGAGGATTCCCTCATATTAGCTAGCCAGATTCTAATTACCGTGAGCCTTAAGAGCCAACACTTTATGTCAGTCTTCGACCTGTATTATACCCCTGCGATTGCCAAGTGGAAGGGATTGAGAGGAGGGAAATGTAACAGATGCGATATCCAAGCAGCAGACACTGTCCATATGTTCTACTCTAGTCCAAAATTTGATACTTTTATACACGACATAGAAACATTCTTAGTTACGATTTCGGGGATATAAGTTTCTGTTACACCGATTCTTTTAATTTTGGGAGTAGGGAACAATACTGAAGCAGATATTAGGGTAAAGGCTGAGACAGGTTTTGTATTATTAGCTATGGCAATTGCCCGTTTGTGTATTACATCTCAATGGATTAGTCCTGATCCCCCAACCTTTAACAACTGGCGTGCAAAACTACTTTCTATATATAATATTGAGTCATCATTATATAAATTGAGAGGACGGAGGAAGAAAGAGATGGGACAACGAATATGGGCCCCTATTGCGGACCTAGTTGGTTAAAATATCGAGAGTGATATATGTATCCCTTTGCAGCCCCTATATCTAAAAAAATGTTTCCTTCTTCTTTTCTTTTTTCTTCTTTTTTTTTGCTTCCTTAATGAAATTAATTGTTATAAGGCAATAAAGTACCAAATATCTATGATGTATATAGTGATCTATTGAATGTTATATTATTTGATGTATTGCTTTTTTTTGTACGTCCTTATATCCCTGTAGGATTGTCAATATTTTAAGTTTTTGGTGTTTTAAGCAGCAACATTGATAAAATGAATTGTTATAAGGCAATAATGTATCAAATATCTTTGATGTATATAGAGATCTATTGAATGGTATTTGATGTATTGCTTTTTTTTGTACGTCTTTATGTCCCTGTAGGAGTGTCAATATTTTATGTTTTTGGTGTTTTAAGCAGCAACATTGATGGAAGTCTGGCTGTATGTTAAGAAAAAACCAAAGATAAAAACAATTTAAAAAAAAAGGAATTTGCATCTTGTAGAAATTAAAGCAAATCTTCCCATGCATACTCCGCACAGCTAAGTGTCACAAACCATGTTGGTGTACCTAAGTTCCATAACATACACTTCAGTTCTCCATGACGATACCAATACTCATTTGTTCCTCATTAATATGCCATCAAATGAATTAACTGTACTTCTAAATTTTCATCTGCTTGTTAAACTTTCTCCACAAATTCTTTCGCTGAAAGAAGTGACTGATGAACACCAGTTTTAAGTATGTGGTTCACTGCATAGGACAGAGAAGACAGATCACTTTCAAACAAAAGGTGAAATATAGATGGAATACACTGTCGAAATCTAGGATCTTCAGAGTATAATCTTCTGAAGCTGGAATCCGTACAAGTCGGTCCTCATATTGTCCACCTTCTCCAGGAGGAAACAGCTGTGGAAAATAATGAGCTTCCAAGCTTTTCTCCCATAATCTAATTGGAGTTCCCTTTGCTTTTTTCATTTGAAATAACTCAAAGCTGTTTCCTACTACTTCTTTTGAATGTAGAGGACATATTGTGTAATGTTCATAAATCTCGTCACTCCTTGACTCGTCCACTTTCTCTATTTGGCCACTTGAAATTTCAGATTCATCTTCCAAACGTATTACCTGCTCTTCCACATTTACACTTTTATAATAAATATTGTTCTACACAAGATACAATGTAGTACTTTTGAAGTTTATTAACATCCACAAATTCTTGTCATATTTTCTGACTCTTTGTTGGTACTCCGTTTACTAGAATGACTATTGCTTCATTTTCCTCTTTCTCTCCATCAACAATTTCAATATTTTTTATAAAATCCAAAGGTAAGTACACCACTCTTTCTTTCAGCCCTCTTTGTAAGTCTTTTGTGGCATTTTTCCTGTTTTAGGCTCCATTCAAATTATAGTTTGAAATGGATGAACAGATTGAATTAGAACTGACTCATATGTATTCAAAACTACCAGTTCTTCCGGGAATAGCTACTAATTCTAACTTATTATGTACTGTTCCAGCGGGCATCTTGTTCTCTTCTAATTTGTTATAACAATATTTACAAACACGTTAATCACTGCCTAACTCAAATTGACCTTCCACTAACAAGTTGCAAATTCCTTCCATTTATCATTATTCTTCTTTTCAGATTTTAAATACAAATCAACATTCCTAGTTTGAGTTTTATAATTAGTACGTCGACAACAAACACACAAATGGTTTGGCATTTCAGAGCACACTATGTTAAACTTTCCAATTTCTTCTTCAAATTGATCAATCCTAATCACTTTCCCATCTTCTTCAACATCTGTAATTGTCAAACTTTCACTTTCAATGCACTGCTCTTCTGAACTAAAGTATCGGAACTCAATATCATCACACTTTATTTGTACATCTGATAAAGAACCGTGTAAAAGAGCTGTATTCAGTTCACTTAAACAAAATGCAGGACTTTTTACATAGTACACTTTCCTTCCAAACTTCCGCATTTCTGAATGGTGTACTGCTAACATCCTCAAGTGATGAAAAACACTTTCACACACTTTTCTTGAAAGACAAGCCAGAGAATGCCCATGTTTCTCAGTATATTTTCTTACATTACATGGATCTAGTCCTTGTAACTACCTAATTTTCTGTGCATATTCTCGTAACAAATTTCGCATTATATCAATAGATTCCTGTTGAATGCTACAAATACTGCTACAACCCCACTTATACACAGGACCTTGTGTATATTTCCCTTGCACCTTTTCAGCTATTACCTGTTCTGCACTAATACCAACATTTTCTTCTTTTGGAACAGGACAACCATTCTGAACTTCGTAGCAATGACCACTAGTATCAACTGCATATGGTAAACTATTTTCTTGCAAGTAACTCTCTTCATTAAAAAAAGGTTCACTATTAGACGTATGTTTCCATTTTACACTGACGATTTTACAAAAGTTGCTTCTGTTCACAAGTCTTTCAGAATCTCTATGCTGTTTCTATTTCAATTGCAGCACTTTCTTTTTATATTTGCGGCATCCATTTATTAAATTCTGAATTACTCTAATTCGAAAAAGTGACGAATTTCTTGAAATTGTTTTTGTCTACGGGTAACAAATACTCTTTCGTTATCATGATTTTTTTCTTGCAATTTGAAGTTGAAGTCTGCTTCTCCTTACTTGAAAAAATCTTCTTTTTCCTTTGTATGATGTTATTTTCATGAAATGTTAGTAATACTTTTTTTTTTAATTGTCTAGTTTTTTCCAGAAGAAAGTCTTTTTGTAGTACTCTCCTTTACTTGTAATCCGCATTTGTGACTTTTCTTCAAGTAGATTGGCTTTTTGTCTTTCCTTTTTTTTGTCTTTCCTTTTCTTTCAGTTCTTCTAGGCATTTTCAATTTTTAATGCAAACAAAATAATTTTCTGAGAAAGAAAAAAGTTTCAATTGTTTGTTATATCCACTGTGGCTTACAGAGGGAATGCTGCATGTTAGTGGAGCGGAATAAGGGAGCAGTAGGGTGGCAGGTAGTGTCACTGGACATACAGCACGTATTTATTTAATTATTTAGATTCACCTTCTCATTTTATACGTGACTCCACTAACTCCTACTTTTCCCCTCCCCCAGCCCCACCCAATTGTCCCATGCACCCACCGTCCCACAGCACTTCCTCTGCAACCCACTCCAGATAACTCTACAGATACTATTTTGAAAAATTGTTATCTGTATACTTAGAGTGATATTCTCAACTAAATGGCACATGCAAACATTACCCTTATTAGCTTAACACTTCTATCGACAACTTAGCAACCATAACACTACACCATATTAACAAAGATATGGTACAGGCTTATATTTCATTGTGGATGTACATAACCAAAAACAAATCAACTGTTAGAGAGCAACAAAAACGAGTGACATGGGTATGGAGAGGGGGAAGAGATTAAGTAGGGTGTCATTCCTGTTTTGGTAATGTGCCAGCACAGTCGTGTACGCAGCTTTAACACCAGCAGAAAACATCGTAATTACGTTAATTTGCATTTATGTGTGCTTTAGTACTGTAACCAACACTTTGTGCCCCTGAAAGTACTGTTTATAAAAACAAACAAAGCTTTATCTAGTATAAAAATAGCACACAGTGGCAGTGAGACATCCCCACCCACGGACTGGCTCGCAGAGGGACAGCTGCGTGCTGGATCGCAGAGGGAGAGCTGCCGGACGACTCGCATAGGGACATCTGCCGGCAGACTCGCATACGGGGTGCTGCGGGCCGTCGGCTTGCAAAAAGGTACCTGCGACCGGTGATGCGGGTGAGGGAAGATGAAGGGGGTATCTTGTAGAGGGAGAACTGCTGTATATTCGCAGTGTTTGCTAGTAGAGGTAGAACTATGGACCTGATGGCTTGAACAGATAAACCTGCGGGCCTGATGGCTCACAGACGAAGAGCTGCTAGGTGACCGGTGGTTCACAGAGGGCTGGCTCATAGAGGAAGAGCTGCGAGCCGACTGGCTGGCTTGAAGAGGGAGAGCTGCGGGCCGTCGGTTCGCAGAAGGAGAGCTGCGGGCCGACTGGTATAGGGAGAGGTGCGGGCCGTCTGCTTGCAAAGGGATAGCTGCGGAATGGTGATGTGGGGAGAAGGAGTGTGAAGGGGTATCTCGCAGAGAGAGAGCTACGGTATATTTCCAGTGTTGCCTTGCAGAGGTACAACTGTGGGCCCGATGGCTCGGAGATGAAGAGCTGCGAGTCGACTGGTGGTTCACAGAGGGAGAGTTGCGAGCCGGCGGGCTGGCTCATTGAGAAACCGCTGTGAGCCAACTGGCTGGCTCGTAGAGGAAGAGCTGCGGGCCGTCGGGTCGCAGAGGGAGAGCTGCGGCCTGTCGGGTCGCAGAGGGAGAGCTGTGGGCCGGCTCGCAGAGGAACAGCTGCGGGCCGACCGGTATAGAGAGAGGTGCGGGAGTCGGCGTACAAAGGGATAGCTGCGGGACGGTAATGTGGGGAGAGGAAGCGTGAAGGGGGTATCTCGCAGAGAGAGATGCAGCATAACACGACTGCAGGGTGCACAAAATGGGGGTGGGAGATGAGGAGAGTAAACGTAGGCGTAATTCCTAAACTTTTATTGTACCGTTCCTTTAATATACATATATTGAGGTCTTTAAGTGGGATGAAAAAAATGGTGTTTGTCAGAAAGGGGTAGCAGTGTTCAGCACCGGTAAGACTCGGCCCAGTTAAAGGCCTGCATATATTCAGCACAATAAATAATCCCTTTACCAGCATCTAGTCACTAACTACTAACACTGTGCACTGTACTCAACTGTAAAGCAGAAACAGTGTTTAGATTATATCTTAAAGTATCATCAAATGATTCAAACCATGCATACATACACAAAGCAATGTGCACGTTTACTTTGTCCATTTACTCACCATGTAATCTGTGCACATTGTGCGTGGGTTGGCAGTATAACATCTGTCTTCACTTATATTCAAATGTACCTCACACTGTAAAAAATGACGTCACAACATGTGCATATGTAATATTTCCAACATAATACAGTGCAGTTTTATACCATTGAAACTGATCCTACCAATATGCCAATAAACCTACAAGTGCTATTTTTATAATAGATAAAGCTGTATTAGATTATGTTTATAAACAGTACTGTTGGGGGGACAAAATGGTGGTGGGTGGTGGACAGAGTAAATGAAGGTGTAATTCCCAAACTTTTTATGTATCGTCCCTTTATTATACGTATATTAACAGCTTTAAGTGTGATGAAAAAATTGGCAGCTGTCTTAAAGGGGTGGCAAAGCTTAGTACCGACAAGACCCGGACAACTTAAAGGCCTGCGTATATTCAGCAGAGGAACGCACCCTAACAATTACTTTCACTAATAATCACATTTACTTTAGCACTGTGAACAAAATCGTACAGAAAATATACAGAGAACATTTTCATTTATTTTTTCTCTCTCACATATTTATAAAAAATGTCTTCTAAAGAATCGCTCCCCAACAACTTAGTTTTCCTAAGCACACCCAAATCCAAAGCCTCGCAGTACCACACCAGCCTTGACTGATATTGAAATCTACCTCCCAGTGTAAAAAATGAGACCACAAACTGTGCACATAACATTTATGGTTTTTGTTCCATCTCTGTTAAGTTAATAACACATAAATTTTCTACTCTCACCCCTTCCCCACTATTTCCAGACTAAGCATAATTTGCAAACGTGCGACATTCTGTTTATCTCACTGGAATAGAAATACAAACCCAAATTAACGCTACATCTAATTTTCAAAACCATACAGTCTTTTACAGATAACAATTACACCTTTTCTTGGTGAAGAACTCCTAAACATATATAAAGTACTAGATTAACAAATAGTCACACTTTGTGCATATTTTAGAACCAATGTGAAACACCAGACTTTACTAACACTATGTTATTTAGAAATAAAAATACTTTCAAAGTTAAAAATATTGCCTCAAATACAAAACACACCTTCTTAATTTCTAACTTACTTTCGTAGTTGGTATATAGATTTCAAATGTCACAAACTTATGCAATTTTTTCTTTGTTACACTGTGCATGTAATGCACCACTTTCATCTGAAGAACCGGGTTATTTAAGACCCAGCGGCGCCAGGGGCACGCCCAAAGTCTTCGGGTTCACCTGTCTTAGAATACAGAGACACGGGACTCTTCGTGGTGACGTCAAAGATCGAATTTATTGACTGCAGCCAGTAACAGAAGTCCTAGAAATCATCACGGTATGAGTTCTCAGGAGACTGCTCAATTTTACAAAGCAAGTCATCCCTTTTTATGCCAAAAATCACATTCCAGACAAATACCTAACATTTACAAACTGTCCAATCACATGTATCCACACCAGAGGTATCGCATGACGGTAAAACCCACTTTTCAGTTGCGCAGCCCATGATCAATCATCGGTCAAACCCAACATTCTTCTTTAGACAGGTCAAATGAACCCATAATAAAAAAGGCCACAACCCAATCATAAATAGACCATAAAGAAAGGAGCAGAAACAGGTGAGAGCTAGGATAAGGCATATTTGTGTGCAGTAAAACTTTATGATTTCCTGTGCTCTGATCCTTAATCTTGATCAGCTAAAGGGCAGGAACTGGTTTAACAAGGTCAGCTTCAGGCAACAGGGTCAGTTCACTCAGGTCAAACAGAAGTCAGCACAAACTTGAGCTAAGGTGTACATGTCCTTTAAAAGACTAGTTCAGCCACAGTCATCGGCCTATGTGAGGGCAACCACAAAATGGCTGCCATACACAAAATGAAACCCATGGTTCAGAAAGAAATCTCCACATACGTAGTGAATCTGTAAGTCTAGCGTGTCGAGATCACTCGTACTTGCCGAACTCACTAGTTACGGTTTGCTATTATCAAATTCGTAACGAAACCATGCCATTTATAAAACGGGTTCAGAATTCACAGAACCTCAGACCCTCCTTTTGCCCTTACATAGGCAATCACTCAGTCTGCGTCTGAGTCGATGTCAATATTCATCAGATCATCAAGATGCTGCTGGTACATCATCCTATTACTCAGGACTTCTCTCGAGACAGGTCTTCTCACACATGTAGTAGTACAAAGGCCACATATGGCAGGGCCACACTGTACACAGAGACAACATGAGAAGAGAATCGCTAAAACCATCCCAATGATCATCAGAATCTTCCATCCCCAGGTCGATAACAGTTCTCAAAACCATCCAATCAACGACCAATCTCCTTTATCCACATTTATAGACTCAGAGATCTTATGTAACTTAGAAATGGCCTGGTATACTGTAGGAGCATTGTCTGGTATGAAAACGCAGCAACTCGATTGGATCACTTTACATACCCCACCTCGGTCCGCAAGTATGACGTCCAAAATCATTCGATTCTGTAATGTCATAAGGCGATCCGCTTGAAGCTCAGCGGTCAGATTACTAAGGGCACGAGCAGTTTCATTTATGGTGGATTCAACCACTCTTGTCAATTGCCGTAGGTTTCTACTGTTTGCCATAGGTCCCCAAAACGGTAGGAGACCCTTGAAAAAGTCTCCCACTTCTTGTCCCGTAGTATCTTCCTCACTGGAGACACCCCTAACAACTCTCGTTCTGTAGTAATCTACAGCAGCAGTATACGTAGGAGGCAACAAATATGCAACATAACATGTTCCCGAAAAATCAGGGGGCAACCATGTATATGCTGTATCATAGCAGACAAAATACGTGCCCTTAGGTGCTAAAAACGGTGGGGAAGTTTGGCACGCAAAGACATACGTCTGAGTTCAAACACTCTTCCCTAACTGAGCTCTCGGATTCTTGCCTTTCCCTTGCAGACAAAAATGACCACGATGGGGTACAATCCAAATCGGAGGTGACCTTTTTTGTCTCTGCTTTTCACCCAGACTAATACTATATCCGGTTGCATTCCAACCAACATATGCTAGTAACTCATCCTTGGGAATAGTCTTATACGTTTCGATATCTCTACTCATATCTGTAATTCCCTTCACCAAGGCTTTATTACTTTATTACTCGAGTTATCTCTCATGGAACGCAGGGGATAGACTTCGATGGCATAAATAAACATCGTCTGATATGCCCATACGGACCCATTGTAACTGAATGGCAAAACCAGATAAGGAATACCTCTATCCATAGTATGTGGCATAAGACCACACACCCAACAATTAGTGGTGTTCACTACTAACTGGTGTTGATGGAGAAGTTGCACAAAGGAATTATTCACAAATTCCGACCTTCTAATTTGCTCGTGTTCAGGTAAAATATGAAAAGAATGTAAAGAAACAGTAGTAGGAAAAGACATAGGTTGGGAAGTAGGTGCAAACGTCAATTGGGTGCGTTAACAATCCCACCCACCAATGCTAACGTCGTGCTTAAAAACATTAGAACACATGTTATCAGAAAACATTTGCTGTACATTAATTTACACAGTTTCATTTTAAAGTTCATTTTCTCAGCAGCTCTCTCTATCCCAGAAAACTCCATCCTCTAACCGTGCTGTTCGCGGCAGTTGGTTTTCTTCTGCTAAGGAATGCGTCTGTCAGTCCAGGGTACGCCCTGAAACCAACCAGAACCGTCGACCTTGTGTCTACACGGCTTGCAATCCCAAGTCTTTATACCGCGACCCTACAGCTGAGCTCGGATGGCAGCTCGAAAAAGAAAAATAGGCCAAAACAGTTTCTTGGATGAGAGAGTGCAGTTCTCCAAAAGCAAAAGGAAAAATTATACTTTAATTTGTTTATCGTTTCTCAGTCGAAAATTATAAAGGCCTTTACCAGGCACTGTGTGATCTTTAAACAAAAGTTCAGGCTCAGTGGTGTCCAATCTCAAATGTGGAGGTACAGCTGTTTGCAAAATGTCGTCGTCCTCTCGTTCAGAATTTGTCCATACTAGATGTGCATCGCTAAACGGCATGAACTTCGGCACTCGTTCTGTCTCTGAATCACCAATACCATCACGGACCCACTGGTCGTACGGCAGAGGTGAAGGCGCCCTCTTACAATGTACGCCGTGGATCCAATTTCGCTTCCCGAAGACCTTCACCGAAGTTCTTGTTGACAGGAGCAATTGGTGGGGGCCGGTCCGCTGAAAATTCTTCACCAGGACCCATTCACCGGGATTGATGGTGTGACCTGGATCCACAGATGCTGGTGGCAAGTTATCATGAACCTGTTGATGCAAGACATGCAATTTAGCCGTCAGATCATACAAATAGTCCACCAACACAGGATATTCGATGTCACTAAACTTCACTGGCCTCGGCACTCTCCACACATTCGCCGGACGGCCAAAAACGATTTCATATGGACTAAGGCCAATTCGGGAATGCACTAGTTGACAAAAGTGCCAACGGCAAAGCATCTGGCCATTGAAGACCAGAACTCGCCTGAATTTTGGCTAACTTTAACTTCAAAGTGCCATTCTAGCATTCCACTAGTCCAGCTGATTGGGGGTGGTTTGCGGCATGAAACTTCTGTCGTATTCCCAAACCCTCGCATACTTTTTTCATAATCTTCCCCACGAACTCACTTCCATTATCACTCCACACCATCCTTGGCAATCCAAATCTAGGGAAATATTCTTTGAGCAAGACTCTAGCTGTGGACAAGGCCGTATTATCTTTTAGGGGGTATGCCTCTACCCATCTAGAAAAGGCACAAACAACTACAAGGACGTATTTCAGGTTGTTACACCTTTCCATGTGGATAAAATCCAATTGCAGAACCTCGAACGGATAAGTCGGAGGCGCAAAGTGACCAGCTGGAGTTGGAGTTCCCTTGCCAGGATTATACATCAGACACACCATACAATTCTTGACCACATTCTCAGCACATTTGGGAATTCCAGCATTCTGCCACACTGGAGCCAACAACTTAGAAATTCCTTTGACACTAATGTGAGACAAACCATGTGCCATCGTAACCACCGCAAGCACATATGCATCCGGCAACATCCATCTTTGGTGTTCTGATAACTCAACCCAACAACCAGTCGAATCCAATCTACCAGTAGTTTCTCTCCACACGCTCTTTTCACTTTCAGTAGCTTCAGCTTGGATTGATTTCACACTCTCAATCGTATCTTCACACATTCCCACTGCACCAATCCATCTCGCAGGGCCTGCAACATACATTCGAATCATCACATTTCTCGCTGTTTCTTTCGCAACTTCATCCGCAAATGCATTACCACGACCAACATCATCCGTAACCTTCCGATGAGCACTACACTTCACAATCGCAACTTGCTTCGGCAAAGTAAGTGACTCCAGAAGCTCATTCACCAACTGTCCATGTTGAATCTTAGTCCCATGCGACGTCAGAAATCCTCTTTCTCTCAACAAGCGTCCAAAATTATGGGCAACACCAAACGCATACTGACTATTGGTGTACACATTCACTCTCTTTCCCTCAGATAAAATACACGCTCTCGTTAATGCAATCAACTCTGCTGCTTGCGCCGAATTATGGCTCACTTGTGCATAATGTCGTTACGGCATATGCTGCTGTCGTATCACCATTCGGGAGCTTGTAGCATGACCCATCAACCCATAGCATACCATCAGGATCCAAAAGAGGAGTGTCTTTCAAATCGACTCTCCCCTTTGTTTCCTCTTCCGTCCTCAAAAAACAATCATGCTGTTCCTGATCATCTGTATCCACAGAAATCGGCAACAATGTCGCTGGATTCAGTACATTGCACCGCTTGATGTGCACATGACTAGCCAAAAGTGTCAATTCATAACCCGAAAACCTCGCACTAGTAAGGTGTTGAGTCTTGGTTCAATTTAATAAAGTGTCCACTGCATGTGGAACCATCACAACCAATGTATTGTCCATCACCAATCCAGCAGACTGTCGGATAGAAACAGCCGCTGCCGCTGTAGCTCTCAAGCAACTTGGCAACACTCTAGCTACCGGATCTAAAGTCGACGAGAAATACGCACATGGACGCTGCTTATCACCAAATTGTTGAGTCAAAACTGACAATGCACAACCCTCTCTCTTGTGGACGTACAGTGTAAAAGGCTTACTGTAGTCGGGAGTACCCAACACTGGAGCGGAGCACAACGCATCACGCAATTCAGAAAAACTCTTCTGACAATCGTCAGACAAAGGAAGAGGATTCTGTATATCCTTACAAGTCAATGCCAACAGAGGTTTGGCCAGCAGAGAAAAATTCGGAATCCACTGTCTACAATACGATGTGATACCCAAAAAGGCACGAACTTCTCTCTGTGTCGATGGCACACTCATTTGCGCAATCGCTTTAATTCTTTCTGGGGTCAATTTCCTTCCCTCCTTCGACAAGAGCTGACCTAAGTAGGTTATCTCTTGGCGGCAATATTGCAACTTCGAAGGTGACACTTTATGATGAAGGTCAGACAAATATCGCAACAACGAAAGAGTAGCCTCTTTACAAATCTCTTCGTCATCAGCAGTAATCAACAAATCATCGACATACTGAATAAGAGTAGAACCAACTGGTAACACAAACCTGTCAAGCTGAGTTTTCAACGCTTGACTATAAATTGATGAGAAGCCAAAAATATCCCTACTCTCCTCAGCAATAGGAATACTGAAGAAAGCATTTTTCAAGTCGATGACAGAAAACCAAACTGCCGAAGCAGGAATCACAGTCAATAATGCAGTAATATCAGGTACCACGGGAAACTGTGGCACGACAATCTTGTTGACCTCTCGAAGGTCGATCACAAACCGGTACACAGGTGTCTGAGAAGCATCTGTACACTTAAGAACAGGCAAAACCGGGCTATTGTACACGTTACCTCTCGTTTCCTCAACCACACCCTTCTCAACCAGATCATAGACAATCGCTAAAAGAGCTCTCTCACCATCACTCGAGATCTTGTATTGTGGTATACGAGGCAACTTAACATTCGACTTTAGCGTAACAACATAGGGTGGAATCTGCAAAAGACCAACATCATTTGGACCTGTAGCCCAAAGCGTTTCAGGAAGCGAACGCAATTCCAGTGGCAAACAATCTTTAGACAAATACATTGGAGAAATCACTTTCTTACCAAGAGTAAGTTGTACTCCTGAAGGAGAACAATGCAATGTCGCATAAAATCTTTTCAGCAAGTCCAATCCCAACAAATTCTCACCACAACCAGTTGTTAGAATAAGTGGAGCTTCCAATTCACAGGGGTCAATAGAAAGGGACAAAGGACTAGAAACCGGATTACGAACTGGGGCGCCTGAAAATCCTACGGAAACATTGGCCAAGCCAGACAAAGGTGCGCCAGGGAGTTCAGAATGCATAATAGAACTCTTTGTCGCACCAGTATCCAAAATAAAAGGTTCTACTACACCTGATGTAATCACTTCAACCTACGGTCCACTCTGATCTACTGGAACTGACACTACCCCCTTACTTTGTCCATGGCTGTCCTAGTTATCATTATAACCAACACTCTCACCTTCAACATAGTAATCCTCAACATAGTACTGAGGAGACTGACCACTCGGAACAATCTGTCTATCAAAAAAATTCGCAGAATTCTGTAGGGAAGAGGAACGCTCATTCTGGGCGATCACACCACGACCTCTTCCTCTAGGCGCTTGCTGAAAACCACCACGACCTCTCTGACCAGGTGCACCATTTGCACGCTGTAACAAAGTCGGACAATTATTCTTGAAATGACCTTCCTCTCTACAGAAAGCACACTGATTAGGGCCAGGAAAGAATCGCTGAGCATAAGGCTCAGGCTTCTGTAAGAATCTCTGAAATTGCGAAGGGTGCTGAAACTGAGGCTGATTCTGACGAGGCGGATAAGCTTGCTGCAAAAGAACTTTCGTCTTTAAATCCTTCGTTTTCTTCTCTACTTTATCCTTCTCATCTTTATCCCTATTCTCATAATATTGAGCAGTAGCCAATATCTGGGCCGACGAAGAAACGGCCCATGAACTCTCAGAGTCCTTCAACTTATTAGAAAGTTCGGGAAGCAAAATAAAGACAAATTTATCCACGAACAACCTTTGACCACCTTCCGTACTCATATCCTGACCACTGTGATCGATAATCGTCTCTTCAAACCTAGTAAAGAAGTCAGACACCCTCTCATCTTTCTTCTGCTTGCATGCTGCTAACTTATCCCAATTCACTCGTAAAGCAGGCATCATCGTCTTCATCAAAGTAATAATTCTAGCAGGTAATTCTGTAACTAAGGGTTCAGGTTTAGCACCTCCTACTTGTCTACCATCTGCAGCAACAATATTCGCCCAAGTATCACCTAACTCTGCTGCATGATTCTCATGATGAATCTTCGCCCACAAAGGTTGCGGAACTACATTACCCATCAACATGTCTATGTCGGCTAAATTCATGATACACGCATTTACTGTCTGGGACAATTCTTTGTAGTAGCCAGCAGGATTCTTACGAGGATCAGGTAAGGTCTGCTTAAGAGCCAAGACCTCTGCTCTCTTCCAAGGGACATGTACCCATATTCGCTGAAAATTAGGCAAAACAGGCGGATTAGCAGTTGCGTCTCCTTCTTTCCAAAGTGGAGGAACCTCTCTCATTGGATACTGTCTCACTTTCCTCCTAACAGAGGGATCAGGTTCATACAACGTCTGAGGCGGAAGTCTAGATCTAAAAGCCAATATCGTCTCTACAGCATCTGTAACATCAGTGTCCACTATCATCCTTTTAGCAAAATCTGACTGAACATCAAGCACATCCTGCGGAATTGGACCCAACTCATTATCTTCCCAATCCTGACGCAGGAAAGTACACATCACATCGAAAACATACCTTTGCTTAGGCGGTTCCCACTGAAAGAAAACATCCATAACCGCTGGCAAATTATACCTTGAAGCATTCAAAATCCATCTACGAGCCAACAAATCCAACACTGACCGTTCCTCGGAACTAGGAAGCTGACTACGACTCTGCTTACGTTCCGAAACAGGGGTCATATTCAGTGACCCAAACAATGGAGAAAGCAGACTAACAACAGTCTCGGTCATTAGTTTTCGAGCAGAAGGAGAAGAAGCAGACATAAGAACAGGAGAACAAGTATTCTGAGGCAAAGAAGGTGTAGGCATAAGAACAGTCGGAGGCGAAGAAACAGAAGTAGAAGGCAAAGAAGCTTGAGGCAAAGTTGGTAGCAAAGATGGCGACCCTAGAGCGGGTTGCACAGGAGAAGGTAAAACCATCTGTGGAGCACCGGGTGGCTGAACAACAGCAGGAGGTTGAACAACAAAGGGTGGAAGAACCGTTGGTAATGGAGGCGCAGTAGCACCCTGCACATAAGCAGGTGGCAATCTCAGTAAATGAGAGATCAAAGAATCTTTTTCAAGATCTTCAATCGCTTTCGGAGGAGAAGACGGCAAGGCCGGATAACATTTATCCATGGCCATGCAACGTTGCCTATCTGACACCTCAATTGCTTTATCTTCTTCGTTTTCTTGAAACTGCCTAGCAGCTTGCATTATTGATACATCCTTTTCTCTCTTATCTCTTTTAGCTTGTTTAATTTCTCGTTGTCTGGCTTCTTTACGCCAAAGGCGAAAGGAGTCAAACATTGCCGGCCGGGCTTTCTTCCTAAATAATTTAGTTTCTAAATTGTCTAAAATCTCTGTATTAAAGCTACCATGTTGGGGCCATTGTAAGACACCGTCTTTTCTAGTGTAGTGGACCCATACTTCATTGAACATAATGGGGCCCGCGCCGTGTTTAGAATAGAGCTCATAAGTCGGAGTTCCAACCGGAGGTATCGGACACGAATCCTCCAATCGGGAATCCCTATTGCAACCACAACCAAACCAAGTACCAAATTTGCTACGATTAGGCATCTTCGCTCACTAATCGAGCTTCAAACTTCAAGGGATTATCCCTACCGATAAACTCGTAAATATACGAGACCCTCGGCTTTGGAAATTGCAATTTTCAAATCAAAACTAAGGACCAAACAAACTAAGAACCAAAGGACCAAAAACTAAGGACTGGAAGCGACCCACGTATACTTAACTGAGGTATCAGTCACGCCACCAGAAGACCCGTCTATCGTCTTGCCGTACAAAGCATCACAAATGGGTCCAAGACAGGGCGACAGTCAGGGCAGCGGTCCTTCGTAGCCGTCAGGAAAGCGGGAAGCCTCGTAGCAAAGACCTTCAGTCCACGTTCGACATACCGGGGTCGATGAAGTGGTGGCTGTCCTCCAGAATTTCCTCACGAAGCTCCTCACGATCTTCAGGCTTGGACCGGTACCGCTGAAGTCGCCCCACGTTGGAAGCGCCAACTGAAGAACCGGGTTATTTAAGACCCAGCGACGCCAGGGGCACGCCCAAAGTCTTCGGGTTCACCTGTCTTAGAATGCAGAGACACGGGACTCTTCGTGGTGACGTCAAAGATCGAATTTATTGACTGCAGCCAGTAACAGAAGTCCTAGAAATCATCACGGTATGAGTTCTCAGGAGACTGCTCAATTTTACAAAGCAAGTCATCCCTTTTTATGCCGAAAATCACATTCCAGACAAATACCTAACATTTACAAACTGTCCAATCACATGTATCCACACCAGAGGTATCGCATGACGGTAAAACCCACTTTTCAGTTGCCCAGCCCATGATCAATCATCGGTCAAACCCAACATTCTTCTTTAGACAGGACAAACGAACCCATAATAAAAAAGGCCACAACCCAATCACAAATAGACCATAAAGAAAGGAGCAGAAACAGGTGAGAGTAGGATAAGGCATATTTGTGTGCAGTAAAACTTTATGATGTCCTGTGCTCTGATCCTTAATCTTGATCAGCTAAAGGGCAGGAACTGGTTTAACAAGGTCAGCTTCAGGCAACAGGGTCAGTTCACTCAGGTCAAACAGAAGTCAGCACAAACTCGAGCTAAGGTGTACATGTCCTTTAAAAGACTAGTTCAGCCACAGTCATCGGCCTATGTGAGGGCAACCACAAAATGGCTGCCATACACAAAATGAAACCTATGGTTCAGAACGAAATCTCCACATACGTAGTGAATCTGTAAGTCTAGCGTGACGAGATCACTCGTACTTGCCGAACTCACTAGTTACGGTTTGCTATTATCAAATTCGTAACAAAACCATGCCATTTATAACAAGCATTTACAATGCAACGGTTTCGCCTTTGGAAAAGTTTGAGCTATTGGCATTGTAAATGACAACATTTGTATTTGTGTTGGTTTTGAAAACAGATAAATAAATGGCATTGTCCTTTACATTGCCAATCGCTCTAACTTTTCCAAAGGCGAAACCGTTGCATTGTAAATGCTTGTTAAGAGAGTCGCTATTGCTCTCTCTTCTTTGGGCTTTGAGAGGCTGGCAGTGGTGGCAGCTTTGATCTAGAAATGTGACAGGTCTTTTCCCCTGTCTCCTTCAGGAATAGATGATTTTGACCTTCCCCATGTACATGGTTGACCATGTTCGCTTTAACCAGAACATTTCACTGCTGTCAGCATGAAAGGTGTATGTGCCCTGTGTATGTGATGCAGGATAAGAGTAGTGCCTCTCTGTGTGGTTTGGCTTGCCTTTGAGTGAATAGCATTAAAAAATGAAGGGTCTTCGGCGAAGCTGCTCAGGTGTTTGATCTGGGAGCATGCACTGAGACATTTCTTTCCTGTTTCCAGAGTTTCACTGAAGTGGATTTGAATATACAGAGGGTGGGGAATGTCGCATTCCCCCTTTATATGTCCCTTTTGTTCCCCTGCCAGTGCACTTTCAACTTGGTCCCATCTTTCCTGCCTTAATCTGCTTGACAAAAAAAGGCATATCTTTGTCAAAACAGCCCAGAAAATGACTGCCGTTGAACGTCCGCCTGGTATTGTAATATTATGCATGGGGCATGCAGAATGTGATTGAAAGAGCCCACAAAGTTTGAACTATGCACCAAAGCTGATTGGTCACCTCTGCAAATGAATACTGATAAATTGCCCTGCTCAGAGTGCCAGTATTTCTCATTGACCAAAGAGGAACTACACACCAGTGTGGGTGGAAATATTGCAGTGTGCCAGGGTGGGAATCTCTGATTCTGGGCTCCCTAGAACCAAGAAAAAGTTGGGTCAGATATCTGCTACAAGTGTTGCTGGGATGTCTTCGAGGAAGGAGAGCACTGCTTGCTGTAGAAAATGGTACTTGAAAGTGCCCTACAGAGGAGAACCTTCGTGGAAGAGAAGTCCAACAGTCTAGTCCTGCGGTTCTTTACCTTTTGACTTCTGTTGACCATCTAAGAATCCCTCCTGGAAACTGAGGTCCCCGTCTAAACAATTTATTTGATTTGAATATGAAAATATTAGAAAAATAAGCACAGCAAGTATACAGCAAACACATACACAAAGATGGCATATTGTTTTTAATTCACAAAGGAAAAAGATTGGAAAATCTACATTTTAATGGGAAAGTTGGAGCTTTTCAAATTTTCGTTTCATTTAAAAAAAAAATGGAAGCAATATGGTATACTCTAGCATATAAATGTCTTTTTTGCTCCTAATGCATGCTCTCTTTAGGTTCCTGTACTTGCCCCCACAAATAAAGATACGGCTACAGACTTAATTTTTAGATTCCAATTTCAAATTGCTACGCGTTTACAGAGGCTTTAAAACTTTCCATTTTTTATTTTTATTTTGTATTTGTATGTACATTATTAATCTGCTCATTTTTGGGTAAATTTACAAACCATTGCCGATCCCCTGACTAGGTGTTGTGACCCCCATGGGACCATAAACCACAGATTAAGAACCACTGGCCTAGCTGATTGAGAACCTTGTGGGAACTGCGTGAGGTCTCTGCTGTTCGAGAGAAGAAGTCACCTAGGAGATGCACAGGGCAGGAAGTGCCAATACAATTTTACACTCACATAGGTCCAGGGTAAGAATCAGCTTCTACAAGGACTTCTGATGAGCCCTATGTGCCCTGCTGTCGTGTGCCCCAAGCTGCCTCCTCCAGAGCCTTGAGGTCTAACTTTGGCCCTCTTCATTATCTTGAAGTAGATTTATCATGTAGGTGGACTTTGTGGAGCTGAACATCAAGGTCTGATTCGTGTGAGCCTTTCAATGCCCTGTCTATGTCCCTCCGAGCTCTTGGCACCGTCTAAGCGTGGAAAAAAGTTGACCGCAAGTGACAATTTTAGAGAAAAGTTCCTCTGATAACCACACGGCTGTAATACTCAAACTGCGTTCTACCAAGATACTGTACTTTAACACTTCAACTCTCTGTGGGGACTTGTGAGCACCAACAAACTACAGTAAAACAATGTACCGCACACTAAAAGAATGAAAGTAACTGAACATTATTTTGATTGAGATAGAAACATCGTTGAGCAGATCTTCAGTTAAGTAACGGGGTATGGATCTCTTTTGAGTATTGCATTTTCTATGAGGTATTTGGATGTCTGTGTGTATTAAACTTTTATTTACAAACTACAACTACTACCTGAACTGGTAGCATTTTCAAGTGATATTGCTGCCTTCTGAGTCAACACCGCCTCCCAGAGTAAGCTTTTGACTGCTGTTTCGCTATCATGAGAGTCAAGTCTTAAAGGGGTGTCCCTAGTATTGTTGTTGTGTCCAATACTAAATATATCACCGGACACTAGAGATACTTGATCCCACTTGTTCACTGGAGGCCTGAAATCGACGATTTTCTTGAGACCCCCAAACCGGTTCCGCTCCTTTGCTCAACTGGTTACTAGAAGGATTTCTTATATGCTCTTAGACTGGCCCATCGTGTGATGTTTGCCTTTGTAAAGTAGCTTTATTACGCACAGTGAACATGTACGTCCTGAAGGCCATGTGTACACAAAGCACAGCCCATTAGTGTAACTCTAGAGACTCTGGAGATGAGACCCCGGCTTCTAACCCCAACGTCTCCCATTGACAAACTGTGGAAGACCCCATTATCTCACTGTGCCCCATTATTAATTAAATGCCACATTTAAGAGTGTTCGCGGATAAATCGAGGGAGTGTGTGTTGTGCAAAAACAATCATGTCTGGTTTGCTTTACTTTAGTATTGCTGGATTGATAATCATTTTGAGGACCTGTGCATTACACTCCAAATTCTAAATGACCTCTTGAGTCTGTCATGGCAGCACCGTGCGTATACTTATATCTTTCTAAGTTTACGCGCTCGAACTGTGAATTGTATTAAAAGCCTCTCAATCCAGTCGTGTAATGTAATGCATCATATTGAAAACACGCGTGTACGAAATAATGAAGCATTTTTGATTTGTAAAGCGTTTCCCTGTGTTTCTGCTGCTTGGGTCTCATCCTACCCATGCTGGCACGCGGTGGCTGGCGCTCCCTGTGAAGTTTGCAGCTTGTCCAACGGTTGTGCTGAAAACACGCGGTCCTCTTCCCGCCACCGCCCGAGAGCGGCCTTTCCTGCAGAACCCGGCTTCCCCTCAGCCCCGTTACTCATGCAACCTCTGTCTCTGCCTCCGCCCCTCCCCCGCACCCTGCGGGTCAGGCAGCCAGCCAGGCACACGCTTAATTATTGCTTTCCTTTCTCATGTCACGACCCCGTTGACACCTGACCCCCAGTACTAATCTGTGTCAACAGACCCTTATTGTTACGAAAACACAGACTGCTGTCCTGCAGGTGGCTGGTGCTGGGGAATCCTGCGCCCGCTTCCCTCTGTCCCGTGTCCACTTCCGAGCGTGACAAGCGCTGGAAAAATCCCCCGAACTAGCTCCTGGGAGATGCATTGGAGTTTTCTAGTTTTCCACATCATTTGAAACGTTCCTACGCGATCAGACTTTTCTGGGGAACATCCTGTGGGGATTTCTCTGTAATTTGCAGGCTTTTGTTTCCAATCTGGTTAGCATGGCTCAGCTGGTTAATGTTCCTGCAGAGATCAGAGCGTACCATGCATGGTTAACACGACACTCTTAATATTGCTGCTGCTGTAGATTGCAAAGCAGAGCAATGCGGTGGGGTTTCATCTGGTTATCACAGCTGAGCTCTGCCTGGAATCTGCAGGTTGCTGGTTTCAATCTGGTGAACGCTTCAGATGGTTCAGTAGCTCAGTCGATAAGGTTGATGTTGCAGAGCTCTGTCCGTGATTTTCAGGTTGCAGTGTGGTTACATGACTCAAACGGTTCACGGGGTTGCTGCACGGGTCTGTCTTTACTTTAGCATACACGGTTAAGCCTCTATTATCAGACGGTTAACATGGCTCAGCAGGCTAACGTTCCTGCTGCAGAGATCTGTGTAAACTGCAGGTCGCCGGTCTGAGTCCTGGCTGTATAGCTGATATTGATGTTTACGTTACGTTAAGTAGGGAATTCATTGGCTTTCTGTTCAGTGGAATTTCGTCCAGACTTCCGTTCTTCAGCCTAATGCGCTCCTATTTACCCATTCGGAGCCAAATATAGGGAAAAATGCACAGAAAATTTCAGTTTATAAAATTGAAGTTACATTTTAATGCTCGGTGTTAGTTTGTAATGTCTAACTTTAATTGCACAATTGTGCTGATGACAGGAAATGTAAACAAGTCAGGTCCCGGGCCGCGCTGTGATTGGCTGACGTCACGGGGGTGTCCCGGGCCGGCAGCCAATCACAGCGCGGCCCGGGAATGACGTCACGGGGGTGTCCCGGGCCGGCAGCCAATCGCAGCGCGGCCCGGGACAAAGGGGCGGGGCTTAAAAAAAGCACCAGAAACGCCCCCGAATCGCGTTTTCGTGAGAAAGCGCGATTGACAGCCTCTGCCTCCCAATGGCTAGCCTCCATTTATGGAGCTAGCCAATTGGAAACAGAGGCTGTCCTAACCTCACTATTAAAAACAACAGATTTCGATCTGGGAGGGGCTTCGCCCCTCGCCAGGTTACGAAACCTAAAAATGGGTTCAGAATTCACAGAACCTCACATCAAGAATGGAATCAGAAATGGCACAATTTCCCTGTTGCTCCACACATAAATACATGTAAAGAACAAATCAGAATAGTTCCTTGATTTTTTTAGATTGCAAAACTTCTCTCTATTGGTTATTTTTTTACTTTCCATCTAAACATTTTTTTAATGTTTAAGGACACATACAGGTGAGAAGTTCAACGTATTCTATCAACACACTTTCTAAAACATTCTACGACAGGTGCAGGTTAAAAGATCATCTTTTTTTCATCATTTTTTTAAACCTAATGATATTTTTTTTGCAACATTTTCTCAAACATTTAAAAAGCATATGCAGGTTAAAAGTTCACTATTCATTTAAGTTCGAATTGTACCTCCCAAATGCACTTAGCAGGTGCGGTTGAGCTGAGCAAATGTTATCCTATAATATGTACTCCCTGTTACACTGCTTTTTTATTAAACAATGACAAAGATGCTTTTCCTCATAACTAATATGCACCCTACTTTTTAGGAAACAATGCTTTTCATCTCCCAATCAGTTAATGGTTTGTATGGAGAAAAAAAAGTAGTTACCGATCTTTAAACATATCTCTTATTCTATGAACGGACTGTATGAGCTACAGACATCTATCCATATCTTCCAGCAATATCTTCAAAATGCTAGTGTGGATCGTAGGACATAGCTATGTTTTCTGGTGCAAGAGGTATGCAGAACAGGGACGCATTGACTTAGACCTAGGTTTACAAAATGTGGACATAAAATGGTTTGCAAAGAGAGGATTGAAGTGGAACCATTTGCTGCCTTTGGGTAAAACCTGTTGCATCTCCAACACCCTGACCTCATGATTGTGCACTGTGGTGGTAACGACCTAGGCACATGGACTGGGGTAGGTTTGGAAATGCTTATGAAGGACACCTTTGGACAATTGATGTTGCTTTTGCCTCAAACTGTCTTTGTATATTCCAATATATGCCAAAGACAGAAGTGGAAATGGGCAAACCAATGTTGTCATCAGATTGAAAAATCTAGGAAGAATGCCAACAAAGCTGTGTCTGCATACCTCAGAGACCATATGTTGGGGTCGATCTACAACAACAACAAACGTTTTGATATGGCTCATATCTACAGAAGTGATGGATTACACTTGACAGATCAGGGAAATCGAGTTTTTCTGAATAACCTGAAGCTGTGCATCCGCACTTACATGTAGTTCCAAATATTAAACACAAGGGCTCTTTTTAGAGCTGCCTTATATTTCCAATATCAGCTCGTAGAGTAGCCACTGAGGTCCGGCTATCAGAGGGAGACCTGCAGGCTGTCGGGCAGGCTCGCAGAGGGGAGCTGTGGCCCATGGGCTCGGCTCACAGAGGGAGAGCTACAGGTTGTCGGCTCGCAAAGGCACAGCAGCGCACTGGCTTGCAGAGGGAGAGCTGTGGTCTGACTCGCAGAGGGAGAGCAACGGGTCGACGGGTCTGCTAGCAGAGACATAGCTACGAGCTAACGGGCTGGCTCGCAGAGGTAGAGCTGCGGACCCGGGCTGCGAGCCGACCGGCTGAGTTGCAGAGGGAGATCAACGGGCCGAAAGGCTGCTAGCATAGACACAGCTATGAGCTAACGGGCTGGCTCACAGAGGTAGAGCTGTGGGCCCAACGGCTCACAGACGCAGAGCTGCGAGCCGACGGACTGGCTTCTAAAGGCATAGCTGCGAGCTGGTGATGTGATCTCGCTCAGACAGAGCTGCGGTATATGTTCAGTTTTGCCTCGCAGAGGTACAACTACGGACCCAATGGCTTGTAGAGTGAGAGAGGCAAGCTGACGAACTGAGTCACAAAATGGCTGCCAACACTTCCTAGTTTCAACCGTTAGTAGCAAATGAGCCACAAGCTCATGCTCGTAACGCCTCAGCCAATCAGATGTCAAAATTCTCAAATATCGATATCTGTAAATTTTAATACTTTTCAAAAATTACTGAACGGATTTACATCATTTAAACAAAAGCGTGCTTTCTAGACCAAGACCTTTCTCCCAGCCAAATTTGGCGTAATTCTGTTCAGCAGTTTGACCTGTAGCCTTATCTAAAGTTTCCTATGGAAATTGCATGGAGAAAACACTTTTTGGGACCCCCCTTTTTTCTCATCCTCCCCCTTGACGAATCACCCCCAAACTTTTAAGATAGGAGCTGATCTGAAAAAAAAAATTGGGAAAATTTCGTAAAGATTCGTCATCGGACGCCAAAGTTATAAGCAAATCAAAAAAAAAATTCCTATGGAAACTTTGTCCTAACTATAACTACCTACTGGCGATATATATATCTTTCAACAAAAGATCCCCAGTTCAAGAGCAGATTAATTCTACTGATTCTTTAATAAAAGGAAACTGCCATTTTCATTCAGATGCATATCTTGCCCTATGCATTTCAGAGCAACAGCTCCTTGGTCAACTGCACAGGATAGCTGGAAAGGCACTCTCCTCTGCATGTCCTTTATTTAATTAGCCCTCAGAGGGCCTCACAAGTGAGTTCAACTTAGTGTTGCCTGTTGGGATCAGTAGTGCACTTTCATGAATTCCTTTACCTTCAAGAGGTTTCTGTACTGTAGCATAATGTTCATTTGATTTAAAATCCTCTAGTAGGCCTCTGAAATGAAATGTTCCATTTATTTTTTCTTTTCTGCTGTTCCCCTAAGGTAGACTCTGAGTAGTTCCATGTCCTCTCTCACTAGATGCCCTCCATGTCAACGTCTGTATGTCTCCTCCTATACCTCTGCAAAACTCACCTCTTTCTAATTACCTCCCTCTCTCTCTCTCTCTCTGCCTACTAATCAATGTGCCCTGCTCCTCTCCATCTCTCTATATTTCCTACTACCTATCACTAGCTTTACTTCTTTACTTTAGCATAAAACTTTACTTATTTTTCTTCCTCTCTTTTTTATATACCTCATCCGCTTTCTACCTCTTTGTATTTTTCTTTCAGGTTACCTCATCTTTCCCTCTTTACCTTACTTCATACCCTACCTATCTCTCTGTCATCTCTATCTCTACCTCGCTTCTCCTTCAACCTTACCTCGCTCACTTTTCTGTTCTTTTTACCTCTTCGACTTTCTCCTTTATTCTAAACCATCCAAGTAGTTTTATTTAGCTGAGTTAGAGGCCACTGTTTAGTCAGAGAAATAAATGTACATATAGAAAGAGGAGATGAGAGGGACAAGGCGGGGAATGAAAATTAAGGAAAAGATTTCCCCTAAATGAATGGTGAAAAATCTCAGGTGTGCTTTAATTTTCACTGTTGCAGCAAGAATGCCATTATATGAAGGGGGATATATTCATTATTAGAAATATCTGGAATACATTTCAAGCAAAACGTTCATATGTCTTAATTGAATATTAGGGGAATACGTTGCCTAAATACTGAATTTCATATAAAGTATTGCAGCTGCAG
Source organism: Lissotriton helveticus (assembly GCF_964261635.1). Classification (NCBI taxonomy): domain Eukaryota; kingdom Metazoa; phylum Chordata; class Amphibia; order Caudata; family Salamandridae; genus Lissotriton; species Lissotriton helveticus. The sequence continues at coordinate 1,150,168,263 of NC_136057.1, forward strand.
GACAACAAATAATCTAGACCCAAGTGCAAAATAAATGGCTTTATCAATACTTGTTTAAGTTTCTTTTGGTACTATTTAGATGGCGGCGGCTGGGCAGCTTAAGCTTTTAACTGGTTTCGGGGCCCCCATTTCTGAATCTTTAACGTTTATTTTAATATTGTTTGGCATCATAAGGGCTTGAATTAGCTCAAAATCTATACTAATATAATAAAGAGAGAGCCCAAACCTTTGAGGCGGGTAATCTCAGGAATCGCAGCACCAATCACAACACCCAATACAGCATTGCAAAGGGCAGTTGCAGCAGAAGAACATAGGTTATGCAGATTAACCCTGGGCGTAGTTCGCGGAGCCGCACTCCGCGGAGCTACGTGAAGACGCACTTGCACTCCACGACCTACGCGTAGCTCCGCGGACATGCGTAGTTGCTTGCTAGACCCGTTCGCGCGCCGTTTTTCGTCTTCGGGAGCGCGGTGCGCGTGTTCGGGGCGCTGCCTGCATGCTCGAGATGGCTAGCGCGCTAAGTTACCCAAGAGGTTTGTCCCGCCCGCTTGCGTTCCCTTATTTCCTGTTCCGGGTCACAAGTAACGTGTTCGCGTTGTGCAACACATGTTCGGGAACTCATCTTCTCGTTCGCACTACAAAAGTGCGTGATCGCGCTAAATATCGCGCGAACCTACCCAGGCGGTCGCGACGGGCGGAGCCATCTTGGATTTCACACTCTGGCTATGGTTTTGGGCCTACTTTAGCATCTAGCTCCTATCTCTTCAATCCTGGTCTTTTCACCCACTTTTTCAAACTTTCTTTAGTTATTACCTATCTCTCTCTGTGCCTAGGTTTATATTTTTCATTTTATTTCTACTTTTACAACTTTTTTTCAACTTTTCTCTTGTTTTATTTTACTTCCTTCTTTTACCTTGCTTCTTCTTTCCCCTACCTTTTTGTCTTGAACTTTTCTTCTCCCCTCCACCCAGAACCATGGTGAAGGGCGCCAGCAGCATCGGCGGCTCAAAGGGCAAGGTGGCTGTGCCCAAAAAAACCCGGCTGCCTTGCGGCAGAATGCGCCCCGCAGGGGTGACGGCCCGCCAACTTTTTGGGGAGGAGGAGGTGGCTGCCCTGGTCTAAAGTTATAAAGATAACTGTTATAAAGATCCATTATAAAGCACGTTTAAATAATTAAAGCACCAATTACCAACGAAAATAATAACAAAAACAATGCTTACTGAACCTCCTGCACAGCGTAAATAATCCATTTCGTTGGAGAAAACGTTCCCCAGGTAAAGTGAATATCCAGATGTTATAAGAAGACCGCTCTGTAAAGAAAATGGAGTTGGTACTTAATTTTTTCCAAAATATAAGAGCTCTATTCGAGTTTTCAAATGGCAAACAAACACTTGAGTTACTTGAAAAGCCAGGCCCTACACGATTTCTAATTATTAGTAAACGGGTTCACTTGCGTAAATCCTAGGCAGGTCAAAAGATCATGTTTTGCAGGCTGAACGCGCTTAACAAAAGAAGGCACTAAGTCATAAGATGTTACTTGACTTGGCAAATACACAAAGGGACACTTAAGAGGCCATCCTTTGTACTTTGAGCTGGGTAGATGTGACTTGAACTTCAAGGGACTGCTTGAAAGGAGGAACACACTGTAGGCATTTCTGATGAGATGAACATGAAAGAATGCCACTCCACATTCTTGTTTGGGCCGCGCGGTACTGCACACAAGTGCATCTTTCACAAGAGTTCACTTCTCAACACAAATGTGTTTATGGCATTTTTATGGTGGAATGGAACTAAATGAAACGTCAGCTACATAAAGAGAAAGAAATCCCGATTTAAATGTAGTAGAACGTACTTTTGTTGATTTCCTAACCTAAAAGGACAATGTTTATTAAGTAATTGCTCAAGTCTTCTTTTCGATGTACAGCATTCATTTCTTTCCATTTGGGGTAGCTTCAGTGTGTAACGGCCTTTGGTAAACTGACTATTTAGTTGTATCCAATTTGTTATTGCTTGGGTTCATATTGTGCTCATCAGATCTTCTGATAGCATTCATTTTCGGTGCCCTAAACTCACTGTAAATAGAGACTTTTTTTTCAAGTGATTAACTTGGAAATAAAATATCCCCCTGTTGTCCTGCTCCCCCTATTTCAAAAAATGTGAACTACCACCAGCGCAGCCAGGTCTAGAGAGCATTTTTTATATGGAGATAAAGAGCAAATTTCACCTTCAAATATGCAGTTCTGTATCTACCTCTGAGTTTTATGTCCAAATATTGCATATATGGGATAAAGTACCCACTGCCGTTCATTATAAGGATATGCAAATCACAGAGGAGTTCCATGACCATATAGAGAGGAATGAGGGCAAAGGCCAAGTTCTTTTATAGGATCATGATGTTCTGAGGTGACTTTCAATATCCTTATAAAGTATGTCAGGGGGTCCTTTATTCCTTATAATACACTGTCACACCATACCCTTCCCACAAAACTACTTAAATACTTGGTGTGTTGCTATTTCATACGAAAGAGATGGTATGTATGAAGGGATGATGAATACAAGTGGAATATGTCCTGCATAATCAAAAACACCAAAGAACAGTTAGATAAATGTTGCAAAAATATATTAGTATCAGTTTATTATAAAATAGGATTGAAAAACGCTGTTGCCAGCAATAGGTAGAAAAATGCAGAGAAATTCTACCTTTCCTATAATTACCTAAAGTATGCACAAAATAAACATGTTACCATAAATATCTAATATCTGCGGGTCATAGAGCAAAATAAGAAAAATCAGGTATTGTTTTCACAATTTAAACTGCAGATTTAGTAATGCTCAGTATCCTACCTTTCCCCTTGGCTGCTGGCTCTGGCACCAGGCATTATAAAGTCAGAACTCAATTGTAATCACTTATTACAGTAGAGCAATTACGTAATTTCTTTATTAGAGACAGTGCTGCTGGGACAATTTTCAGAGTGGGGGTGCTGCCATCCATGTAACATCAAGGAAGTCCTAGTGACTGTGAAAAATACAAGCTTCACACAAGGAAAAGGTATAGCAAATGAGCCACGTCCATCCAGCAGGAGAGTGATATGGGTGTGGTATGTACCTAATGGTGCATTTTGGAGTACACAGTTGAAAATATATTATTTAAGCATGGTATAGAAGTGCATTGTCATTTACAGACAGCTCACTTTTCATTGGATTGGTTCCACATTCACACAGACATTTAGTTTTACAAATAAAACAATATAGCACAAAACGAATGTGTTGGAATTCAATTGAGTCAGCAAATATTTATCAGTTGTACATCACCAAGTAATTGCTGTATTTAAATGTTTGTAAGAAAAAAATATATCTTACAGCCTTCCCTTTCACCACTCTCCCTGTACCCCAGAAAGATTATCAGGTAGTAGACTTTACAAAATCCTCTAAGTTTGACACATCTAACTTTATTGTCAGAGAAGGAAGCCTAAACATCCGTCTCCGTGTTAAAAGAATAAGCAGCCATTTGTCAGGAGACATAGACTGACATGTGAACTCTGCCTTTGATCTAACAGCAAATGTGACAAAATAAAAACACAATATAAGGTCATCTTTATTGTTTATTCACCTTCTAAACTCCAGTGTAGTTATTTCCAGCATCTATAAGTATAGTTGACTAGAGATGGCACAAGTCGCCTGTTTTAGGGAAATTTGAGACAGGCTTTTTATAAAAGGAATACGAAGCTCCCATTTGGTTACATTATTGTTAAGAAAATAATAGGCCAACTGGGTGTAGATTTTGTATTACTAACTGCAAGAAAGTGATATTTCTGTACACAATATTTAGGACACAACGTTTATGTCAAAGGATATTCTAAAAATTATATTCTTATAACACATCCCTGTACGTATGTCCAAAATCATGCAAATCTAATCTGACTATTTCTGGCAACAGGCAGAGTGTAGAAACGGGATTCTCTTGTTCCTCCACCATTTTTTTACTTCACATTATGTGACTGCAATAATTAATGCTCTTGTCTCTTTCGCCTCTACAAATAACCAGTAGTGGCTGGCACGTAATGGCATTGGAGGGGCGGAGGCAGGGCAGAAAATATATATATTTTTTAAATACCACTTACCTTTTCGCCAGCCGCCGCCTCTCCTGCGTCTTGTTCAGCTTCCTTCTTCCTGAAGTCCCAGCAGCAGGAAGCACCCGGCTCCCCTGAGCCAATCACAATGCTGCAATGCATCGTTGTGATTGATCTGAGTGCCGTGGTTTGGCGCTCAGACAGGGACAGGGAGGCTTTGCATGTTCCTCACCAGGCTGTGTAAAGCAGCGAGGTGGGGAACATGCAAAATGCACATGATGGTTTAGGTCGGCTCAAGAGGCTGGCCAAACAGTCATGTGCACTTAGGGATTGTGCAAATCACTCTCCCCCGTGCCATCAGCCCCACCCCGCCCTAACCCAGTCCTGCAGCTACAAAAAAAATAAAATGATAATCACGTTATTATCGTTTTATTTTACTGCCCTGCTCTGAGAGCAGTAGGGTGATGCTCCTTCGCCTTAGCGGAGGAGCCGCCCCTGTAAATAACCCAAACAACCTTAATCTATCCTTCAGCCTTTTTCAGGATTCATCACAAGTAAGTGCCTTTTTCCACAAGCAATGGTACATCGGGCTCCACGCTGCTTTCCGATTCACTAATAACCTACTGTTGGTCCTGCTGAGCTTATCTGGTTTCAGATTTAAACGGGGCCTATTAGAGAAACTTTACATTGCAAGCACATTTTGAATTGCTGTGACTTATTAAATGGTTCGGAATATGATAGATTCGTGTAATTCATTAATTCATCATGCATATTTTATGTGGAGCAATTTAGTGATACAAACGTTGTTCTCGTCCTGATGATTACCAACAAATCACAAGGACCACTGTTGACTCATACCGTTTTTAACGATAGACATTACATTCTTCTACAGTAATACATGCCTCCACAATGGGTATTCATAAAGTACTGGCACTATACATCTAATCAAGGAGTCTTTCACTGTTTTTTTTTATTTTTACTCGTTTTTGGTTCTTTGGCTTGTAAATATCACTATCCCTTTGAGTGTTGACTCAGATTTTGAAGTATTTTAGCTATTGACAAACTACTGTATTAATCTCAGATAAAAAAAGTTTACTATATATTTTTTCTAATGATCTGTACCCTCTTAATTTCTTTATGTCATACATTGATGTATGGTATAGATAACGTATGCCAGTAAGTGAGCTAAATTATCTCAAAATATGCCATGCTGGAACACTGTTCAGAATGAAAAAAAATCTGAATACTAAATGACTCAATTTTGCCAGCCACTCAATATTAAAAGGGGCTTAATATAAACAATAGTTCAGTGCACTGCCAATGGGTGACTGACTGTACATGTTACTCTGCTCCCACTTTAATGCATTTCGTTTACATGAAGTATTAGGCTGTGATCTCAACTGCATTAATAATGTCCTTCTTCTGGGAAATAGCCATCAGAAAAGTCATAATAAATTGCACCCTATGCCCCACTCTTCCCGTTTTCGTGGCACAGCCCCTTTTTGCATATCTGGGAGTCAGTGGATGTCGGAAGCTGGATAGAAGGGGATTCAAGAATGTGGGTGACCTATACTTAAATGGTAATTTCATTTCGGCGGAGGAAGTGGAGTTGCACTATGGTATTGATAACCCAACAATCCCTCCAGCATGCGAGTATGTTGTATACGGTTCGGGTGATCTGGCCCACTTTCCCGGAAGAACCCGTGCGGTTGCAGGTTCTCCAGATAATCCTGGACCCTGGCTCCTCCAAGGAGGTTCTATCCAGACTATACACAGTCCTAAAGTTTGGTAGACATACAAATATTTCCCCAAAACGGGCACCCTGGGACCCGGAACTTGAGTCCCCATTAACGGATGGCAAATAAAGCAGAGCACAGGCAGGGGTGCGCGAGGGAGCTAGCAATGCCCGCTTTAACTGGTACATTCTATTTCCTTTATCGAGCCTATTTGACACCATTTCGATTACACAGAGCGTGTCCGTCAAGAATAGAGGAATGTGCTCGATGCCAGACAATACCAGTAGATTTCTGTCACATAGCTTAGTCCTGAAAGCAACTTCACGTTTTGTGGTGGGGTATAATCAGGGAGCTACATAGAGTAACCAGGGTAACAGCAACTGCAGGGTAACAGCTGGCCCGAAACACAATAAGTGGAGTTTGGATCTGTTGGAGTGGGTGGTGGCGGATAATGTAGACTTAAGTGGGTGCGCACTGATGCAAAGGCGGGAAAAGGAGCTTGAAAATTGGGTTCAAATGCTGGATGCTCTGGGAGAACATGGTGATGGGCAGAGAGTGGAAGAAGAACTGGATGGTGGGTGGTGAAGGAAGGTAGAGCCCCAGCAGAAATACACATTTCAGGGAACACATTAGCTTTACCTGAATCACTGGATAGTGAACAACACTCATTGAACCTGAATGATTCTGCGAATCAGAGAAATGAATAAAGGTTGTGATAAATATGTACATGAAGAGGAGAGTAAACGCATGTATAGTAACATGATTGACTGATGGATCTGCACCTTTGTTCCATGCTGCTTGTCTTTCCCCACCTTCCGCAGGACCCTGGCACCCCTTACGCAAATGCAAATGTATATGTATGTACCTACAGTGCAATGATGCAATGTTAAAGAAACTTGAATAAACAACATTCACACACAAAAATGATATCCTTCTTCAAGCAGCTGAAAAATTATGATGTTTGCAGTGGCCTTCTAGGTGATAAGGCATCAATTATGCGCATGTGTCAACAAGCCAGAAACGTTCCTGCTATGCATGATCAATGGTAAAATTGTACAGTTACCCATGTTCAGTTCGCACAAGCATTTAAAAGCTTGCACAGGTGCAAAATGTAAAGTAAGCCTGACGAGGCAGGAGTGCCTAAGGATGTGAATGATGGGGTAAATGTATGTTACACTTGTTTTGATAAAGACAATTTTAAACCCATTTGAGCAAACAAAGGAACATGCTATCATATCACTTATTAGTATATTATTTCCTAAACTAGCATATTTTCATTTATTAAGAAAGACGTGAAGTTATATATCTTACCCCCATTAGCAAAGAAAAGATCCACATTCTATAACCAAAACAAGGCGGGATCTTCTCTGTTAACTGGAGGTCGCTGGTCTTCGGATCTTTGTGATCATTTCCATTTTCCTGACGTCCGCGCTCAATAGTCGACATTCGATCATAAGTAAATTCTTCTCTGTAGTCTTCGTCTCCAGTCATGGTACCTTTGAACATACAATGTGAAAAATTAATACACGCCAGAGTCATGCTTTTGAAGCACCCAAAGAGCACGTAAAAAAAATCAAGGCACTATATCTACCGGAAAAATACAATGATGTGTCTACTATGCATTTCACAAAAAATACTTTTTGTGTTAGTGCAGTTCTTGTTGAACCTTTTTTTATTTTCTTATTTGCACTTCTCATGCTTTTTAATGACATCACTATCTCAAGCTACCAAATAATAATTTCTATGTTGATATGAACTCGTGCATATAAACCTCTTTGTTGAAATCTTCAAGCTCACCTATGCTTGTGGTGTTTTCCATCTGGAACTATTTCAGTAAAAGTGTTGCCTGCAGATCTCCGGCTAATCTCCCCGCTCAGAGATTCAAGATGCCTTTGAAAAGTTTGCCCTTCCACTTTGGCATTAAACAACCTCTATTCAAAGGAAGAACAAAAGCAGAGCGCAGACCGTAGTAAAGCAGCCAGGGAACAGGGGGATGCTGCTGGAATTTTAATGAAGAGATGGGCGAGAAAGTCTGGGGAATTACTGGGCAGAGGTCCCCTTATGAAACGAGATATTACTAACATTGACGTCTTAAGACGCGCTGCGTAACGTGACGTATTGAACCATCAAGACTAGTTTCGCAGGGCCCACAATTACGTATCACCCTCCTGCAAATAATACTGCACTGCGGAAGTTCCAAAGGGAGAAGAAAGTTGGCAGGGGAGCGGTCCGCCTAGATGTTTTCAATGTAGTTAGGCAAGTTGCTCCAAAATTGCGTTTGAACGAAAAGGGGAACTGCAGATATTCATAGGGCATGCTACGAAGAATGTTCAAAGATCTCACTCAAACATACAGAAGGCTCCACATAACCAGAGACGTTTTAATGCATGGACAAAGTGGGCTCTGACCCAGGGCTCCAGCCTTTCAGGGGGCCCCCGACAGAGTCAGCTCTATTCTCCAGAGTTTTGCCCTAATGATCTTGAATATTTCTTAAACAGTTTGTTTTAAATACTGTTTTCCTTTAATTAATTTTTTAAGTACCTGATGTGAGAGTCTAGTACAGCCATTTTTCAGCGAAATGTTGAGTTTCTTTCATGCAATATACATAACAAAAAGTTCACTTTAGATCAAAACAAGGCCCCACATATAAGAAATGGGAGGGCGTCAGAGAGATTATTTGCAGTAATATTGGTGAGCTGCTGCAGTGTTACAATAGTGAAACCACACATAACTATCCCTGAATATTAGATGTAAACACATTATCAGCCAGATTTATCAAGAGAAATTGGGCTCGCAAAAGGCCAGATTCTGAGAATCTGGCCCTTTGCGAGCGCAATTTTTGCATTTGGGATTCATCATCCCAAATGCAAAATTCACTATTACAGAATTCGCATTTTAGTGAGGAATAGCATTTAAGGAATCTCTATTTGAGATTCCTTGAATGCAATTCATGAAACTTTTAACATTTGCGAATTCGCAATTTCCGGTCGCTAATTACTGCGAAGTCTGACTTCGTGGTAAATAGCGGAAACTTAGAAAAATGCACTTTAGTGCATTTTTCTAAGTGGTATGTTACACACACACATGTCCTTTGGACATGTGTGTGCGCAACATCAGGCTACATTTCCATTTCAGGGGTGCTACAGTGTGTCCTTCGGACACCCCTGGCACCCTTGAAATCGCATTCTTATTTGCGATTAGCAAATTGCTAATCGCAAATAAGGATTGACTCCCCATTCATTCCTATGGGCCTTTCGGCCCATAGGAATGAATGGGGAGTTATTCCTTATTTGCGATTAGCAATTTGCTAATCGCAAATAAGGAGGCTGTAGGAATGGCAATTTATTTTGCAATTTCTACATGAATCCCGATTTGAGAGTCCTTAATAGCGATTCCTTAATAATCGCTATTAAGGACTCGCAAATCGGGACCATGATGAATCTGGGGGTTAGGGCCTTATTTATGAGAAGTGATGCATCGCTGTGTGAAAACAGGGATGTGCCACTTCTCACTGTGCCCTTCTTGCGACATGATGGATGTGTCATATTTACTGTATGAAGCATCATGTCGCAAGGAAGTACAGATACGTCAGTATTTCTGACTTATCTGTGGGCACAAAACTGACGCATTGCTGGGGTGTGTCTGAAAAAAGACGCAACTCCAGCAATGTGTCCTTTCACATGGGGCAAGCCCCATGTGAAAAGGCTTGCGTCAGTCTTACGCCTGCTGTGAGGCATGTGTAAGATATTGGCGCAATGGCATCCTAGAAGTGGCGCACTGAGTTCTCATAGATTTCAATGCACCATTTCGACAAGGCTTTTTGCGGGGTAACACCCAACCTGCGTACATTATGCTGCAACCTAGCGAGGTGTATAATGTTTTGCAGGGGTTTACAACGTGATGCATCTGCCTAGATGCGTCACTTTGTAAATAGAGCGTAACATGGCACATTGTTTACGCTGCCGGTGCGTAACAAAAAAGTACGTACCGGCGGAATGCAAATGAAGCAAGGCCTCATAAATAAGGCCCTTAGAATTTGGATGAGTGTTATTTTGCACTGTCAGGGACCTAATGAAATAAAATAGTGCATTTATAAAGCATGCAGCTACTCAGACTAGAGTGTCCTGGTGCATGGCAGCAGGAGGAAAACATGCGTAAAAGACCCATCAATTATTAAAAGGCCAGGTTTTTAAGTTCTTCCTGCAAGAGAGTAGGTCTGTGGTTAGTCTCAGAGACAGGGAGGCTATTTCACAATTTTGCGCCTAGAAAGTCGAGGGATCTGCCTCCAGTGCGGGCACTAAATATTTTAGGCATGATGGCCAGGTTGGCATTGGAAGATCTTAGGGGTCTAGATGTTGTGTAGCGATTAACACGCTTATTTAGGAAGCAGGCTCCTAAGCCATGGAAAGCTTTAAAGAAAATGGTCATCGCTTTGAAGTCGATCCGTTCTTTTATGTGGAGTCAGTGTAGAGACTTAAGAATAGGGGTCATACTAGATCTGGGTTTAGGTCTCAGGATGGCTCTGGCCGCCGTGTTTTGTACCACTTGTAGGCGCTGGATAAGGGATCTGGGAAGACCGAGGTACAAGCTGTTGATATAGTCAAGCTTTGATGTCACCAGAGCCTGCACCACGATCTTTCTGCTCTCAAGCGATAACAGTGGCAGGAATTTCTTTAGCATCCAGAGTATGCCAAAGCAAGCGCCAGTTAGATTTTGGATTTGAAAGCGCATTGGAGAGGGTCTTGTCTATGACAATTCCATTTTTTTTTTTTTCGGTTGGGGGAAATTTTGGCCACCAAGAGCTCCAGTCAGGTGTCTTGGATTACCAAAGAAAGCAACTTCAGTTTTGTCAGGCTTGCTCTTCAGCTGATTGATCTTAAGCCAGTTAAAAACCTTTGTGAGGCAAGACCTAATCATTGCCCTGTCAAAGTCGATTCCTTTTTTACACATAAAAATCAGCTGAGTGTCATCAGCATAAGAAACAATTTTGGTACCCTCTTCCTCTACCAGAAATGAAAGGGGGGCAGATATATATTAAAAAGGGTAGGACTGAGAATGGAGCCCTGAGGGACACCTACATTCATGGCCGGAACTGGGGATGAGAAAGGGGGGAGCCAGATGTCCTGAGATCTATTTGCTAAGAAGGATGACATCCATGTTAAGGCGGTCCCCCCAGGCCGATGTTAGCAAGTCTTTCCAGGAGCCTCTCGTTGGACCGTATCAAAGGCCGCCGACAGATCAAGCAGTATCAGAATAGCATTGCCTCCCTGGTCCAGCTTACCATGGAGAAATTCAGTCACTTCCAGCAGAGCGGACTCCATACTGTAGTTAGCCCTAAAACCGGATTGGGACTCATGAAGGAGCTTCCCATCTTCAATGTGTTTTTGGAGGGTCTTGTTTACCATGTTTACCTAATACTCTGGAGAGGCCGGAAGAAGGGAGATTGGCCAGTAGTTGGCAGGGTCCGTCGGTTTGGCATTAGCCTTTTTTATCAGTAGAAGAATCTTAGCATTCTTCCATAATTTCGGCATGTTGCCTGAGGAGAGAGAAGCATTAAAGAGCTGGTTTACAGTGGGGTTTATGGTGGGAGCTAATAGGTTCAGGATATTTGCTGGACAAGGGTTGATAGGATAGCCAGACTTAGGGTCCGATGTAGGTAATTCTAATTTACCGCTTCTAAAATACCGAATCATACCGATTCGGTATTTAAGAAGTGGTAAATTAGAGGGGGGGAAATGTAGGTAATTCTGATTCGGTAAATACCGAATCTGTAAGATTCGGCATTTACTGATTCTGTAAATACCGAATCGGTATCCCCCATTGATTCCTATGGGCCTTGAAGCCCATAGGAATCAATGTGGAATACCGATTCGGTAATTACCTATTCTTGCAAGGGTGCAGGGGGTGTTAAGTTGCTCTTAACTTGTCATATCATTAGTTGTAAATAATTGTATTTTTTGTATAACTTTTTTTATTTTTAGAATATCACGTGGCAACTCCAGAAGAAGGCGCTGGTCGCCGAAACGCGCGTAGAGAACCATTAGGCCACTCATTTCTTAATATTTGATTATATTTTGTCTCTTTTTGTTTTTTATTATGTATTAGTTATTGTATAAATTAATTTTATGCACTATGTCAGATTTATGAAATTTTCATTGTATTACAATTTCTTGCTTAACATATTTTTAAATTTGTTCTTTGTCACTGTTTATTGTGTTTTTAAATTGGAGAATAAAATTGTACTTTCAGAATAATTGCCAGCTTGTGTCCCTTCACATTAATCATTGTCCTCCATATCTTTAGTTGCCTAGGTTGTTTTTTGTCACATGGGGGTGTTACTTTGACACCCTCTAGCACCCCAAATACAGGCATGTGTGCCATGTGGCACACAGACATGCCCTAAGGGCATGTCTGTCTGTCACATGGCATAGGTGTGCATGCACACATGTGCATGCACACTTGGATTCGGTATTTTCACCACCCAATTGGATTGGGTGGTAAAATACAGAATATGAAAGGCCTGTAGCACTGGAAACAGTGGTACCTACATCAGGAATTTTCCGAATCTGAAAAATTACCGATTCGGTATTTTACAGAATCGGTAAATTTACCTATTCGGTAAATTTACAGATTCTGTAAAATATAGCCCCCTACATCTCAATCACCACATACCGGTCGGTAACGGCTGAATTCGGCCGTTACCGACCGGTATTTGGTGACCTACATCGGGCCCCAAATGCTTTAGAGAAATGTCAGTGACTATTCAAGCTGAAAGTCAGGAAAAGCTAGTAAAGATGGAGGATCCAAGAGGCGAAATTTGCTATTAGAACTAAAGTAGAAGGTCAGTTCTTCCTTGGGGATGGTAGTGAAGGCTTGTTGGATCACAAAGATCTTTTTGTGGAAGAATTGAGCTATTTGCTTAGACCATTCTTCCCTGCATGGTCCTTCCTTTGTGCCCGCTTTCGGGCGGTAAAGGATTTAACTATGCTAAAGATTTCTTTACTCTTATTTTGGGCATTTTCTAGCTTGGTTTGAAAGAAGTTTTTCTTGGCTGCCTTCACGAGAATGTAATGAGCTTTTAAGTGTCTTCATACACCTTCCTGTCCTCGGGTAGATAGGATTTACGCCATTTATGTCCTATTTTTCTACAATTTCTTTTGCTAGATCTGAGGGAATCGTTAAACCATGGAGCTGGTGGGGCCGACCTGTTTGAGGAGCGGAAAACAACCAGTACCGCTGCATCAATGTTGGTTCAAGGCCATGAATCTATTGAGAGGGCGTCCGAGTCGGGGCAGCCAGACAGCTCCAGCAAGGAATGACTGTGGGCATCTGCTAACATCGGGATGGATATTTTATGGAAAGTCCTGTAATTAGAGACCCTCTGTCCTGCGTTAGCCCGAGGGGCTGTGGTAGAGTTGGGAATTACAAATTTTAATAGGAGGTGGTCAGACTAGGTAATGGGAAGAGGTGGGCTTACTGATATGTCAAACTTGTGAAAGATTTGGTCCAGGGAATGGCCCTTCTCATGGGTGGCTGAAGAAATAGATGGAAACATGTTGCAGGCTTGCAGAGTCTCCAACAAGGAAATTGTTTGAGGCTCTTTTCCATTGTCCATATATATTGAAATCTCCCAGAATAAGGCAGTTGTTGTATTTTAAGGCCAGGGAGGTGATGGCTGTATTAAGCATAGTAATAAAATTTCCAATTGCACTGGGAGGTCTGTAAATCAGAAATCCAGCTATGCTATATTTTGTGGATAAGGTACAGCGGAAGCCTAAGCAGTCTAGTTTTTTATTGTAAATTATGGCGACATCGTCCCCCTTCCCACTCGGTCGGTCCCTCCTAAGGATTTTATAACCCATATGGATGGCCGAGGTGATAGTAGGTTTGGAGGCTTCAGACAGCCAGGTCTTAGAGAGAAGTAAAAGATAAGGCTGTTTGTCTAAAAGTAGGCTATAAATGTGTGCTCATTTTTTTTTTTTTTTTTAAGACCAACGGTCCCAAACTTTATTCAGTTTCACAAATAAGCCAGTAGGTAAACATACAGTGTCAGAACCACGGAGTATTGTTACAGACATTAATCTAGCAGATAGTACATGTCGACAATTCAGGTGGGCATGAGTATAAATGTGTGCTCATGCTTTTGCATAGAGCGACAATTTAAAAGAGTGGCCTTTAAGTCCTCTTTTCTTATTGTTTTTACACTTATTGTTGCATGGGGGGATCTTGGGTGCGAGTTTTCTGGGCTGGAGGAGAGACCAGTTGCACTTATTGCATCGAAAGTCTACCTCCAACCTCTGATCAGCCGCTGTACACTGACATTATGGTAGCCGCCTAAGGCTAAGCAGTTTTCCCTATTATAATATAGTGGAAGAAACTCACTGGAGAGAAACTGGGCAGCATGGACGGCGCCGTACGCCTCCGGGCACAGGCGTGCTCGCCTGCGGCACGTCCACTGCGCACGTCCGCTGCGAGCGTCCGCTTGCATCGTGAATATATAGGCAAATGCCTATGATGCAAACTGGATTGCTAACGCAGCTGAGGAAGAGGAAACTTTGTAGGCGGAAGTGAGGATCCTGATAGTAGCCCCAGCCCTCTGTACAATCGGATTATCAGCCGCAGCAGACCAGGACTGGAGGAAAAGCGAGATGCAAATCGATGCAGCTAAGGAGGTGTAGGCAAGCAAAATCAAGTAAAGTTCAAGTGCGCGTAGGTAGGAGAAATTGTTAAAAAGCACAGAGTAGTCGATTTGGCAGACAGAGATCAGAGATATGGACGACACTGACTGGCAGGATGCGACTGCGTGGCCTAGAGAGGTGGCAGGCTCCTCTAGATTACGGTTGGTACAGCTGAAAATGCTACACAGGACCTATTACACACGGGTGACACTGCATCAATCACTCAATCAATCAATACATTTATAAAGCGCATTACTCACCCGTGAGGGTCTAAAGGCGCTGAGGGAAGGGGGGGAGCGGCTACTGCTAGAAGAGCCAGGTCTTGAGGTGTTTCCTGAAGGTGAGATGGTCCTGGGTCAATCGTAGGTGGGTGGGAAGAGAGTTCCACGTCTTGGCAGCCAGGTAGGAGAATGATCTTCCTCCGGTGGTGGCTCTGCGTATCCGTGGTACTCTGGCGAGGGCGAGGCTGGCGGAGCGGAGCTGGCGGGTTGGAGTGTGAAACTTGAGGCAGCTGTTGAGGTATTCGGGGCCCGTGTTGTGGAGCACTTTGTGTGAGTGGGTGAGGAGCCAGAAGGTGATCCTTTTGCTGACGGGAAGCCAGTGCAGGTCTCTCAGGTGGGCAGATATGTGGCTGTGGCGATGGATGTCGAGGACGAGTCGTGCGGATGCATTCTGTATGCGCTGGAGCCTTTTCTTGGGTTTGGCTGTGGTTCCTGCGTAGAGGGAGTTCCCGTAGTCCAGTCGGCTGATCACGAGGGCCTGGGTGACGGTCTTTCTGGTCTCGGTGGGGATCCACCGGAAGATCTTTCGGAGCATGCGCAAGGTGTTGAAGCATGAGGATGAGATGGCGTTGACTTACTTGATCATCGTGAGGGAGGAGTCCAGGATGAATCCTAGGTTGCGTGCGTGGTCCGTGGGTGTTGGTGCGGTACCTAGGGCTGCGGGCCACCAGGAGTTATCCCAGGCGGATGGGGATGGTCCGAGGATGAGGACCTCCGTCTTGTCTGAGTTCAGTTTGAGACGGCTGAGTTTCATCCAGTCTGCGACATTTTTCATTCCTTCCTGGAGGTTGGATTTGGCTGTGGCTGGGTCTTTGGTGAGGGAGAGTATCAGCTAGGTGGCGTCTGCGTATGAGATGATGTTGAGGTTGTGCTTGTGTGCGATGGCGGCGAGGGGGCTCATGTACATGTTGAAGAGCGTTGGGCTGAGCGAAGAGCCCTCGGGTACGCCGCAGATGATCTCGTGGCAGCTGAGTGGAAGGGAGGAAGGTGGACTCTCTGGGTTCTGTCAGAGAGGAACGAGGTGATCCAGTCCAGGCGTTACCTCGGATCCCGGCATTGTGGAGGCGAGTGATTAGGGTGCGATGGCAGACTGTATCAAAGGTGGCTGAGAGGTCTAGGAGGATGAGGGTGGTGGTTTCTTCATTGTCGAGTAGGGTCCTGATGTCATCGGTGGCTGCGATGAGGGCGGTCTCGGTGCTGTGGTTGGCTCGAAATCCAGACTGGGATGGGTCAAGGGAGCGGTTTGCCTTGAGGAATGGTGTCAGCTGTTTATTGACGGTCTTCTCGATGACTTTTGCCGGGAAGGGCAGAAGGGAGATGGGGCAGAAGTTCTTGAGGTCTGTAGGGTCCGCCATGGGTTTCATCAGTATGGCGTTGATCTCAGCGTGATTCCAGCTCTCTGGGAAGGTGGCGGACGCGAGGGAGTTGTTTATGACGTTCCGGAGGTGGGGTGCGATGATGGAGTCGGCTTTGTTGAAGATGTAGTGAGGGCAAGGGTTGGAAGGAGAGCCGGAGTGGATGGTGTTCATGATGTGGGTGGTGTCTTCAGTGCTGATGGGAGTCCAGGCGTTGAGGGTGGTTGTAGGGGGCGTTGGTTCGTGGTTGGGGGTGGGGTCTGGGTGCCGAAACTGTTGTGGATATCGGCGATCTTGCGGTGAAAGAACGATGCGAGGGAGTTGCAGAGGTCTTGCGATGGTGTGATGTCGTTGCTGCTGGCAGTGGGGTTGGAGAGCTCTTTTACGATGCTGAAGAGTTCCTTGCTGCTGTGTGTGTTGTTGTCCAGCCGTTCTTTGAACGATGTCTTTTTGGTGTTGCGGATCTGTTGGTGGCGTTTGCGAGTGGCGTTCTTGAGGGGTGTCATGTTTTCTGTCGTCTGTTCGCGGCGCCAGGTTTTCTCGAGGGTTCGGCAGGATTTCTTTGATTCTTTGAGGTATTCGGGGAACCATGTTGTCTTCCTGTTGCCGGGGTTGCCTGGTTTTTTTTTCAGTGGTGCAAAGTCGTCTGCGCAGTTGATGATCCACTCTGTGAGGTTGCGGGCTGCGTCGTTGGTGTCGGTAGTGTTGATTGGAGGGTTCTGGCTCAGAGATGTGGTCAGCTGTTCTGCGGTGACTTTGCTCCAGTATCTACGGGGGATCTGTTGCGGGCGGTGGTGGGATGTGGTCTTCTTAAAGGTGAAGTGGATGCAGCTGTGGTCGGTCCAGTGTAGTCCGGTGGAGTGGCTGAAGGCAACATGGCTGCTGGCGGAGAAGATGGGGTCGAGCGTGTGGCCGGCGTAGTGAGTGGGGGTGTTCACCAGTTGCTTGAGTCCGAGGTTGGCGAGCAGGGTGGTGGTGTTGTTGTCATTGTTGTTCTCTAGGTGGAAGTTCAGGTCCCCTAGGAGGATGTAGTCTGATGAGGCGAGGGCATGTGGGCTGATGAAGTCGGCGATGGCTTCACTGAATTGTGTGCATGGGCCCGGGGATCTGTAGATGAGTGTTCCTCTGAGGGTGGTCTTGGGGTCGGTGTGGATCTGGAAGTGTATGTGTTCGGTGGTGGTAAGGGCATCTTCGGAGTTGGTCGTGACGTTGATAGTGTTCCTGTAGATGATGGCGATGCCTCCTCTGGTTTGGTTGGTGCGGTCCCTTCGGGTGATCATGTAGCCGTCCGGGATGGCTATGGCCATGTCGGGGGCTGAGGAGGTGTTCATCCAGGTTTCTGTGAGGAAGGCGACGTCTGGTGCTATGGTGTCGAGGAGGTCCCAGAGTTCGACGGCGTGCTTGTGGACAGAGCGGGTGTTGAGCAGGATGTACTTGAGGTGGCTGTTGTTGTTGCCTGGTCCGGGTGGTGTGGTGCAGGTGAATTTGCAGGTTTGGCAGGAGAACGGTCCGTGGGTGCGCTTCGGAGTGGCTTGGTAGCAGGCAGATGGTCGGCCGGTGTTGAGTGCATGGAGGGTGGCGGGGTCGTACTTTTGTCAGGTTTCATGGTTTCGGCGGGGGCCAGGGGTTCAGGCGCTGGGCGCGGTCCAGAAGCGGACGGGCGAAGACGGGCTTGCCTTTGGCGTGCCCGCTGCGCGGCCTCTGCGCGGCCTCCATATTAGGGGCTGAGGGTGGGAGGAGCAGCTGGGAGGCGGGAGCGGGGCGGCGAATGGGGCACCAGGGGGGCCGGGCTGCAGGGGAGGCAGCGGCGGGAAGCGCGAGGGGGGTACGGGAGGGGGGTGGAGCAGAGAGAGAACCGGGGGCAGGGGCGAGAGGGCACAGAGGGCACGCGGGTTTTTTTTTTTTTTTATTTATTGACATTTGTTAAGCGCACGGCTACCCCCGACGGGGGTGTCCCGGCGCTAAGATTGCAGATATGCGAGAGAATCAGCATGAGAAGCTAACAGTCGGAAAATAAGAGGGTTTTTAATTTACCCCTGAACTGGGATTCAGAGTCGATGAGACGAAGGCTGAAAGGGAGGGTATTCGATAATTTTGAGGCATTTACAGCAAAGGCTCTGCCACCTTTCCTTACCCGACGGAATCTGGGAGGGAGTAGGAGGCGGAGGTGGTTGGATCTGAGATTGAGGGTGGAGTGGACCAGTTTCAATCTGTGCCTGAGATATCCAGGACCCTTTCCATTCAGAGCCCTGAAAACAAGTACCAGGGCCTTGAATTTGACACGAGCGGAGATCGGAAGCCAATGCAGTTTCCTCAGGGAGGGTGAGATGGAGTGACGAAAGGGGACTTTACAGATCAGTCTAGCCGCAGCATTCTGCACGATCTGCAGCCGATGCAGGAGATAGGCCGGAAGTCCCACATATAGGCTGTTCGCATAGTCCAGGTGCGAAGTGATCAAAGCGTGCGTCACCGTCTTCAATGATTCCGTAGGGAGAAAGGGAGAAATTTTTTTTAACATGTGGAGCTTGCCAAAACATGCTGAGGTGACTTTCTGGATCTGTGGTTTAAAAGAGAGTTCGGTGTCGAATTGAACTCCCAAGTTGCGTGCTACTGTGACTGGGGAGGGTGTTGGATTGAGTTCAGGTGGCCACCAGGTGGTCGACGACATGGGATTCATTTGATTAAAGAACAGCACCTCGGTTTTGTCCGTATTAAGCTTTAACGTATTGTGGGTCATCCAGGCTACGATATTGGTCAAACAAGTTCTAAAATTAGTAAGACCAGTGGGCGAGTGATCTTTAAAAGAGAAAATCAACTGTGTATCGTCAGCGTAAGAGAGTACTCTCACCCCGGATGACTCGATCAGTTTCGCAAGAGGGGCAACGTACACGTTAAAAAACAAAGGGCTGAGGGCAGATCCTTGGGGCACCCCGCAGCCCAGTGGTTTTTTCTCTTTAGACCAAAAGGGGCGACACCATACTTGTTGTGTCCGATCCGTTAGGAACGAGGTAATCCAGGCTAATGGGGTGTCACAGATACCCAACTCGCGGAGTCTTGTCAGGAGGATGTCGTGGGAGACCGTGTCGAAGGCCGCAGACAGGTCGAGAAGCACTAGCATGGCTGTCTCACCCCTGTCCACCGCCTCCCGCACGGTCTCCGACACCTCCAAAAGTGCTGTCTCTGTGCTATACCCGGTCCTAAAGCCGGATTGCGAGTCATGCAAGAGATTATTGCTTTCAAAATAGTCCGTGAGTTGTTCTTGGACTATTTTTTCCAGGATTTTTGCTGGTTTGGGTAACAATGATATCGGGCGAAAATTGCTCAGTACAGCAGGGTCTGCCCCCGTTTTTTTCAGAAGGGGGATAAGAATGGCCTGCTTCCACGTCTCCGGAAACTGGCTTGAAAGGAGGGAAGAATTCCAGATCGCTAGGAGCGGGGGGAGAATCGCTGGGGCCACTGCGGAGAATACGTGAGCGGGCATGGGATCAAGGGGAGAGCCTGATTTGCAAAGCTTAAGTTTATTAAGAGCGGTGTCCGGGGTGATAGGTTTAAACGCATTTAACCTTATGTCCGTAGGAATAGTCTGAGGCATAGATGTAACCTCAACGTCAGAGCTGTCAACTGTCCTAAAAGACGCAAAGATAAGGTTGATCTTCTCATAGAAGAAATTGGAGAGGTTGTCGCATAGAACTTGGCTATGCTCTGGTTTGTGCATGAGGGCAGCGGGGTCGGTGAAGTCTTTCACAATTTGAAAGAGCGTCTTAGTTGAGTTGTCCGCATCCTTAATTTTGCCTGCGAAATATTCCCTCATGATGTTTTGTTTGATCTTGTGGAAATTTTTTAATGCAATCTGTAAGTAGTTTTAGCAGCTGGGTCGTAAGTCAGACGCCAAAGACGTTCTAATCGTTTGAATTTGCTTTTTTCTTCTCGCAGCAGCTGGGAGAACCAGGGTGCAGAGGGTTTGGTTCTGGCCGACGAGAGAACGGTAAGGGGAGCTAAGTCCTCGATGACCGTAGTGAGGTTTTGGTTTAGCATTGCTACGTCCTCATTTATATTAGTAGAAGACTGCCAGTTGAACGTGGCTAAAGCAGGTGCAAACTCTTCCAATGACACTTTAAACCACTTTCTTCCCAACCTCTCTGTCCTACAGACAGAGCGCCTGGTGGGAGGAATTGTGATATTAAAAGGAACAATGAAGTGATCCGA
Source organism: Lissotriton helveticus (assembly GCF_964261635.1). Taxonomy (NCBI): domain Eukaryota; kingdom Metazoa; phylum Chordata; class Amphibia; order Caudata; family Salamandridae; genus Lissotriton; species Lissotriton helveticus. The sequence goes on from NC_136057.1 coordinate 1,150,188,589, forward strand.
CCATAATACCGGGCGAGGAGTAAGGGCAGAGAGGTCGGAGGAGTTGGAAAAAATAAGGTCGAGGGTGTGGCCAGCAGTGTGGGTGGGGCCAATGACTTTCTGAATGAGATTCATGCCCTCCATAGTTTCTATTAAGGAACACGCTTTAGCACATTTACTATTGTCTACATGCAGATTAAAATCTCCAAGGACCATAAAATGAGGGTGTTTTAGAGAGAGATCGGCTAAGAGCGTCATTAAGTCCGTAGTATGGGTATGGTTGGTGTTGGGGGGATTATAAACAAGCACTCCAGCACAGATGAGAAGAGCGGCATCAGAGATGCTGAAATACATGGCTTCAATGGGACCGAGATTATCAAGTTTCCTAGAGACAATTTTCCATTGGGGTCTCAGAATAATAGCTAATCCACCCCCAATTTTAGGTCCAGCTCTGTTTAGCCCGACATATTGGTAGGCAGGAGGAATTGCCAAAGCAATGTCAGGGTTAGAGGCATCCTTTATCCAAGTTTCCGTGAGGAACATTAAATCCCAGTTGTTAGATGTGAGGGAAAGCCAGATCTCACTTGCGTGTTTCGGTAGAGATCGGCAGTTGACAAGGCAGGCCTGTAATTTACGATGGAGAGGGGAGGGGCAACACACACTGATGTCCCTGCCCAAGTTGGATAAAGAGGAGTGGAAGGTATACTGGCATTTAGAGCAGATATAGTGATCTAGTGACGAGACCGGGTCAAACCTAGTGTGACTGTCTGCTAGTGGGGGCCTTAGGTCCAGGAGATCGTCCCTAGACCATCTGCGACCGTTAGTACGGTACGTTTGTGCATAGTGGCCGGCGCTGGGCGCGGGCCCGGCGCGGACGGGCGCAGACGGGCTTGCCTTAGGCGCGCCTTCGGCACGCCAGCGGCGCGCCCGCTGCGCACGTCCGCTGCGCTTCCTGGGCCAGGGTGTCATTTTGTACAGGCAGGGGCGGGTGGGGCGGAGCACTGGACTGCTCGCCCAACTCGTCTCCCTCACCCAAGATGGCGTGACCGGAGGGGCGAAGTCCCGGAGTTCGAGCCCTACCCTGTGCAAACAAGCAGCGTCTAAAAACACTTATAGGCCCAAATATTAAAATTACACTGGCAGCAGTGAAGAAAACAAATTAAAAACAAATTAAAAAGGTCCCGGCATCCGCCTCAGGACTGAGAACCCTCGCTAGCAATCAGCGGGGGAGATGAAAGATATTAGTTTCCATGTGGGCGGGGGCGAGTAGTGCAGGTAATAGTCTGACAAAGAAACAGATAAACAGTTTGAAAGGTCCCGGCTTCCGCCTCAGGACTGTAACCCTCGCTAGCAATCAGCGCGGGAGAAGAATGCCAAGGTTTTTGTACAGGCAGGGGCGGGCGGGGCGGAGCACTGGACTGCTCGCCCGACTCGTCTCCCTCACCCAAGATGGCGTGACCAGAGGGGCGAAGTCCCGGAGTTCGAGCCCTACCCTGTGCAAACAAGCAGCGTCTAAAAACACTTATAGGCCCAAATATTAAAATTACACTGGCAGCAGTGAAGAAAACAAATTAAAAACAAATTAAAAAGGTCCCGGCATCCGCCTCAGGACTGAGAACCCTCGCTAGCAATCAGCGGGGGAGATGAAAGATATTAGTTTCCATGTGGGCGGGGGCGAGTAGTGCAGGTAATAGTCTGACAAAGAAACACATAAACAGTTTGAAAGGTCCCGGCTTCCGCCTCAGGACTGTAACACAGGCAAAAAACGGTAAAGGCAGAAACAGTAAGAGGCCCCAGAAGAGGCAAGTAGGTAACTCTGAAAAACCGAGGAGGGCAGCCCAGGACAGGCAATGGCAGCGATCCTGGGTACAGCGGTGGCGGCAGCGGGACAGTGGCATAGGAGGACCGTGGGGCTGCTGAGGGGGGGCGACCTACCTGGTGGCAGGGTCAAGGGTCGCTCCCTTGCATACGGTAGGAAGAACCTCTAACCCGTACTGCCTACGCCTATGTGGTGAAATAGGTACATTCTATCACACTCTGGGAATGCCCACTGCTTACACCAGTGGAGAAGTGTGGCTCAGGGGTTAGAGGCAGCAGACCCGGAAGCTGAGATCGGTCCTGGACCAGGGTTCAATTCCCCGCCTCGGCGGGTCTTGGGCTAAAAATTCCACGGACTCGATAATTCTCGCCCCGGTGCCTCCTCGACTCACGGGTTCACACTCTGCGACTCTGGGCAATAGCTTGCTTAATCTCCACAACGGCCCCTCGTGGCGGGATGCCTGACTTTCACCTTGTGGATACCCTGCTATCTCACAGGGGAATACCAGGAAGGGTTCCCTAAGCAAGCGCCGGGAAACCCACTGCGGGTAGCTGTGCGCTATATAAGCTCAACTACATTTACATTTACATTTACACCTTACTGGGCATCAGTGATGGACACTATTACAGAGGTCAGAGACAAACAAGTCGTGCTCAATCCTAAGTGCTGCCTTCTGAATGTATGGGAGCCTACAGATGTTAACCATGCTGAACGTCAGTGGGCAATTAAAGGAATGATGATTGCCAAACGAAATCAAGCACAGAAATGGGGGATGGCACATGCTCCAACTCTACTCGAGTGGTGTAGGGATATCGATTTGGTCATGGCCGGCCGAGAAGGCTACATACATTCACAGAGGATGTCCAAAGAAATGGGGTAGAGTATGGGGCAAATGGAATGCCTACAGGGGGAACATATATACACCTCTGATATTGGATCATGATTCAGATTATGAGATATAACGCTACTGAGGTAATTGAAGCAATGTTATCTTTGTGTGGAATGTTTACCGATAGACTGTGTACAACTGTCATCTCGATTGTAAGAAATGTATACGATTGTATTTGCTTTTAAATAACACCATTAAAAAAAAAGCACTGAGTAATTCAGCCATTTATATACAATTTAAAAAGTATTAAAAACCTAGTAGCAGGGCAAGAAACACTAAATCCTACAGCTGTCAGCTGTGCCCGTCCGTTTGCATCAGGAATATATAAGCTAATGCCTATGATGCAAACTGGATCGCTAATACAGCTGAGGAAGTGGAAATTGCGTGGGTGGAAGTGAGGAGCCCGATAATAGCCCCAGGCCTCCGCACAATCGCGTATTAGCCGCTGCGGACCAGGACAGGAGGAAAAGCGAGATGCAAATTGGATCAGCTAGGAGGTGTAGGCAAGCAGAATCAAGGACAGTGCAAGTGCGCATGGGTAGGAGAAATTGTTAAAAAGCACAGAGTAATTCAGCCACACATATACAATTTTAAAAATATTAAATACCTAGTAGTAGAGCAGGAAACACTTAATCATACCCATGTCAGCTGTGCGCGTCCATTTACATCGGGAATATATAGGCTAATGCCTATGATGCAAACTGGATCGCTAACACAGCTGAGGAAGCGGAAACTGCGTGGCAAACAGGGGCTTAAATTGGATCATGAATTCAAAGGTGTCCTGAACAGGGACCCCCAAAATTTGTTTGTCTCAGGGCCCCCAAAATCCTTAACCTCTTTCATACTCATGACGAGCTGAGCTCGTCATGAGGCACGGCGCTCCGGTGCTCATGACGAGCTCAGCTCGTCATGAGCCGTGGAACGCTCGCATGCAGGGATAATTCCCCTGCTGTGCTGAGCGTTCCACATCAGGTAATGCACCTGTGACGAGCTGAGCTCGTCATGAGCACAGGAGCACCGTGTCTCATGACGAGCTCAGCTTGTCATGAGCATGCGGGCGCCGTGCGCGCCCCCCTCCCCCCCAGCACAGTGGGGGATTAACCCCCGCAGCGAAGGGGTTAAGATGTCTCTGCGCATAACACATCCCTTTTCAGGCAATTGTTGAAAATTATAAGATAGACAATGTATGAATGTGCAGTATATCAAATCTCTTAATGTTCAATCATGAAATGTACACAGGCACTGAGTTATTTTTTAGGAGAGGTATATTACAGAAGTGCCTCCTTGCATCAACATGATGCTATGTTCAAAAAAGGAAAAAGGCTCAGCCAACACGTTTCAACCCATAGTTGGAGAGCAGGCCTGGGGCTTTTTCAAGTCTTTACATAGGATGCATAGGCTGATTTCAATTAACATGAACGGGTTCTGATTCTGATTCTAGAAATGTACATGTGTGACATTAAAAGAACATGTTGCACACAATTGATCAACATAATCAACATTGGAACAAAGAAAACAACAAAAAGGAACAAAAGAGAAACAAGTAAAGTAACTGCTTAGTCATCAACAAAATACATTATAATGTAATTGCTTATGCAAATATAAAGTGGTGAAACTGCATGTGCACTGAAAACTGTGAAAGGCATCAAACTCCAGTCCAGGAAGTGACATTCCTTGATGGCTGCCCGTTGGTACTACAGCAATCACTTTAACTAAAATAACCAATTTGAGAAACCATGGGGTAATAATTATCTTCAGAGCTCCAATATGATGCATTTCAACCCTTTTACCTCTCAAAAGTTCAGGAATTCCTTCTTTGGTCACCTCCTATGCACTCACTGTAATTCCCTTACATACATGCTGCCATTCTGACTCCATAGCAAGATGGGCATCCGACAATTACCGCAAGCAGTCTGATATTTCAGACAATTAACCTCTAAACTAGAAAATGATACGAACACCTAAAAGCTATGAAAAGTTCCACTCTGCTGCCACACCACACTGGCAAACTCTTTGACTTGTTTTTTCGCACAACATTCTTAATTGAATTGTAACGACTTGTGTATGAACTCCGATTAAGGTAAAAGCATCGGCCAATACTTCGACAAACCATTTGATCCAATCTCTTGACCAACATAAACTTTGCCCACTCTTTCTCTTTCTGTGACTCCGGTTCAACCTGGATCACCGAGGCCTTATTATTTGTATGCTTTGCCTGTTTCTGTCTCTCTGGGGTCCTTGGGACAAGGGGAACACCTGTGTTTGCCGGGGTCTGTGGGTTGTTCGACATTAAGTGCATAAGAAAAAGGCTTGTGTTTTTCAAAGTCTTGACAGTGGTGGTGGTTGTTGGGAGTCGAGGGAACACTTTGAATTACTTAAGCCTGAGGAGTACACTAGCATTGGTGTACATCGAGGTGTACTTGCCTCTTTAGGGGAATGTGTTGTTGCTACTCCATCAGGAGAGCTCTGTTGGAATTTTCCTGTGGGTTGAGCTAGATTGTTAGGGGGTGGTCTTGAGCTCAACAGATTATCCAAGAAAACATCATCCTCATCACTCTCAGTCCTTATATCATTCTCAGTTTTCTTGGTAGGGGTTTTCCCCTGTTCCGAGGTTTGGCTTGCTATTGCAGGGTAAGTACCTACTGCCTTGATCCTATTCTCGTACCAAATTCTTTGTCTCTCATCACACTGTGCGTTCAGGCAGTTGCAACTATCTCTCACGATCCATTCTGTTCGCCACCTCTTCCCAAATTACTAGTGTCTCAAATTGGGGTTTTTCTAGGTTGTGGTTTCATCTCATACATTCTCTTGCTCAGATTCTCCTGCTTCCCCAAATGGAAAGTACAGTGTACTTGGAATCGCAAATCCCCGTCTTTCTCTGCAAACTGATGCAATTGCTTGAGCCATAAACATCTATATAACTCTTACGTTGCTGCCATCTCCCTGACAGGACAATTTCTCTTTCTTGCATTATGACGGTGGGGTTATTAAAGAAAGATTACCCATACTTTCCCAATCTTCTGTAAGTACTAGAATCACCCAATCCTCATGCAAACCTCATCAGCGACTGAAGAACCGGGTTTTAGAACCCAGCGGTGCCGGGGGCACACCCAAAGTCTTCGGGTTCACCTGTCTTAGAATACAGAGACACAGGATACTTCTGAGTGGCGTCAAAGATCAAATTTATTGGCTGCAGCCAGTAACAGAAGTCCTAGAAGTCAACGCGGTTTGAGTTCTCAGGAGACTGCTCAACTTTACACAGCAAGTCATCCCTTTTTATGCCAAACATTATGCTTCAGGCAAACATTCCTTGTTTACAGTTTAACCAATCACATGTTTCCACAACAAAAGTATTGCATGACGACAAACCCATTTTACAGTTGTCCAGCCCATAATCAATCATTGAACAAACCCAACATTCTTCTTTAGACAAGCCGGACAAACCCATAATAAAAAAGACCACAACCCATATCGTAAATAGACCATAAAAGAAGAAACAGAAGCAGATAGAAGTAGGATAAGGCATGTTTGTGTGCAGTAAAACTTTATGATGTCCTGTGCTCTGATCCTTAATCTTGATCAGCTAAAGGGCAGGAACTGGTTTAACAAGGTCAGCTTCAGGCAACAGGGTCAGCTCACTCAGGTCAAACAGGAGTCAGCACGAACTCGAGCTAAGGTATACATGTCCTTAAAAGACTAGTTCAGCCACAGTCATCGGCCTATGTGAGGGCAACCACAAAATGGCTGCCATACACAAAATGGAACCCACCACAGAACCTCAGACCCTCCTTTTGCCCTTACATAGGCAATCACTCAGTCTGTATCTGAATCGATGTCAATATTCATCAGGTCATTTAGGTGCTGCTGACGCATCATTCTATCTCTCTGTACTTCTCTCGAGACAGGCGGTCTCCTTACACACGTAGTAGCACAAAGGCCACATATGGCAGGACCACACTGTACACAAAGACAACACAGAAAAAGAATCGCTAAAGACGTACCAATGACCATCAGAATCTTCCATCCCCAAGTGGAAAACAGTCCCCCAAACCATCCAGTCAACGACCAATCTCCTTTGTCCACATGTATAGACTCGGAGATCTTATGCAGTCTGGAAATTGCCTCGTATACTGTAGGAGCATTATCTGGAATGAAAACGCAGCAACTCGATTGGATCACTTTACATACTCCACCTCGATCTGCAAGTATGACATCTAAAACCATACGGTTCTGTAACGTCATAAGACGATCCGCTTGAAGCTCAGCAGTCAAATTACTAAGGGCACCGGCAGTTTCATTTACGGTGGACTCAACCACTCTTGTCAGTTGGAGTATGTTCCTACTGTTAACCGTAGGTCCCCAAAACGGCAGAAACCCTTAAAGAAGTCTCCCACTTCTTATCCAGCGGCATCTTCCTGATCGAAGACGCCTCTAACAACTCTCGTTCTGTGGTAATCTGCAGCAGCAGTGTACGTAGGGGGCAACAAATAGGCCACATAACATGTGCCCGAAAAATCAGGGGGCAACCATGTATATGCTCTGTTGAAGCAGACAAAATATGTGCCCTTAGCTGCTAAAAACGGTGGGGAAGATTGAGACGCAAAAACGTATGTCTGAGTACATGCACTCTTCCCTAACTGAGCTCTTGGATTCTTGCCATTACCTTGCAAACAAAAATGACCTCGGTGGGGTACGATCCAAATCGGAGGTGACCTCTTCCGTCTCTGCTTCTCACCCAGACTAATACTATATCCGGTTGCATTCCAAACAACATATGCTAGTAACTCATCCTTGGGAATAGTCCTATATGTTTCGATATCTCTACTCATATTCGTAATTCCCTTCACCAAGGCTTTATTACTTGAGTTATCTCTCATGGAACGCAGGGGATAGACTTCGATGGCATAAATAAACATCGTTTGGAAAGCCCATAGAGACCCATTCTGACTAAACGGTAGAACCAAATAGGGAATACCTCTATCCGTAGTATGCGGCATAAGACCACACACCCAACAATTAGTGGTGTTCACTACCAACTGGTGTTGATGCAGAAGCTGTGCAAAAGAATTATTCACAAATTCCGACCTTCTAATCTGCTCGTGTTTAGGTAAGATATGAAAAGAATGCAAAGAAGTAGTAGTAGGAAAAGACGTAGGTTGGGAGGTGGGTGCAGAAGTCAATTGGGTAGTGAAAACAATCCAACCCACCAATGCTAACGTCATGCTTAAAAACATCAGAACATATGTTATCAGAAAACATTTGCTATGCATTAATTTACACAGTTTCATTTTAAAGTTCTTTTCCTCGGCAGCTCTCTCCATCACAAAAAACTCCATCCTCTAACCGTGCTGTTCGCGGCAGTTGGTTGTCTTCCGCTAAGGAATGCGTCTGTCAGTCCAGGGAACGCCCTAGGACCAACCAGAACCGTCGACCTTGTGTCTACACGGCTGCAATCCCAAGTCTTTATACCGCGACCCTACAGCTGAGCTCGGATGGCAGCTCGAAAAAGCAAAATAGGCCAAAACAGTTTCTTGGATGAGAGAGTGCAGTTCTCCAAAAACAAAAGGAAAAATTATGTTTTTATTTGTCCATTGTTTCTCGGTCGTAAATTATAACGGCCTTTACCAGGCACTGTCTGATCTTTAAACAGAAGTTCAGGCTCAGTGGTGTCCAATCTCAGATGCGGAGGTACAGCTGCTTGCAAAATGTCGTCGACTTCTTGTTCAGACTTTGTCCATACTAGATGTGCATCGCTAAACGGCATGAACTTCGGCACTCGTTCTGTCTCTGAGTCACCAATACCTTCATGGATCCACTGGTCGTACGGCAGAGGTAAAGGCACCCTCTTACAATGTACGCCGTGGACCCAATTCCGCTTCCCGAAGACCTTCACCGAGGTTCTTGTCGACAGGAGCACCTGGTGGGGGCCGGTCCAGCGGGGCTGCTCGTTTTTGGTCCGCTGAAAGTTTTTCACGAGGACCCAGTCACCGGGATTGATGGTGTGACCTGGGTCCACAAATGCTGGTGGCAAGTTATCGTGAACCTGTTGATGTAAGACACGCAATTTAGCCGTCAGGTTATACAAATAGTCCACCAACACAGGATACTCGATGTCACTAAACTTCACTGGCCTCGGCACTCCCCACACATTCGCCGGGCAACCAAAGACAATTTCATGTGGACTAAGCCCAATTCGGGAATGCACTATAGTTCTAGTTGACAAAAGTGCCAACGGCAAAGCATCGGGCCATTGGAGACCAGAACTCGCTTGAATTTTAGCTAACTTCAGCTTCAGAGTGCCATTGTAGCATTCAACCAAACCAGCTGATTGGGGATGATTCGCAGCATGACATTTCTGCCTTATGCCCAAACCCTCACACACTCTCTTCATAATCTTCCCCACAAACTCACTTCCATTATCACTCCACACCATCCTTGGCAATCCAAACCTAGGGAAATATTCTTTGAGCAAGACTTTAGCTGTGGACGAGGCAGTATTATCTTTTAGGGGGTATGCCTCTACCCATCTAGAAAAGGCACAAACAACTACAAGGACGTATTTCAAATTGTTGCATCTTTCCATGTGGATAAAATTCAATTGCAAAACCTCGAACGGATACGTCGGATGCGCAAAGTGACCAGCTGGAGTTGGAGTTCCCTTGCCAGGATTATGCATCAAACAAACCATACAATTCTTGACCACATTCTCCGCACACTTAGGAATTCCACCATTCTCCCACACCGGAGCCAACAACTTACAAATCCCTTTCGCACTAATGTGAGCCATTCCATGTGCCATCGTAACCACCTCAAGTACATACGCATCAGGCAACAACCATCGCTGGTGTTCGGACAACTCAACCCAACAACCAGTCGAATCCAATCTACCCGTACTTTCTCTCCACACATTCAACTCTCTCTCAGTAGCTTCAGCTTGAATCGATTTTACACTCTATCGTATCTTCACACATTCCACCTGCCATGATCCATCTCGCAGGGCCTGCAACATACATTCGACTCGTCACATTTCTCGCTGTTTCTTTTGCAACCTCATTCGCAAACGCATTACCCCGACCAACATCATCCGTAACCTTCCGGTGAGCACTACACTTCACAATGGCAACTTGCTTCGGCAAAGTAAGTGACTCAAGAAGCTCATTCACCAACTGTCCATGCTGAATCTTACTACCATGCGAAGTCAAAAATCCTCTCTCTTTCCACAAACGCCCAAAACTGTGTGCTACACCAAACGCATACTGGCTATCGGTATACACATTCACTCTCTTTCCCTCAGACAACACACACGCTCTTGTTAATGCAATCAACTCCGCTGCTTGCGCTGAATTATGACTGATTCGTGCTGTTTCAACAATCGTACATAATGTCGTCACGGCATACGCTGCAGTCGTATCACCATTCGGCAACTTGTAGCACGACCCGTCAACCCATAGCGTACCATCAGCATTCACAAGCGGAGTATCTTTCAAATCCACTCTACCCTTAGTTTCCTCTTCTGTCCTAAGAAAACAATCATGTTGTTCCTGACCATCTATCTCTACAGAAATCGGCAACAATGTCGCTGGATTCAATACATTACACCGCTTGATGTGCACGTGACTAGCCAAAAGCGTCAGCTCATAACCTGACAATCGCGCACTAGTAAGATGCTGAGTCTTTGTTCTGTTCAATAAAGTATCCACTGCATGTGGGACCATCACAACCAACGTATTATCCATCACTAGACCAGCAGACTGTCGAATACAAACAGCTGCTGCAGCTGTAGCTCTCAAGCAACTCGGCAACGCTCTAGCTACCGGATCCAAAGTCGACGAGAAATACGCACATGGACGCTGCTTGTCACCAAACTGTTGCGTCAAAACTGACAATGTGCAACCCTCTCTCTCGTGAACGTAGAGTGTAAAAGGCTTACTATAGTTGGGAGTACCCAACACCGGAGCAGAACACAACGCATCACGTAATTCAAAAAAACTTTTCTGACAATCGTCAGACCACGGAAGAGGATTCGGTGTATCTTTACAAGTCAAAGCCAACAGAGGTTTCACCAATAGAGAGAAATTTGGAATCTACTGTCTACAATACGACGTGATACCCAAGAAAGCACGCACTTTACTCTGTGTGCTTGGTACAGTCATTTGCGCAATCGCTTGAATTCGTTCTGGGGTCAACCTTCTTCCCTCCTTTGACAAGAGATGACCTAAGTAGGTCACTTTTTGGCGACAATACTGCAACTTAGAAGGTGACACTTTATGATGCAAGTCCGACAAATGTCGCAACAAAGAAAGAGTAGCTTCTTTACAAGTTTTCTCATCATCAGAAGCCACTAACAGATCATCCACATACTGAATAAGAGCAGCACCAGCAGGCAACACAAGAGTATCAAGTTGAGTTTTCAAAGCCTGACTATAGATAGAAGGACTTTCACAATAGCCTTGAGGAGCGCGCTTGAACCGGAAGCTTTGTCCTCCTAAAGAGAAGCCAAAAATGTCTCTACTCTCCTCGGCAATTGGAATGCTGAAGAAAGCATTCTTCAAGTCAATAACTGAAAACCAAGCGGCTGTAGCAGGAATCAAAGTCAGTAAAGCAGTAATGTCCGGAACAACAGGAAACTGTGGCACAACAATCTTATTGACTTCTCGAAGGACGATCACAAACCTATACACAGGCGGCTGAGAAGCGTCAGTACGCTTCAAGACAGGCAGAACAGGACTGTTACACACATTACCTCTCGTTTCTTCAATCACACCTTTCTCAATCAAATCATAGATAATCGCTAAAAGCGCTCTTTCACCATCACTCGAAATCCGATATTGGGGAATACGTGGCAATTTAACATTCGATTTGAGCGTAACAACATAGGGTGGAATCTCCAAAAGACCCACATCATTAGGACCAGTAGCCCAAAGAGTATCAGGGAGAGAACGCAATTCCAGTGGAAGTCGATCTTTAGATAAATACATTGGAGAGATCACTTTCTTACCCAATGTAAGATGTACTCCCGAAGGAGAACAATACAATGTCGCATGCAATCTTTTTACCAAATTCAAACCCAACAAATTCTCACCACAACCTGTCGTTAGAATAAGGGGTGCTTCCAATTCACAAGGCCCAATGGAAAGAGACAAAGGACTAGAAACTGGAGTACGTACCGGGGCGCCAGAAAATCCTACCGAAACATTCGTTAAGCCAGACAAAGGTGCGCCAGGGAGTTTAGAGTGCATGATAGAACTCTTTGCTGCACCAGTATCCAAAAGAAAAGGCTCTACTACACCTGATGTAACTACTGCAACATAAGGTCCACTCTGGTCTACTGGAACTGACACTACTCCCTCCCTTTGTCCATGGCTGTCCTAGCAATCATTATAACTGATACCCTCATTTTCAACATAATAATCGTCAGAGTAGTATTGCGTGGATCTGCCAGTCTGTACATTCTGCTGATCAAAATAATTCATTGAACTCTGAGGAGGAAAAGAACGTTCGTTCTGAGGAAACGCACCACGTCCTCTACCTCTAGATACTTGCTGGAAACCACCACGACCTCTCAGACCCGACATACCACTTGTACGTTTTTTTTTGCAAAAACGGTTTTTATTGGCAAGCAGGTGGAGAGATACAATACAGAATAAAGCAAGGCAGGCATCGGTTAACGATGCGATAAAGCGGCACAACTCCAACACTACACCGTTTATAATGAACAGTCCCCAACTGACCCCCCCCTCCTACAATTCCCCCCCCCCGTAGCCAGTGTGTCATGCTCTTCTCTTCCAGTCGATGATGTGTTATCAGCACTCGTCCTGAGTAAGGACCACAATGGAGGTGAAGAGGCCCCCCTCAACGGAGAGTCCCGACCCCCAGATCAGCCAGCGGTAAGTGTAAGTAGTGTGTGCACCTTGGGGAGTGTGAAGAATCCCAAGTTCGGTGCCCTCACCCCGGGGTCCCCCCCTCATCCTCGCTCTGGTCGTCATCCGGCAATTGAAGTGCTACCACCAAGGCCTCCCACGCCCTGGCCACCTCCAGCGCTTTGTCATTGTCAAGACTCCTAGCCTGTCGCAGCCGCAATGTACTCTCCGCTTTCGCCCAGCGCTCTAGTGTGGTCTTCCAGCGCAGGTAGCTGGGGCCTTGAATTGACTTCCAATGCATGGAGATCTCCCGCTTAGCCAGTATTAAACCCAGGTCGCAAAATTTGCTGGTAACTCGGTTGCGAGGGGTGTGAGAGAACCACAACAGAAGGCATGTGCCCATGTCAATATCGATCTGCCGGTCCGTGACAGCATTCAGGCAAGACACTACCGCCTCCCAATAACCCGCTAGCTTGGTGCAGGTCCAGAACATGTGGGCGAAGTCCGCATCCGCGGTTCCGCACCTGGGGCATAGCGAGGAAACCCCCTCGAAATACTGCGAGAGCTTCATCGGTGTTAGGTACGCTCGGTGTAGAGTGAAAAACTGGACCATTTGGAACCTGGCGTTCCTTGTGCCCTTCCACGCTCTGCGCAGTAGCTGTGGCCACACCGTGTCAGGAATAGGACGCCCGATGTCCCCTTCCCATTTGGCTTGTAGCCCGTCTAAGGGCCGCAAGGCCGTAGATGTCAGCCGTCGGTAAAGGCACGTGACGGCCTTATAAGTGCCAGCGGCCGTCACCACATACTGGCAGCACTCCGAAGTCGGGGGTTCAGTGAGCCCACTCCTCCAATATCGGCGAACACCTGCTACCAATGCAGCATGCAGCAGGTACCCACCCCTCGGCAGACCGTAGGAGTCCTGCAGCTCCTGAAACGGGAGCAGCGAGCCGTCCCTGTAAAGGTCGCCGACCATATGCAGGCCAAGTTCCTCCCAGACTGCTAGGGCGGACCAGTCGCCACCATGAGGGAAGGCAGTGCACATCCCGAGCGGGATGTCTGGGGCGTAAGGGCGAACAGCACCAGAGCGCTTGTGCGCCCGAAGCCAGCAGCTACGGATCGTCCGTTCCTCCAAAGTGAGCAAAGCTAGGTCCAGTTTCTGCCCCAGAACTATAAAAGAGATGATATGCCTCGGGAACAATTTTCCTGGCGCGTCCTCCGGGCCACGGAACTCCAAAGCCACTGCCTGGGTCAGCCACTGCAACTGCGCTGCTAGATAGTACCACTCGAAGTCCGGGGCGGCAAGGCCTCCGTCCGCCCTGGGGTGCATCAGCGTGGTCAGCGCAACCCGTCTCCTGCCCGAGCTCCAGATGAATCCCGTCATCAGGGAACGGAGTCCGCTGAAAACCGATACGGGTATCCAGATCGGCAGAGTGCGGAACAGATACAGCAATCGGGGAAGCGCTACCATCTTCAGCAGCGCGACTCGACCCGCGACCGAGAGCGGCAGCGTCTGCCAGAAGCCCATGCAACCCCGTAGGTTCCGAATTGCCCTGTTGATGTTGCCGTCGAGGAGGGCCGCAGCCGAGTGATAGATGTGCGTGCCCAAATAGGGGAGACAATGGTGCTCCCACTGCAAGGCACCCTCTAGCTGGGTGTCATCGGCCCTCGGAGTCAACGGGAAGAGGCAAGATTTCCCCCAGTTAACTCGCAGCCCCGAGAGGCGACCAAAGTCCGACAGGAGCTGTTCGGCCCCGCGAAGTGAATCGCCCGCGTCTGCCAAGAACAACAGGCAATCGTCCGCATAGAGAGAGATGTAATGGGCGTCGCCTCTCAGCGGGAGCCCTGCATACGCCCGTCCCAGCCGGGCATGCGCCGCCAGCGGTTCTATGGCCAGTGCAAATAACAGGGGTGACAGAGAGCACCCCTGTCGAGTTCCTCTACCCACCACATACGAGGCAGAAATGGTGGACCCCGTTTTGACCCGGGCCGTGGCCGCAGCATAGAGCAAGGCAGTCCACTTCACAAAGCGTTCACCCAGCCCAAATGTCTCCAGGACCCGGAGCAGGTACGGCCATTCGACACTGTCGAACGCCTTCTCGATGTCAATTGAGAGGATTGCGGCATTCGAAAAGCTGGCGGCCTCACCCCCCATGATCCTGAGCAGCCGGCGCACACAGGTGGCAGTGGTGCGCTGAGGAATAAAGCCCGCTTGGTCGCTATGCACCAGGGAGCGCATGTGGGTCAATAGCCGCGTCGCGAGAACCCGGCTGAGGATCTTATAATCCGTGGTGAGCATGGAGAGCGGGCGGTACGCCAAGCGGCAGCTCGCATCACCCCCTCTCTTCAGTAAGGGTATCACCAAGGCCTCGCGAGTGGACGCCGGCAAGCGCCCCAAGTCCCAGGCCTCTTGGTAAACCGCCCGCAGTCGTGGAACCAGCACATCCGCGTAGGCCGCATAAAATTCTATCGGGAGTCCATCCGTGCCCGGAGTCTTTCGGCGAGCCATGTGTTTGATGGCCACCCTGATCTCACCCTCGGAGATGTCTCCGCCCAGCTGTTTCACATGCTCCGGGTCGAGCTTGGGTAGCTGCGCCGACACCAGGAACTCCTCCAGCCCTGCCGGTAGCCCCGGCATCCTGCTCACGTAAAGGTGTTCATAATACCGAAGGAATTGGTCGTTAATGTCTAGTTGCGTGTAGACCATGCGCCCCTCCGGGGTGGCGAGCGCCACTATAGAGGAGCCACGGGCCCCAGGACTGGCCAACCACGCCAGCAACGAACCCACTTTGTCCCGCTCAGAGTGAGCCCGGACCAGGAATTCCTTATAATCAAAGCAGCGCAGCTTTTCCAATGCCGTCGCCACCCCCTCTCGCGCCTCCGAAACCGCGCCACAAGCCTCGGGGTCCGTGTGGTTGCGCCGTTCCTCCGCGCGCAATCGGTCCTCACTGCGCTCCACATCCTGCAGCAGGGTCTTGCGGACACCTGCGGTGGCCGAGATGCAAACGCCCCTAACCACCGCCTTAAATGCGTCCCATTCCACAGCTCTGCTGGAGGCTGTGTCCACATTGGTGTCAAAATACCCCTCCACCCCACTACGCACACTTGCCTTAAACACCGGGTCTTCCAGCGTCAGTGGGTTCAACCGCCACGTTGGAATAGCTTGGCGTCGTCGTATCCACTGTACCGACACTAGGCAAGGGTTGTGGTCAGACACCGTTCTAGTCAAATACTCACTATGGCGGATCAGGCTCTGGATGTCCAGTGAGCACAGAATGCTGTCTAAGCGAACATGCAGATCGTGCGGGGGGGAGTAAAAGGAGTAATCCCTTTCCGACGGGTGGTGGGTCCGCCATGCATCGAGTAGGCCCCAGCTACCCTGCCAATCTCTTCTACCTTGCGCTAACTTGTGAGCCGCTGCCTGCGCCAGTGGCGGGTGAGAGCGATCCAATCCCACGTCCAACACAGAGTTAAAATCCCCCCCAAGCAGGACCGTGCCAGCCAGGACAGTCGCCAGCTTCCCAGACAGTCGCGCAAAGAAGGCAAGCTGATCCACGTTCGGGGCGTAGACACTGCAGAGTGTCACGTCCCTCCCATCTAGGCGGCCCTGTACAGCAACAAACCTTCCCTCAGGATCAATTATCGTCACTAAAGGCTGAAAGGGAACCCCCGCCCGAACCCATATCAAAGCCCCCCGAGCAAACGCCGAGTAAGTGGTACAAAACACATGCCCCCGCCACCTGCGCTGCAGGGCCCGCCCCTCAGTTCGATCAATGTGAGTTTCCTGTAGGAAGGCGATCTGCACCCCCCTGCGGACAAGATGTGCATGGACCCTGTGGCGTTTCAACATGGAATTCAGACCCCTCACATTCCAGGTCACACACTTCAGGTCAAGGAGGGTCCCCATACCTCAGAACAAGCACAACCCCAACGAAGGCAACTTCCGCACGCACACTGGCTACTCCCCATGAAATGAACCCCGACACATCCCAACAGCCCCATGTCCCACCCCTCCCCAGAATAGGTCCCCAACAGTAGAAACCCATCCAAATAGGTAGCTCCCAACAGCAACAATCCCTGGTAACTACCAGAGTCCCACAATAGGTGCGGGAAAAAATGAGGGGGCGGCCTGCTGCCTCTCTCGCCAGACCGCCAGCAGCTCACTCCCCCGAGTTCGTGAGGCCTCCCCTACGCGCCCCATGCCCCCCGCATCCCCTCCACAAGTAAAGCTATCAGCACAACAGGAGGTGGCCGCCCAACTCCAGTCCCGGGCCCAGCAGGCCAATGTCGCCATCCCAGTGCACGAACACAGCAGGTCATACGATACCAGTTCAGGAGAACAGCAGCTTCACTCGTCCATCAGACCATCTGCAGTCCCAGGCGTGACATGCGGAGGTGCGGGGTCCCCAGTCACCGAGTCCTCCGAGGTCCCCCCGCCAGTGCCACCTCGAGACCCCGATTCCACAGCCGTCGCGGAGTCCAGCGCCTGGGAGATGTCGGAGACCGCCTGGAGGGCATCCCTGCGCTCCTGCTCAGTCTGTGATACCGTAGGTGTCCGAACCTTCGGCGGACGTTTCTTGCGTCGCCTGCCCCGTTTAGGCCACGGTGGCGCCTGCCGCTGTTCCCCAGGCGCGTGATGTGCATCCGCACCGGTCCTGTAGAGCTCCAGCCAGTCCCAGACATCATCGGGGTTGTCGTAGAAGGAAGATTTGCCATCAAGCATGATCCGCAGGCGGGCTGGGAACAGGAGAGAGTAGCGGACGCCCTCCTCCCGAAGCGCCTTCTTGACCGCCAAAAAAGTAGATCGCTGCCGCTGGACCTCCCAGGAGTAGTCAGGATATATGGAGACCTGGGCATTGTCCACTTTATAAGGCCCCAAAGCTCGCGCCCTTTGCAGAATGAGGTCTCGATCTCTGTAGTGCAGCAACCGCGCCACCACCGGGCGGGGAGGTCGGCCCTCGGCCGGAGGGCGAGCCGGCACGCGGTGGGCCCGCTCTAGAGTGTAGAACGGCAACAGCCCCTCCGGGACAACCACGTCCCGTAGCCAGACCTCCAGATAGCCCAGCATGTCGGTCCCCTCAATTTTCTCCGGCAGGCCCACCACGCGAATGTTGTTGCGGCGGTTTCGCCCTTCTGCGTCCTCCGCCCTCTGTTCCAGCAGGTGCACCCTCTGCTGCAGCTCCTCCAGCAAGGCGCCAGCCGCTTTCGACGAAGGTTCCAGCGCTTCAATCCGGGTTTCGGTCTCCTTGACCCGATCTGCCAATTTGCCGTGGTCTGCACGTAGTAGGCCCAGGCTCGTGGACACCTGCCCGATATCACGATGCAGGGCCTCCCTGGTATCAGCGATGGCCTTCAGGATCTGCTCCAGCTGACTTTGCGGCAGACCCGCCGCCGGGACAGCGTCCGAAATGGGGCCCCCATCAACCACAGGCCCCCCAGCAGCCTCTGGGGGGGGCTTCAAGGGGCGTTTCCCCATGAGGGCAGCCGCGTCTCTCCCCCGCAGCAACAGGGTCAACGTCTTACCCCGTGTACAGCTCGCCAGTCTGCAATCCTCGGGGCCTCTTGACGTGCGGCACTTCCTTTGGGCTCGCCGGTCCCCAAAACCCAGCCACTCTCCGACGATGCCAGGGACCCCCTCGATATAACGTAGGCCGCCGGCCACCAAGGGCCCCCCCTGCCGCAGCACTCCCTCAAATCCAACTGCGACGTGCAGTTCCGTCAGTCCAAAATGGCGGCAGGGCGGCCGTGCAGGGACCCAAGTGCACGAGGGTCAAGGATCAGCGTGCCCGGGCCCCAAGAGAGGAGCCCCCGGGCGTCCTCAGGTGCCGATCACCAGTTCGTCAGCCGGTGGTGGTAGGGTCCTTCAGTGGAGGATGGCCAGGGGTCGCGCAGGGGCGTCCCCCCCCAGGTCGGCCGCCTCAAGGTCCGGATGCACCCCAGTCCCGGGGCCCTCGGCCTGCAGCACCCCCCTCCTCCGGCTTGCACCGCAACGGTCCGCACCTCAAGCCTGCGCTCCACAGGCGGTGCACAGCGGGGGCCCCAAATCAAGTCGGGAGGGGGCAGCGCCGGTCGCCGTGTCCCTGGCGGGCCACACAGGAAGAAGTCCGACCCCAAGCGCGAGCCTCTCGGCCGGGCAGCAGCAGGGCCCCCCCCCGGGCCGGGCACCTCACCAGGTCCTCTCGTTTGTAGGCTCCCCCGACGGGTCCCCACAGGCACCCCACAAGGAAGCGGGTCGAATCCCGTCGCTGCGGTGAACTCCGCACCCAGGGCTCCAGGCCACTTGGCAGCCAGTGGCCGGCCAGGTATCACCGCAGGTCGGCCGCCGGAGTACGTGAGGCCGGGGATGCGGCTGATCTTCAGGGCCGCAATATGGCCGGCGCCGCCCACCAATCCGTCGGTGCGGCGCGGGCTCCACGCAGCCGGGGGCTCGCCTCCGCCACCTCCGGGCAGGCCCCCAGGAGTACAGGAGGAGACACGGGCAGTCTCAGGGCGCCAGGGCCACCAGGATCAGTTACGGCAGGATTAATGGGGGAAGGCCGCTGTGGAGCTCAGCGCTCACACGTCTTCCTCCATCGGCCACCAAGCCACGCCCCCTCATACCACTTGTACGTTGTCGTAAAACAGGACACTCATTCTTGTAATGACCTTCCTCCCTACAATACGCACACTGATTCAGACCCAAAGGTGGTCTTGGAGCAAAATACTCAGGCTTCTGTGATATTCTCTGAAACTGTGGAGGTTGCTGAAACTGTGGACGTTGCTGTGACTCTTGCTGCTTCGAGCGAGGCGGATACGCCTGCTGCAAAATAATTTTTGTCTTCAAGTCTTTAGTCTTCTTCTCTACTCTATCTTTCTCATCCTTATCCCTATTCTCGTAGTACTGTGCAGTCGCCAATATCTGAGTCGACGAAGAAACAGCCCACGAACTCTCAGAGTCCTTCAATTTGTTACAAAGCTCTGGAAGTGAATTAAAGACAAACTTATCTACGAACAATCTTTGGCCACCTTCCGTACTCATGTCCTGACCACTATGATCTATGAATGTTTCTTCAAACCTAGTGAAGAAATCTGACACACTTTCTTCTGTTTGCATGCTGCTAACTAATCCCATTTCACTCGTAAAGCCGGCATCATTGTCTTCATAAGGTTGATAATTCTGCCAGGTAAATCTGCAACTAGTGGCTCAGGCTTAGCTCCACCAACCTGTCTACCATCCGCAGCAGTAATATTAGCCCATGTATCACCTAACTCTGGCGCATGATCCTCATGACGAATCTTTGCCCACAAAGGTTGAGGAACTACGTTTCCCAACAACATATCTATATCGGCTAAATTCATGATGCATGCGTCAACTGTCTGGGACAACTCCTTGTAATAACCAGCCGGATTTTTACGGGGATCAGGTAAAGACTGTTTAAGAGCCAAAACTTCTACTCTCTTCCATGGAACATGTACCCATACTCTCGGAAAATGAGGCAGAACAGGTGGAATAGCGTTTGCGTCTCCCTCTCTCCAAACTGGGGGAACTTCTCACATCGGATACTGTCGCACCTTTCTCCTAACTGCGGAATCAGGCTCAAACAATCGCTGAGAAGGAAAATCACTCCTAAACGCAAGTACCATCGCAACTGCTTTCTCAATTTCGGGGCCCACTATCGTCCCTTTCGCAAACTCGGACTGTACATTTAGCAACTCCACTGGGACTGAACCCAAATCCTTATCTTCCCATTCCTCATGAAGGAAAGTACACATAACTTCAAAAACATACCTTTGCTTGGGTGCTTCCCACTGCTGGAAAACATCCATAACTGACTCTAAGTTATACCTCGAAACATTCGAAACCCATCTGCGAGCCAAGAGATCTAACACTGCCCGTTCTTTGGGACCAGGTAGCTGAATACGCATTTGTTTACGTGCAGAAACAGGGGTGATACTCAATGACCCAAAGAAAGGAGACAAAAGACCAGTAACAGTATCAGTCATTCGTTGTCGAGCAGAAGGAGAATCTGTCATAAAGACAGGAGACAAAGTATTTTGAGGTGATAGAAGCGTAGGGTTAGTAGCAAGAGAAGTTGAAGGTACAGGAGAATAAGGCAAAGTAGTTCCAGATAAAACCGATAGCAAAGTCGGCGGCCCCTGAGGAGGCTGCGCCGTAGGAGGAAGAACCAGCTGGAGGAGCCAGTGGCTGAACAGCAACAAGATGTTGTGCAACTGGAGATTGCGGAGGTGCCGTAGCACTCTGTGCATAAGGGGGTGGTAATCTCAACAAATGTGACATCAAAGGATCCTTCTCAGGGTCCTTCGTTGCATTCTCAAGAAGAGATGGCAAAGCTGGTTAACATTTATCAATAGCCATATTATGTTGCCTATCTGACACCTCAATTGCTTTATCTTCTTCGTTTTCTTTAAACTGCCTAGCAGCTTGCATTATTGATACATCCTTTTCTCTTTTATCTCTTTTAGCTTGTTTAATTTCTCGTTGTCTGGCTTCTTTACGCCAAAGGCGAAAGGAGTCAAACATTGCTGGCCGGGCTTTCTTCCTAAATAATTTAGTTTCCAAATTGTCTAAAATCTCTGTATCAAAGCTACCATGTTGGGGCCATTGTAAGACACCATCTTTTCTAGTGTAGCGGACCCATACTTCATTGAACGTAATAGGGCCCACGGCGTGTTTAGAATAGAGCTCATAAGTCGGAGTTCCAACCGGAGGTATCGGACACGAATCCTCCAATCGGGAATCCCTGTTGCAACCACAACCAAACCAAGTACCAAATTTGCTACGATTAGGCATCTTTGCTCACTAATCGAGCTTCAAACTTCAAGGGATTATCTCTACCGATACACTCGTAAATATACGAGACCCTCGGCTATGGAAATTGCAATTTTCAAATCAAAACTAAGGACCAAACAAACTAAGAACCAAAGAACCAAAAACTAAGGACTGGGAGCGACCCACTTATACTTAACTGAGGTATCAGTCATGCCGCCAGAAGACCCGTCTATCGTCTCGCCGTACAAAGCATTACAAATGGGTCCAAGACAGGGCGACAGTCAGGGCAGTAGTCCTTCGTAGCCGTCAGGAAAGCGAGAAGCCTCGCAGCAAAGACCTTCAGTCCACGTTCGACATGCCGGGGTCGATGAAGTGGTGGCCGTCCTCCATAATTTCCTCACGAAGCTCCCCACGATCTTCAGGCTTGGACCGGTACCGCTGAAGTCACCCCACGTTGGAAGTGCCAACTGAAGAACCGGGTTTTAGAACTCAGCGGCGCCAGGGGCACGCCCAAAGTCTTCGGGTTCACCTGTCTTAGAATACAGAGACACGTGATACTTCTGAGTGGCGTCAAAGATCAAATTTATTGGCTGCAGCCAGTAACAGAAGTCCTAGAAGTCAACGCGGTTTGAGTTCTCAGGAGACTGCTCAACTTTACAAAGCAAGTCATCCCTTTTTATGCCAAACATTATGCTTCAGGCAAACATTCCTTGTTTACAGTTTAACCAATCACATGTTTCCACAACAAAAGTATTGCATGACGACAAACCCATTTTACAGTTGTCCGGCCCATAATCAATCATTGAACAAACCCAACATTCTTCTTTAGACAAGCTGGACAAACCCATAATAAAAAGGACCACAACCCATATCGTAAATAGACCATAAAAGAAGAAACAGAAACAGATAGAAGTAGGATAAGGCATGTTTGTGTGCGTAAAACTTTATGATGTCCTGTGCTCTGATCCTTAATCTTGATCAGCTAAAGGGCAGGAACTGGTTTAACAAGGTCAGCTTCAGGCAACAGGGTCAGTTCACTCAGGTCAAACAGGAGTCAGCACGAACTCGAGCTAAGGTGTAAATGTCCTTAAAAGACTAGTTCAGCCACAGTCATCGGCCTATGTGAGGACAACCACAAAATGGATGCCATACACAAAATGGAACCCACGGGTTCAGAATTCACAGAACCTCAGAGCGACAAACTAATCGCAACACAGAATCTACAACATTTCAGCCAATCCCAGTGCAACCAATGCAAAGGTCAACCAATCACAGACCGACTCTCAACACTCATGGACATATCCCTGGATGGCACCTTATAACACAACAACACATCATACAGAGAAAATGTGAATACATTAAAATTAAAGAACTTATATACACACCTATTGTTTGCTTCACCAAAATGGAAAGGCAAACACAGCGCAAAAATAAAGACAAAGCTTTTTACAGAACTCAGAATAATACAGCAGCAAACCCTCGACCCACAGGGGCTTCCATCACTTTACTTTACTTCATATATTCACTCCTGTGCACCAAAGAGTAAACAAACACAAATCCAAGTTGGTACAATAACACACAGTTGGTATTACGTCCCTAACTTGATGTGATTGATAGCACTTCACAGTACACACATCAGCCTTTGAAAACAAATTCATCAAGATCTCGAGATAACATACTTCTACTAGTTCACCAATTCAAACTGTGGCTTTATGTTACAACTGCACTAAATGCAGTAAGCATAAGCAAAATCACACAGCGCAAGCCCTCTCTGTTGCGCATCTGATAGTGCCAACAGAACTCAAAGGAAAACATAAACATTACATTAACCAAAGTTCCTACAAACCTACAAATCAAAGCCACCTAATATGAAGATTCAAAACCGACAAATTCATGAGGTCAGTAAGGAAAAGGCTCTCTACATGCAAAAAAACACACTTTTTAAGGTTCTAAACAAAGTATGTGTTGGGTTATGCTATGCATGTCATTTCCCTGTGACCTCAAGGAACCCTCACCTCATGGGGGTTCCAGAACTCCAAGCTCGGGGGAATGTGTCAGTTACTGCTATCCTGTTGTACCATCCAGTCCAGCGGTCTGTTGCTTTGTGTTGGTGGCAATAAAGAAGCTTGAACCTTACCTGGAGACTCTTTCTGTCTTCTTTTTTACTGGCGACAATCTTCGCAGCCACCAAGATGTCCACGCGTGCCCAAGCTGGTCTTCCTGCTTCTGTCGGCTACTCGGAGCAACGGAACCTTCAAAACCTTTAAAGTCATCCTCAACTTTCCTTTGTGCTTAATGGAGAAAAACGCATCTTCCTCTGTCTTTGTGGTGGGAAATTACTAATTTTCACGCAGTTTACTATTTATCAAAAGACTCTCCACGCGCTGCATACTTCTGTTCTTCAAGCCAGTCTCTTCTGTGACGTACTATGTCAGGTTTCCCCTTATGAAACAATGTGACCAAGCGAAACCGCCTGTCCTCAATGCACTGTTGCAAATCCAGTTGGAAATATTAAACGTGATGAAAACATAAACTTATATAGAAACATCAAACAAAACACTCATATCTTTTTTGTTGATTAAATGTTTTTTTTACTCGTAGTTTCTTGAAAGTCAATCAGAACATTATTCCAAATCATAACATTCCATGAACATGCGTGACACAATACTTATTTAGAAATCCATTTTTTCTCTCAAAAAGGTGCCCATGCCCAATGCATTTTGGGCCACTCGGCCCTTCATCAGGGGAAATACCTGAAAAACATAAAAAATTTACATATTCACGACATTGAAAAACCTCCATGGTCAAAGGTTGCAGTTATAAACATTTCTTTCTCATGAAAAACATAAAGAATATGATTCTGTTTGCATTAAACAAGTTCCTGATGTGCATTTAAACTAAAAAAACAAATGAATGATTGTGAATAAACAC
The DNA here is from genome assembly GCF_964261635.1 of Lissotriton helveticus. Taxonomy (NCBI): domain Eukaryota; kingdom Metazoa; phylum Chordata; class Amphibia; order Caudata; family Salamandridae; genus Lissotriton; species Lissotriton helveticus. Next base: position 1,150,212,834 of record NC_136057.1, read on the forward strand.
TGGTGACAAAACGCTGTAACCTCCTATTGCTTAGTTACACATCCTGTTTGCTCGATGATATACCTTGACGTCTAAGACAGGTTGTTACTTGTGAATAAAGGGGGATGACAACACACTGTGACATTATAACGCTAGAATGTGGATCACGATATTCTATCAAATATACTCACTTGAGAGTATAAAAGGATCTCGAAGCTCATGGCTGTGAGGTCGAAATGGAGAATGTAGCTCGGTCCGAAAATTTCACAAGAACGCTGCCGTTTTTCTGGGGGTAAAAAATGAACTGTGTAACTATGTTGCTCCACATGACGAAAAGAACATAAGCACTGTTCATTCACAACACAGACCTGAGTGAGACAGACGGTAAGGGTGAAAAAATGATGCTGCTGTGAGCCAGGATGTATACGTCACGATTGTTATCTACAAAAAGCATAAATATGTGATACGCTTAGTGCACTGACGAGTGCAACATTTAAATTGCGATCAGTAAAACAGACTCGCCGGAGTTCACAAAAACTGACCTCATGAGTGTTCCCAGCATTCAATTCAAAAGCCCGTATCTTTATGTCAATGTCCGGCGTTTTTTTTAACTTCAAAGTCGGTTCTACGAAAAACAGTAACAGAGCAACCGTGAGTTAACAAATGTTATATCACCCGGTCAAACAAAGAAATAATGAGCCAGATTCCCACACTGCCACCGTACCTTATGAAGAAAGATAGAGACGACGCCCGTTGTGACCAAACGCCGTGGTCCGCGATCACACCCGATATGTTCCACACAGCCTTGGGTCGCGCATGCGTGTATTAAAACAAGTGTGGTAATAGAAGAAGGACTATCACTATTCAAAGTGAGCCTGAAATCTCTGTCAATAGAATGCGCCATTATAGAACGTGTAAAAGATACCGTAACCAGTTCCTAATCATAGGAAAACGCAAAACCAAACAACCATATGGATGAAGGTCCATGATATAAATCGATCCTAATATAGAAGGGACCTAATAGACTCAATGGTGAGCTGATAAAGTGGGAAAAAAGCTAAGAGTGTAACGTGTGCTTGTATGAACAAAATGTAAATAATGACACTTTCCTCTGTTTACAAAAAAATTAATAAAAATCCACATCATTCATATAGTCAAAATGCAAACATCATAACATGTTAATTTCAAAACATACGACAGTCTTAATTTCATAGTCTTGACGCGTACCAAAATGGTGCAGAAATCACAGGTAGCATGATAGATCCACTCTGTCATTGATTCCTTTTGGATCCTGTGTATCTAGGCGTTTGATCCAAAATACCTCCCTCTGGAGTAGTGTCTTTGTGATGTTCTTTCCGGGTGAGGATGTGACCACCTCAGAACCTGGAATTTGACTTGTGCGATTGAGTGTCTATTAACTTCCCAGTGTGTTGCCAGGCTACTGTTCGGATTCTTGTTGCGAATCGTACTCTTATGCTCGGAAATGCGAGTCTTGATTTTACGTTCAGTCTTTCCTACGTATAACAAACCACAGGGACACTTTATCGCGTAAATGACGTTCATTGTGTTGCAGTCAGCATTATGCCTGGTTGGAATAGTCTCACCAGTATGTGGGTGTCTCACTGTGTTGGTCACAATAACATTGTTACACTGAACGCAGTTCTGGCATTTCCTCATTCCTCTGTAACTTCCTGGAGTTTCTCGTGGTTTGGATCTCAATAGCTCTTTGATATTTGAAGATCTTTTATATGCAAAGATCGGTCTCCTTGCAAACAGTTCTTGAAAGTCAATTTCATTGATAAGTAATTCCCAGTGTCGGTTAATGCTATTTTTGATTTGCATAGAACTTGTGGAATATTTCGAAACAAATACCTGTCGTTTCTCTGTTTCTTTGACCTTGTTCACCAACAATGATTCTCTGACTTGTTGTTGCACTTTCTCTCTTGTCTTGTCCAGTAGAGATTTAGGGTACATTTTTGACGTGTATCTAGTGACAATAGAGTCTAAGTTTGTTTCTAAGGTCTCACTTTGAGAGCAAATCCTTTTTACTCTGAGCATTTGAGAGTATGGTAGGTTATCGATCAGATTCCTTGAGTGAAAACTGTCATACATTAGTGCTGTGTTCTTATCAGTTGCCTTGTGGTACACTTCAGTGTGAATTACATCATCCTCTATTTTTACCAGAACATCTAGAGATGAAATTGCTTGGGTTTCAATATTCTTAGTGAACTGAATATTTTCATCAAATGTGTTCAATTGTGTTATTTTTTCTTCAAGCATTTCCCTTGAGTTCCGCCATATCAAAAAAATGTCATCAATATAGCGACAATACAAGATTGTATTGTCGACCCACTGTTTGTCTGTCAAAAGATACATGTCCTCATATCTCGCCATGTACGTATTGGCATACGCCGGAGCTCCAGAAAAGCCCATCGATGTACCCTTATTCTGTAGATAAAAATCATTGTTCCATTTGAAATAGCTGTGATGCAAGCAAAAATGTAAAATTTCCAACACAAATATTTTGTTAGCTGGTATTTCGTCCTGTTTCAAAAGTGCCCATTCAACAGCCTCTATCCCTGCCACATGTGGGATGGAGGTGTACAAAGCCTTGACATCCAAGGTACACATTATCATTCCTGTCCCCTTATGCCTGATTGCCTGTACACTGTGTATCTTCCACACGCGAGTTCACGTCACGTCCCTACCTTACGTACCTCCATCTCGGATACCATCTCTTCACATTGCTTCCCAAGGCAACCTATTTGCCGCAAGCGCACAGCTGGTTCACGCACCAAGCTCAATTTGTACCGCTGATGCATATAGCCATGCAATCCAATCTACTTCTTCAATCTACAGTTCACTTTAAATTCGCTGATGCGAATAGCCTGGCTATTCCTTTACTCCTAATAATCATTGATGGGCACAATTTATTTTTCCAACACTGATGCACACAGTTGTTTCATGCGCACAGTTCATTCGCTGATGCGCACAGCCTGGCTATTTAATTCTTCATACGTACTAGTACTCATTGATGTGCATAATGTATTTGTTCAGCGCTGATGCACACAACTGTTTCATGTACTCAGTTCACCTTGTATTCGCTGATGAACACAGCATTTGACATTTTATTGTTATTTTCACTGTTTATTCACAGTTGTTCTTTATATATATCTTTTACATTCTCTACGGGGAACATCCTTTACAACGCAACTTTTACCACGAAGTGCCTTTACAACGCAACTTTTACAACGCAAACCATTACAACGCATTACGCTGGGGGGCGCTCTAGGATAGGGAATAGGTTTAATGTACTATCCAACACCTTCCCTACTATCCACAGGGACTGGAGTTGGAATAGTAAATTAAACTATTCACTATCCAGCGCCCAAAAGCACAATGCGTTGTAATGGTATGCGTTCTAAAAACCGCATTGTAAAAGAATGCGATGTAAAAGCATGCGTTGTAATGTCATACATCCTTCTCTACTTCGTGATATTCTTTTCTTATAGTGTGTCATCCTTTGAATTTTGGTGACACACTCACCTTTGTGTTCCTTACTTTCTTGAATTTTGCCAATTTTTCAGCATGCAACAATCCTTGCAACCTCCACCAGCATTTTCACTCAACCCTTCCTCTCCTGAGTCCGATTGGGAGAAATGGAAGGAAAGTTTTGAAGCACATCTGGATGCGCTCGACGGCGACTCTTTCACACACAAGAAAAAATTCGCAATTTTGAGACATTGTCACAGAGGGTTGCAGTATCCTTAAACATATTCCCAAGGTTTTGGTTTTATTTATTGAGGGTGAAGGTGATGGCGTTGAAGACGAATACGCCACGGCCATCAAATCTCTTGACTCAAGATTCAAGGCATGCAAAAATGTCATATTAGAAAGACATACGCTTTATAAAAGCGCACAGCTTACTGGAGAGTCTGCATCTAGTTTCGTATGCGCCTTCCGAATTTTAGCAGCCTCATGTGATTACAAAAATGTTGAAGAAGAAATGATCAGAGATCAGCTGGTGGAAAAAAACAACAACAAAAAAATCCAAGAAGGTCTTTTTATCAAAACCTGACTTAACCTTACAAAAGGACTTAGAAATAGCTACAAGAATAGGAAGCTCCAATTCTTTCCTAGAGCAGATGTTGATCTCTAATCCAAACTCTTCAACACAAAATGTTCTGGCTGTTAAAAGTAAATATAAATCTTCAAAAGAAAAACCTTGCCAGGAAAGATCCGGAGAGCACATAAGACCCAGGACCAAAACCCCTCGTAAACGTTGGGAGTGTTATCATTGCGGCAGAAGTTCTCATCTCGGCAATGCCAGATTCTGCTCCGTTTGAGACAAAATTTGCGCAAAATGTCCTAAAAAAAGGACACTTAGCCAATGTTTGTAGATCTAGCGCCAAACCACCTGTGAATTCTGGTTCATCATCTAAAAAGGTTCTCAATGTCGAACACATTTCAGGAGAGTCTTCTACAAGTGATGAGGATTACATTTGTTTGATAACTGAATCACAATGCACCGATGTTGTCTCCACCATTTCTCTTGGAACAAGATGACCCATTTGCACCTTAACCATCAATGCAACAGATGTCAAAATGTTAACTGATTCAGGATCTCCGTTTACACTAATAAGCGACAACATTTGGGAAGAATGTTTTCGACCTCAAGGACTCATTCTGAAACACGCTACTGTTTGTCCTGTTGGTTATGGTGGTAAAACCATAGAAGTGCTGGGTGAATTTCAGGCAAATTTATGTTTTAAAAGTAGCAGTGCTCAAGGTATAGTTTATATAGCCAAAGATGATATCTGTTTACTGGGGTGGCACGACCAAGGCAACCTAGTAATTATTTTAGATCCCAATGTAACTCAACAGCTTATATTAAAGAAAGAACTAATGTGTATACAATCTGTCAAGGATAGAGCATGGGAATCTGTGTATCCTGAAATTTTTAATGATAAGCTGGACCTATTCAAAGGTTTTAAACATAAAATCAGATTGCTCAACAATGCCAAACCTGTTGCACACAGAATTTGCAGGGTTCCTTTAGCTTTACGTGATGCACTTAAAAAAGAATTACACAAGTTATGTTCTAGTGATGTGATAGAACCCATCGAGTCCTCCGACTGGGTTTCCCCCATTGTTTTGGTGCGAAGGCCAATGGGGCGTTGTGTGTGTGTGTTGATCTCCACAACTTGAACCATTTCAGCTGGGTTGGTCAACACCCGTTGCCCAACATAACTGAGATGACATCTAGGCTGAAGGGTGGCAAGTGTTTCAGTTTACTTGACATGACTTATGCATATCATCAAATTGATTTACACCCTGACTCCAGACATTACACGGCATTCATTACCCCGGAAGGTCTATATCAATATAAACGCATGCCCTTCGGACTTGCTTCAGCGTCTGCAGTCTTTCAAAGAATTGTAGAAAGCATGTTCAAGGACATTCCTGGGGTAATGGAGTTCCAAGATGATGTATTAGTATACGGATCTTGTCAAGATCAACACGATGAAAGATTGTGTAAAGTTTTTTCAATCTTACAGGAAAAAGGTGTCACTCTGAGTCTTGAGAAATGCAAACTCAATGTAACTTCTGTAGATAATTTAGGATACCAAATATCAGAAAAGGGTGTTGAACCTAAAGCCAGTCTAGTTAAAGCCATCAAAGATTTCTGTGTACCTAGTGACAAGGACCAGTTAAGGTCTTTCATGGGACTCATCAAGTTCTATGCTAGCTTTGTACCCAATTGCCCCACCAAAACATTTCACATAAGAAATCTCCTTAAAAAGAATATTGTTTTCAATTGGAGTCCTGAATGTGCTGAAGAATTCCAGTTAATCAAGAGTGAAAGTGCCCATGCCACTCCCCTCAAGCCCTTCGACATTAATGATCACACCATAATCATGACTGATGCCAGTCAGAAGGGTATTGGCACAGTGTTAATGCAACACAGAAATGGCAGAGATGAGGTAGTGGCCTTTGCCTCCAGGGGCCTTAAAGGTGCTGAACTTACTTATTCAGTAATAGAACGAGAAGCGTTGGCCTGTTGGTGGGGCATTGTCCACTTTAAACAATATTTATGGGTTCCAAAATTCACTGTAAGAGTAGACAACAAACCCCATGTCCAACTTTTTACGACCAAAGGAGGAGATAAAGCCACTCCTCGAATTGCCAAATGGCAGTACAGACTTTTAGAACATATTTTTGATGTTGGATATATTCCAGGAGTACTGACATCTTTTGTTACAGTGTGTCTTACCCTAATGGAGCTATTATTGAGAGTGAGTTGAGAGATGCGTATGATTCTGACATAACTATTAAAAATCTTATGGAGGTAATTCGCACAGGTTGGTCAAGAGAATATTCTCATGATGCTGTTCTCAATAAATTCAAGCACATGTTTGATGAACTCTCTGTCACCAATGGTCTCCTGTATCGGTCTTCCCTATTGGTGGGGCCTGCGACCATGAGAGATCACTTTGGTTCATGAAGGCCATATTGGCATGCGGGCCATGAAAAGAAGGAATAGGGAGCACATTTGGTGGCTTGGTCTAGATAAGCAGGTCGAACATTTTGTGAGAGATTGTTTGTCCTGGGCAGTGAGTGACAAATCTGAAGTGACTGTCCCCAGACTGTCCAGAATTGAATTTGTTAAAGTTCCTACCACTGCTTACGTGATAGAATTCCTTTAATTTGTATTCGCCAGGGAAGGTGTTCCAGACGAGATAGTTTCAGACAACGGTTGTCAATTTACCTCTTTAGATTTTGAGAAATGTTTAGATTTCATGGGTATTAAACTCATCAGAACATCACTTTATTATCCAAGAAGTAATGGTCTCGTCGAGAAATTCAACAGGGTGATCAAGGACAATATACAATATGTCAGTCACTGTTATCCTGCTGTACCGTCCGATCCAGCGGTCTGTTGTTCTGTCTTAGTGGCAATAAAGAAGCTTGAACCTTACCTGGAGACTCCTTCCGTCTTCTTTTCACTGGCGACGAGGGTGGAATCCGAACCCAGGTGGTGGAACAAAAAAAAAAGATCTCTGTTTCTAAATCATCTCATGATTTAACACCCATCAGATCAGGATTAGATACCTCATGATTCCAATAACTGTGTTCCTTCTTCCAGAACATCTAGATTACCTAACAAATATCGTGAATACGTTATGTACTAGCATGTTTTGCAATTGTTTTATTCTTGCCAATTTGTTGTTCTGTCATTAATTTGTATTATTTTTTTTGTTTTCTTTTTTTTCCTTGTTCTTATATTTTTATTCATATAGAGGGAAGATGTGTTGGGTTATGCTATGCATGTTATTTCCCCGTGACCTTAAGGAACTCTCACCTCATGGGGGTTCCAGAACTCCAGGCTCGAAGGAATGTGTCAGTTACTGCTATCCTGCTGTACCGTCTGGTATCATACCCAATGAATTCCCTCCAAATACCGTGCCTCACAGAACACTTGGCCAGTGCACACCACTAGCAGGATTCCTTTTCTACCGTTAGCGGACACCTTTTCATAATTATCATGCTTTTTCTTTTAAGTATCCCCTTTTTTCAATTATATATATATATATATTTATTTATATATATATATATATATATATATATATATATATATATATATATATATATATATATATATATATATATATATATATATCCAACAGCTGCAGTCTCTCAACACGTCGATTGCCACGACAGAGACACCACGCAAGTCCAACGTTCCTTTAGGCACAAAGTTTATTTAGGTAGGGTTTCCAAAATATATATATATATATTGGTTATTGAAATATAAAATTCACATCTAGGGGCGTGGCCGAGCCGGCGACCATGATGGCCGCCTGACTCAGGAGCTCCAGAGCCACCGGAAGACGAAGTACACCGCACCATGCATAGACGCTGTAATTTCAGGTCTGCTGCAGTGACGCAAGGTCCTGAACGAGTGAGCTGAAAGAGCTGCGGATACCACTGCCTTACTGCTCTAAATGCCAGGATCGACGCCGTGACGTGCCCGGTTCTGACGCAACCATTGGAGGCCCTGAGTCGAGTCGACAGGGGACTCGGGTGAGCCTGAGAATGGGGCTCGGAGCTTGCGCTCTACAGCCGACTGCGAATGCAGCCACGATCGTGAGAAAGTCAGGCCTGAAGCTTCGGGATGCCCGCAAGACACTTCCTCCTACTCTACCAATATGCCGGGTGAGGAACAACGCTTTATTTTCTGTGTGAGATGGGAAGAGGAGGCTCCCTTATCCAACGGTAGTTACACCACTGCATTCGACACCATTATAATGCGCATGGCTCCACTCCCTTGATGTATTTAGACGCCAAATGAGCTGCAATCACAGTGATCCTGTACCCTGCTAGAATACATCGCTTTTCTACCTACCTTGGCCTTCACTGGGTCCCAGTCCGCCCCACAACGAAAGGCCACCACACTTTCCACGCTGTGCTATGGCGTCATAAAGTCCCCCGATCCCCTGTGACGCAGAGACCTGCACTACCTGTCCTGGCGATTTGGCCCTGGCGGAGCATATATCCTCTGGAGACCCTGGTGTAGATTCCTACTGCGCATAAGCTCTCTTGGTTCCGGCAGCCTTTCTTAACATCGGAGCTCTGCTCTTGAGGCACCCTCCTCGATTTGTGAACCTACCATGGGCCCTAGCAACCCCAAACAGTGTCTGCTGAACTTTGATGGGGGGAAGACCCCTAGGAGGGAAGAGGCTGAGAGTGCTATTGGGGAGGACCATGGCCAGCTGGAGGGAGCCGCCACCATAATGGCTGAGCTCCGGGCGGGTTTTCAATTCATTGGGACCCGCTTGGACATGTTAAATAGCCAACTGGATGATATATATGGCCGCCTAGAAGCTCAAGACGCATGAATCTGCGGTGCATAACAACAAATTTCCGACTTGGAAGATGCGTAGCTCAGTCTCCAGAAGCATCTGGAACGTTCTGAGGCTCTCCTTCAGCAACTACTATGACCTTAGATTTAGAGGCGCGTTCTCGTAGAAGTAACAGCCGCATCTCTGGAATCCCAGAATCCACAAACACAGGCCCCATGGCTAAGTTTGTTGAATCCGTCCTGGTGGATCTGTTTGGAAGGGAGGTCTTCGCCACTTCATTTGCTGTGGAACAAACTCATAGGACTCTGGGCCCCCCTCCAGTGCCTGGGATGCCTCCGAGGGTATCATTGCCAAAATCCTTAATTATAATGTTCACGATGTGGCTCTTCGCTTATCCAGGGAATGTGGTGTACTGAACTATCAGGGCTCAAATATATCAGTTTTTCCAGACTTCACTCCACTTGTTCAGGAGCACAAACCATCTACGGCACCACAATGCCATGATGACAATACTGGCCCTGATCCTTGACCATCTATTGATCTGCAGTTTGTCACCCTGTACATGAGCCATTTATCGACTATTGCTGTTTGCATCGGATCTATATGGAGTCACATGATGCGAATCACTTAACTATCATGTAGATGACTACATGTTGATAACTCTGTAGTATTTTCCTACCAGCAGAACTGATTGTTAAATTTGAAATTGACAATGATCTGGCGGAATACCTCCGATATCAATACTTCTGCATTCCGTTGGCTCCAATGGAGCCCTTCCATCCCCCGCAGGATAACTCCCTATCCTTTCCTGTTTCTTTTCCCTGTTTGGTTTCCTTTTGTCCTAATTGTTTCTTCCTTTGAGGGAATTCATCGGGTGCCTTGTTTGTGTGTATCCAATGGGGGTGGTGGGCGGCGGGGGATTGGAGGGTTTTCTTGTTATGGTAGTATTAGATATGATTTCGGTTTGTTAGGAGCATTGCCATTATTCACAGTGCAGATTGCATGTATCTTTGATTCCTGGTTACTAATATTAACATTACTGATGGATCAATGACTGCTATCAGAGATAGTAGTTCCGGACTCCGCCTTAGGTGTCATTCTTGGAATGTTAGAAGATTAGCCAATCCCCAAAAAGTAGACAGGTATCAGCATATTTGACTAGGCACTCTATACAAATCGCCTTTTTGCAGGAGACTCACTACGCACCTCTCCCTATGCACAGGTTTGTATCCACTTGGGGCGAGAACCGCTTTATCTCTTGCTATAGCTCATATTCACGGTGCTCTCTCCCCTTCAGCACGTGATGGATGACATCTTAAAAATGCTTGATCAAAATGACTCATGCCTCCTAATCCTCCTGGACCTTTCCTCCGCTTTCGACATGGTCAACCAGGACAACCTCCTATCCATTTTAAAGAACAGGATGGGTTTCTCAGGTCAGGTGTTACAATGGTTCTCGTCCTTCCTTCACCATAGATCACAAAGAATCAAGGCAAACCACTCCCTCTCCCAGCCCTCTCCTGTACCCAAGGGTCTGCCCTATCTCCTATTCTCTTCAACCTTTTCTTGGAGCCACTAGATAATTCTCTAAACTCCACGAACATTCTCATCCATATGCACACAGATGACATACAACTTTATTTGAAAATCTCATCCCCGGACAACATCATCTCACTCAACTTTACCCTAAACACTACACAAAACTGGCTAACTGAGATCTACTTCTCAACACCTCCGAAACTGAATTCCTTTTCATCTCTCCTCCGAACCACATCCCTAATATAGTCCCTTGGCTGAATCACCTTACTGTCTTCAATTGCACCCCTCTCATTATAGACTCAGCCAAATCTCTGTGAATCACCCAGGACAAACACCTGGATATGAAAAATCATATTAGCAAAGTGTGTAAGGGAGCTAATCACTTGATGAGGACGCTCAGAAACATCAAACCATTCCTTCCACAAAAGCACTTCAAGCAGGTGGTACAAGCTATGGTCCTGCCGAGGCTGGACTATGGCCACGCAATCCTCTGCGGCCTGCCCAAATACGCCCTGGCACCACTAAGGGCATCACTGAACGCTGCGGCCAGACTGGTCACAGGTACCAAACAAAGCGAGCAGATATCCCTAATCCTAAAATCTTTAAATGGTTGCCTTATGAAGTGCAAATTCAGGTAAAGATTGCTGTGCTAGCGCACAAAGCCCTGCATTTCAAAACTCCCAGGTACCTTGCCCAAAAGCTTGAATTATCCGGTGGCGAGAGAGCATCAAGAAGCGCTATCACTCTCCTCCAGAAACCACCCATCCTTAAGAAAAAGAGAACTGCTCTCCGGGCGTTCTCTGGCGCTGCTTCAAGGATTTAGAACTCTCTTCCACCAGAAGTTCGCAGAATCTCTTCAAAGACCGTTTTCAAAGTTGAAGCCAAAAAATTCCTAATGACTACATTTTTGCCTTAATTTGGTCTTGGATCACTTGCTCGAATCCACTGTTCCTACAACCATTGTACCCTCTTGTGATGCTGCTCGTCTTTACTGCAAAATGTGTCTCCCTTCATGGCCTGTTATATTCAGTTTTTTTCATATTATTCTCCGTGATTCACTTGTCTGGGAAACATGCGAGTATTCCTGTTACGTATTCATACATGTTGTGGATACTGGGTCTATGCTCTTATTTCCGCATTGTATACCCCCTTTCTTAGACTGTTACATACTTGTTTATTGTACTATTCTCCTTGTGTCATTTGTCTGGAAACTATGCATTTATTTGTCTGGAATATATGCGAATATTCCTGTTGTATATTCTTACTTGTGGTCAATACTGGATTTATGTCCTTCCTCCCTTCCTTTGTAAAGCGCTCTGATATCCCTCGGGATCTTGTTCGCGCTATATAAAACTTTATAAATAAATAAAATAAAATATAATAGATCTATAGAAGTTGTTGTGGACCCAGACAGAAGATATGTTTTAGTACAGGGACTGATGGGGGTGAACATAAACTGTTCATTAATATATATGCCCCGAAGATTGACTCCATTGATATTTTTCCTACAATTGCCGCAGGTATTGGCAGATTAAATGCTGATATTATACTTATGGAGGGCGACTTTAACCTCACGCTTGACCTTGCCACTGATACTACCGGCCCAGGCACATCACTAAGCCCATTCCACTCAAGACCTTTTAATTCTTTTACAACACTCACTGTTAGCCGCCCCCTGGCACTCGCACCAACCAGGGATCCGTAATTACTCCTTTTATTCAGCCCGCACAATTTGTGGTCCCAAATAGACCATTGGTACCTTACACCACAATTACTGTTGGATGCACGCAGCATTGAATATTTACCCACACACTATCGCACCATTCTCTGGTCCTCCTCGTATTAGACTACTCCTTACTTCCCAAATAACGCCCTGTCCCAGGGTCGGGGGGGCTGGCAAGGTTCGGGTCGGTGGCTCCTGGGCTGACCAGGGGGGAGGACGGTAATTGAGAGACTGAGTCTTTTATTAAAGGTTTCAAAGATGGCTTTAATTTGATGTAGCAGCGTCTTTGCCGACTGGTTATTCGTTCCCTGGCAAACGCTGCGGGGTCAAAGGGCGGCTTTCGCGGTGAATCCAGTTTGCTGCACGGGATACACTGGGCTGTCTTCGTCTCTGTTCGTCTCCAACTCCAGAGCGTGTTACAAGGGAGAGAGAGAGAGAGAGACCGTGCCAGACAGCTATACGAGACCATACACTTCTTTAGGACCGGGAGTGAGAGAAACCGGTGAAGGTGTGAAACCTGTGCACGCCGTGAGGGGGGTGCTCGTGCAGGAAAGGGTTCTTGGAGGGGGCTAGTTTACAAGGGGCTGTACAATCAGTCTGGAGGCTGTACCCGGTTAGCCACCCAACCCGCTACGCGGCCCCGTACCTGTTGGAGCCACGCCCCTCCCGTGGGGGCGTGGCGGGGCCAATCGTGGATCCGGTGGTCTCCTGGCTTCGGGTCAGTATCTCCACTCCCCGCCTCTCATCTCCGTTCTCCTTCTCCCGACGCTTCTCTGCACAACAATCTCGATTCTCCTTTCTCCTCCTGGGAAACTCCCTTCGCTCTTTCCGCGGCTGGTCTCTCTTTTGAAGTTCCTCCCTGGTTAGTGATGGGCGGGGCTACATCTTCCCATGCCGTGTAGTTAAAGGGACCGCCGTCCTCAGTCTCACTCGGCCAGCATACTTCCGGCTCCTCCGTCCATGTGGGGTCAGGCGACTGTTGGGAAGCAAAGGTAGTGGGTAACAGGGGAGTGGTATTCCACCAGTCAATGTTTCGTTCCTCTTCCGGTGGACACACCCCGTCACACGCCCATTATGGAGGTTTCCCACATCTGCCCTGATCCAGTGTTTCGGATTGAGGTTTGAGATGCCATGAGAGAATATTTTGACTTAAATGACAGCACGGTGGAATCACAGCTGACACTTTGGGATGCATTTAAACTTGGATGCTAAGCATCTTCTGGCACTTCAATGTAATTTCCATTGAAATGAATGGGCACTCCATGACGAGTTACCCTTGTCATTAGCATCCACGCTAATGACAAGGGTAACTCGTCATGGAGTGCCCATTCATTTCAATGGAAATTACATTGAAGTGCCAGAAGATGCTTAGCATCCAAGTGGTTATCCATTGGGTAAGCATATCCAAACATGCTGGAGTACTCTGCTCAATTCGTAGTGAGCTGGGTAAAATTGATCAGAAACTTAAGGAGGCTGACACCGTGACACTCACGGATCCGTTACCGGAGTATTTCCGCACTCGGCATCAATGGTAGAATTCACTGATGCAGCCGCCAGGAAGGTCAAGTATCTGGGTAAATATGCCATGGCTTGTGTATACGGAAAGGGGGAGAGGCCCGGTAGGACATGCGCCCGGCTCCTCCGTCCACAATATCAATTGCGTATATTACACAATTAGACACAGACACAGGGGAGTCATTGACTTCGAACGCCGGCATATCTGGTGCCCTACTAGCCTACTACACACAAATGTATGAAACTCTGGATCCCCTGGGGGGCAGGCTCTGATGGACTATTTAAAATAAATAACCATGGTGTGGCTTGAAGATGGGCAACGTGAATTACTAGCACCGCATAGCATAGCATGTTGATGCGGTCAAACAAGCAATAAAAGAGATGGCCATCAGTCGGGCCCCTGGTTCCGACAATCTCACCGGAGATTTCTATAAAGCCTACCAAGATATGCTTGCTCCACGACTAGTTGAGGTTTATTCTAAAGCCCTAGAACATGGTTTCCTCTCCCCAACCATGCTGGAGGCCCTAGTGACATTGCTGCTCAAACCGGGCAAGCCTCCCAATCAGTGTCAGTCATATAGACCGTTGTCACTATTGAACCATGACTACAAAATCCTTGCTAAAGTTTTAGCTACCCGTCTTGCGTTATTAGTTGATACTGCATAATGTCCCTTCCAGGCGGGCTTTGTCCCCGGCAGGTCCACAACACTCAATTTACGCTCTGTATTTTCCATAATGAATCAAATCGAGCCATTGCTTGCGGCAGCGGTAGTGCTACTGTTTCTGAAAAGGCATTTGAGTCTTTAGACTGGTCGTTTTTATATGCCGTAGTGCAAAAACTGGGTATACCCATTGGATATTTAAACTTAGTCCACCTTCTATACTCCAACCCTTTTGCCGGACTCTGAGTAATTGGAATGGTTACAACGCATTTTCCTTTGTTGCAAGGCACTAGGCAGGGGTGTCCATTATCCCCCCTATTTTTTAATGTCACCATGGAACCCCTTGCCTGCCATATCCAAAAGTGTCATCTCCACCGTGGCTTACAACTCCATACTGGCCCACTAGCCGCTTCCTTTTATGCGGATGATATTATGCTATTCATTCGGCAAGCAGCAGAAAATCTTCCCCCAGTCTTGAGGGAAGTGGTTCGCTTTGGAGTGTACTCTGGACTGATGGTCAGTTGGACAAAGTCGGAAATGTTTCTGCTAACTACCCAAGTTGACATCGAATTCCCTTTGAGATGGTGTATTGATCCTCCCAAGTATCTTGGCGTTTATCTGCATTGCAACGCTGCAGAAGTTATCTGCCTTAACTACGGGCCGGCAATTGACCACCTTGCAACGTAAAATGATAGATGGATCAAACTTTCCCTCTCTATAGCCGGCAGGATTGCCATAATTAAAATGGTAGTCCTACCACGACTGTTATATCTATTTATAAACATTCCAATTGCCTTAACGACGTCCTTTTTTAACAACTCACGCTCCATGCTGACGCGCTATATTTGGGCGGGCAAACAACCATGCATAATTCTAACTACACTGACAATGCCATATGTGCGGGTGGGGGTTTTGGAGTCCCGACTTTTACTTATATTATCTGGTAGCGCAGATACACTTTACATACTATTGGTACCACCCCGATGCCCGTGTACAATAACTCAGACCTGACAGATCTCAGGTACACCCACGATCACTCCTAACGATTTTGCCACTGGGCCTTCCACGCTGCCCCACTGAGATACAGACAATGTCTAAGACTTGCTGGGCATGGACTAATTTACAACACTAATTACAGTGCGACATTTTATAGTCCCCCACATACAATTGATCGACAATCAATGGATATCTCCTACCACTGAAACTCTTACTAAAATGATGCTAGATAAACTCAGGCCTCACTCAGTTGGGTATCTATTTAAGGATTCCCGTCCACGCATTATTACCGACTTGACATCTAGTAGAAATGTTACACATATGGATAGGTTTCTCCTCCATAGGGTGAGAGGCGCTCTATTGAGCGTCTTGCCTAAAACAACTACAGAGCCAGAAGACTTTCCTCCACTCAACTACTATCCAAGATAAATCCTGCTGCCTCTAGTGCATGCGTCAGGTGCGCGGTATTGGAGGCAGACTTTGCCCACCTTGCTTTGAACTGCGAACCCATTCAGACATATTTTGAGGAGGTGTTTCACCATCTGTCAACCATGGTCAAGCATAACCTGAGACCTACACCACTATTGGCATTGTTGGGATATGTCAAACCTAATAAAAGGTGCATTGGGGGGGCATGGCCAACCAACATGGCCGATCAGACGTGAATCTGATCGGCTCCATCCCAGGCCCTAGTGACTGAGTAATAAAAAGGCATCTTACCGGCTTGGCGGACGCTGACTCTGGATGCAGCAGTAGCAATGCTCAATGCAGGCTAAATCTCGGAGTCTGGGGATCCGGTGGATGCCCGGCTGAGCCCTGAGGAGCAAAGGCGGAGTGACAGTGCTGAAGAAAATGGCAGACACCCGGGCTCGGGGAGCGAGAGCGCGTGGTTGACGGACCCCGCGGCGGTCGGCAGTGACAAGCACACGGTGATCTTTGCCACGGACGCTCACAGGGGTTGTGCGCCCACATATCTTGGCCCCTTGGCTGCCCCTGGTGGCGGCCAGCCAAATATGAGAGTCCACCCTGCGCCTGATGCGGAGCATTACAAGATGGGGGGCGGACACCGTGGGCGCTTTGCGATCGGCCACCCTGCGAGGCCCAGCTAGAAATAACCATCTCACACACAGATGCCCTACCCCTCCAGCGTAGCTAATTGTGGACTGCCAAACAGTGCTGGGACCGGCGGAACAGACCCCCCACAGACTGAGTGAGTTTTCAATCCCCTTGGGTTCCTGCCAGTGTCCCAGGGGTATCCTTAGAGAGGCTGCGAGCCCCTCTTTCCATGAGGTGCACTTAAAGTAGAGCTGAAGTGAGACACGGAAGCCATAAAAGGGGGCCCTATGATCCGCGCTGAAGCTGCTTAGAAGAGGAGTGCCTGACCCTGATATGGCTGCCAGGAGGCATCCCCTGGTTGGTATATGATCAAAGCGAGGGATCTGAAAGTAAGGTTAATTACCCCGTGGGGAGAGCTAATAAAGAGCGCTGAGGTGATCGCTGCTTGGCATTGTCTCTTGACCCTGCTGACTCTTGTGTGCCGACGGGAGATGCGCTGAAAGCAGACTTGGCATGGCACCTGGAGCAGAGGAGAAGTGTGATCCCAAAAGTGGAGGAGCGAGCGAGGGAGTCCCTGTTAGTGGCAACCGGGAAGGTACAGATTCCACATACGTGAGGAGCGGCTGAGCGCTGACCAAGCGTAGGGCCCCCTATGCCACCCAAGAAGAACCTCAAAAACAGGGTTTCCAACTACTTCACATCAGCTGGAATAGGGACGACGGAGGAGGGAGAGACCATGGAATTGACCCAATAAGATCTCTTGTCCTCCCTGCGCAAATTTAAACAAGAACTACGCACAGAGCTACGGGCGGACATTGGGTCGGACATGGAAGCCTCCTTCGAAACCTTCTGCGTGGAGGTGCGAGAGAAACTAGTGTCTATTTAAGCAGATGTAGACTCTGTGGGTACACGTACACTTTATCTGGAAGTGCAGCAACAGGAGACAGCGGGCAAGATTAAAGCTCTGGAAGAAAGCACGGCCGACCTACACAAGCAACTACGCGATTCATTACTTAAATGCGAAGATTTGGAAAATCGCTCCCGCTGTGACAATATAAGAGTCCGAGGCCTGTGATTGCGAGGGTCCAGACCTGGAAGCGTTCATGGTGGGCCTCTTCTCCTCTGCCCTCGGAGAAGACGGATCAGAGGTCCAGCTGGAGAGAGTACATAGAGTTGGCCTGCGCCTATCAGGGGAGAATCGTTGCCCACGAGATGTCCTGGCTAAGTTCAGCTCATTCAAAATAAAAGAACTATTCCTGCAGAAAGCTAAGGCCTTCGACTCACTTTCCTTCCAAAACACCACATGTACCCTTTACCAGGATGTAGCCCAAGCCTTCTCATGCATCGTCAGCAATTCCAACCTGTCACTGAATACCTAAGAGAGAAAAATGTCAGTTACCGTTGGACATACCCCTTTGGGATTGCCAAAACAAGCAACAACATTACGTGGAACTATCGGAAGCAGCAGCCCTGCTGGGCTTGGAACTCTCCAAAATCAAATCGGATCACGAAGGAGAAGGCAGACGAGATCGACGCAACGGCGGACACGGCGCAGAATGGGCAGGAAATCTACAAAAGCTCCAGAATGAGGCCACAATTTCACGGAAGCAGCAGGATTCCCAGCACCTGGTGTGGATGGAATGATGGCAGTTTCACACTCACCTCTCTCTTGCGCCCAAGAGAGGGTCAGGTCAGAAGCCTTGGGGATCTGGATGGATCTGAGGACTTGCATCTTGCGCATTTGGAGGTATATGGCTGCCCCAATGTCACTTGAGACTTTACTCCTGATGCCTGATATAGTCAACACATGAGCTAAATGTCACTGTGAACTCAGGTTGGGGGGTGTCTTACATCCACTCGGAGGTGGGTGGACTCAAGGGGTTGTGCTGTAGAAGCCAGGGCCTGCCTGGCACTGCAAGTTGGAGTTGTTTACTTGGGACATTGTCGAGTTTACTCACTGAAAGGTTCTAGACTTCTTCGTTAACGAATACTCAGTTTGGGGGGGAACAGTTTCATCACGCAATGATTGTCTTGCTTTTTGGCTATGATAAGGACTAAGGGATGGGATTTGGTAATGTTCCTAGAGTGTTTTCTAGTTCTGGAGTTCCCCTCTAGGAGGGGGACTCCACTCACTCATTTTACTTGTTTGTTCCGGTTTTTAAATTTGGTTAGATGTCATGGTGCTCTTATTTTTATCGGTTTTGGGTGGGGAAGGGGGGATTCCCCAAGGGCCCGGGTCGATGGGGGTCATCACTCCTAGGGCAACAATCTTCCTCACGTACTCATGGCGGTTAGGGTGGTTTCCTGGAATGCTCGGGGGTTAAATTCTCTCAACAAGTGCCAGCGATTTCTGGAAGTACATGCAGAGATTGCGACATAAGGTTTACCCCAACATATTCAGGTCCTCACATTCCACAAAACAAAATGGGGTGGCATTGATGTTTCATGCAGGGGTTCCATTTCAAGCTCAGGACACTAAAATGTACAAAAACGGGAGGTTCATCATGGTCAGGGGGAATCTTCGAGGTCGACCATATACATTTGCAGCTCTATATGCACCTAACACGGGTCAACAAGATTTCATCCTCTCTTTCCTTATGACTCTAGAAAATTTTGCTTGCGGGACATACTGCTTTTGGGGGACTTCAATTTACTCTGGGATTTGGACAGAGACACGTCGCACTCACACAGGGCTCCAGGGGGGGCATATGGTAAGGCCCTGAGCTCACAACTTCAGTGCTTGGGGTTGGTGGACGTTTGGCGAGATGCCAATCCCACAATGAGGGATTTCTCGTTCTTTTTGCATTCCCATAGAACGTACTCCTGCATTGATTACATTTTCCTGAGCCAGTCCCTGCTACCATCAGTTTTACAAGCACAGTTTCACCCAATCTGTTTATTGGACCATGCCCCCTTAAAAAAGACGATTACTTGGCCAAACCCGCGTCCTAAACACATGTAGGGACAGACTCCTCAGAGACGAACTTAGGCAGACTATTAAAGGGTATCTCGAGATGAACGATCCTGAGGACACTTCTCTCTCCACTACTTGGGATGTTCTTAAGGCTGTAATATGTGGTAAATGCACTGAAATGGCCACTGCGTTACGTTCTCAGCAATGTGCGGAGAGTCTCCAACTAGAAAGCGAACTTAAGTCTGCGGAACAGACACATAAGACCCAACCTTCTGCCCTGACCATTCGGAAAGTTACTGCCCTTAAAGGGAAATTAAAGGCCATTAATACTAATAGAGCTGAAAAATCTATCTTACGACTACACTCCACGGGCTATGAGAGTGGGAATAAGGTGGGCACCCTATTGGCGCGCCAATTACGGGCCAAACAGGAGCGGGAATACATCAAACACATAGTAGATGAAAAATGTATCTCTCACAGATCAGGGGAGGATAAGGCTAGAGCCTTTGAGGACTTTTATAGAGCCCTTTATACCTCGTAGTCCTCGGGGTCGAACAACCCCTTGGGCTACCTGGATTCACTAGACCTCCCTCAGGTAGGGGAGCTCATCAATGAAGAACTGACCCAACCCATCTCAACCGAAGAAGTGCAAAAGGCGATTGACTCCGTAAAACTCCAGAAAGATCCCGGTCCAGATGGATTCTCAGCCCACTTCCATCGTACTTTTGCTCCGGAGCTTGTCCCCTTCTTGACTGCAATATTTAACTTCATCGCTTCCCCGCATAAGGTTACTCCTTCGATGGAGAAACAATAGTGGCAGTACTTCCTAAACCTGGCAAGGACCTGGCCCACTGCTCCTCCTATCGCCCAATCGCTTTGCTAAACTTTGATGCCAAAATGTACTCCAAAATCCTGGCTACACGTCTCAACCTATCCTACCCGCTCTCATAGACCTGGACCAATCTGGGTTCAAAATGGGGAGGCAAACGCACGATAACCTGAGGTGACGCATTCATATCATTGAAAAGGCCCGCAATAAGAATATTCCCACAGCGTTTCTCTCGCTAGATGCGAAGAAAACCTCCGATCGCGTGGTATGGTCCTTCTTATTTAAAGTGCTTCAGCGATTTGGCTTCAGCGAAGCCTTCATTGGAATGATTTGCGCTAATTATCATGTCGTGTATTTCTATAGGTTCTGAATCGATCCCCCTATTCCTGACCCTATTCTGGTTAAACTACCTAGTCGTATGACATCTTTATTGACGTACCTATGTCCATCCTTACGTCAATCCCGGCACCTTTAAGGTATAAATATTGCCGACCTTGCCCTATGCAAACACACGCGTGGTGACAAGACGGAGCAGCCATACTTGCCGAAGCCGAGAGCAGAAGCAGACCCCGCAGGCAGCAGCCCCGCCTTCCTGACGCGCTGAGAGACGCGCTGCTATCTCAAGCCGAGAGACCCAGCATCGGCGTTTCTGGGCAGCCCTCGCAGGCAGCCTGGAATATCGAGAGCAGAGAAAGAGATACCATTCCTCATTCATCCTAAATTCCAGGTACAAAACTGAATAACCCCTTCTAGAGAATTCTTTAGTTATTCACTTGGCAAAAACAAACTTAACTTAAACTGTAACTTTCTATTCCCGCCCACGTATTAGACTTAGGTCAGGTACACGGGGTAGGCGTATTTAGAAACACTAGTTGAGCACGTTTAGTCAAATGTATATGTGTATGTAAATATATTTTAATCATTTTAAAACATCATATGGCTCAGAAACCATATCAATGTTTTTACAGTATTATTTTATACTATTGCTTTTAATGTATGCACTTTACTTAACTATAAGTATTGCAATAATATCGATCCATTTCTCTTGTACGAGAAAAGAGACTGATCAATAAATAACACCTTTTATTGAACACGCCCGTCTCCTCCTTTTCTCTACATTCTGATGAGACTAAGAATGCACGTACTGACTGAGTAAAATAATTGCCTTGTGCTCACACGACTCTTGAGATTGACTCTTGATTAGGGGAGAGCAAAGTTGTCATGTTCTATGGTTGTCAGAAACTAAATCCCTTCTTGTCTAATCAGGGGAGTTAATCCTTCCTTGAACATTCGAGAAAGTTTCTAGCGAACTCTGAGCTTAGCTGGCAAACCCAAAAATTAAGTCTAGTATCGACAGTAGTAGACCTAGTTAACGTCTGGCCTAGGCCTTTACTGCTGTAGGTACTATTCCAATGCGCAGAGCCTATTGGGAAAATAGGAGCTACACTACATGGCGCCCAACGCGTTTGGAAAGGGCGATAAAACTAACGTAAGACATTTAGAGTAACTCAGTCGTGCTTTCTCACTCAGACCCCTTTTCCCAAATACTCCAAAGACGTCTGGAGTGGGTGAAAGGTTATAATATCCTCCAAAACCTCGCAGGAGGGAACTCCTATGTATGGTTCTTGGTCTAGTCAACGTTGAAGGATAAACAGTGTTCCAAAGTATTGTGCATCTAATCTCTGTTTCCATAAAGAAACCTGATCTGCAAATAAACATAATACCATCCTGTCAGCAAAATGGACAGCGATGAAGAACGAGAGGTTACTAGATTAGCTACTGAAATAGCAGATGCTGATGCTACCATGCAAGCAGCAGACGCGGATATAATACTCATTCCGGTCGCCAAAAGGAGATCTATAACCTTAAAACTTATAGAAAATGGACTGACACCTAGAGGTGGCACAGTCATATTCGTAATCGAGGCACACGAATATCGGCAGACAGAGGTATACTATACATGGATACATTTTCCAGCAGCTAATACTATAACAAAGTACTTCCACTATTACAAAGTAGAGGAACCTCCTAATGAGTACACTCCTTTCGAGGAGGTGGAAGTACCACTCAAATTCCAAGAGCATTTGCTCTTATTTGATGGCGCCCTAAAACATAATAATCACATTACAAGGCTCGGTCCTTTAGGAAGACCAGGAGCAACGTGGCCGGTCCTAGCCGGATACACACCATATCCAGACATCGAAAGAATGCCTGCAGCAGAGCTGTTAATACAGCTAAAACAACTACTAAAAATTCACAGACAATTAGTTCAGTATGTAATGCGGACTTCAACAATTCAGCCAGCGATTAAACTACCACAGCTGACCCCTCACCAGGGGAACACAAATAAAATTACACCACAGAACATCCAATCCTGCCTAGGTAAAGTTCCAGCTAAACGGGAACAAATACCATTCTGGTTGGCACAGAAAATTACCCAAATAGAGGCGGTGTTTCCTGACACCACCCCATTAGAAAAACACAGGATTCTGACTATATGTCTCCCGATGGGAATCGCACCACACATTGAGGACTGTGACACTTGGGGTACAGTCTTTGCTTCCATCTACACAAAAACGCACGGTGTTCCATCCATTTCGGTAATACCAGATGTGCTAAAACAAATTCAAGATGAATACGGTCCAGAACCTGCTTTAACTCTTGGTATGAAATTACTAAAAGACTTCAAGCAGGTCTCGGCTATATTACTAGCCAACATAAAGGGTGAAGCAGCAAACGTGGCGATCCGCCAGAGGTTAAAAGAGACAGATATAGCAGACCAACCAGCTGAAATTGCCAGAATCATAGAAAAATCCTATGAAGAACTAGGCAGAGATAGTCTAGGTGGAATACCAGTAAACCCGCAACTGACTACAAGTCCAGAAAAAATGTTTTTTAATAATAATAATAATTCACCAAAAAAGAACTGGGATGGGAACAAACAATCCAATCCCAAAGAAAAGAAATTCCAGTCCAGAGGAAGGTCTCCTAGGCGAAGAGAGAAATCTCCAACCCCGAGACAAAGGTCACCCCAGAGTGAACCCTCTGGGAATAGATATAACCTTAGAAATAGGGATAATATTAAAAAACCTGATAGATATCAAGACATTGATACACGTCCCTCTCAATCTTTTCAGAATTCCTCGCAGAAATCGGAAAGAAGAGGACGATCAGAAGAGCACGCCAAGTCCAAAGACAAGGAACCTGCTCAACTGAAAAAGAAATCACAATTTCCAAAAAAGAAGGTAGCCAGTATCAAGGTAGTTAACAATGCCGAGAATACTGAGGACACAACTGAAAAACGGAGAGTGGGCTCAGACAATGCTAGACAGCGCAGCAGAGGTGAGCATAGCTCGCAAAGTCCTTGTGAATCATCTGGAGACAGTGGACACGAATGAATACCTTCAAGTGGAAACTGCAGATACCAGAGTTAGCAAGCCCCACAAAATATACGAGATAACATTACGTATAGAGGGAGATAAGACTAGGAAAATAAGGGGACTATTTTGGGATAACCTCTCAAAGGGTTATGACATACTTTTAGCTGAAAAAGACTGGCCACCAGAGTTTGTCAGGGAGTGCCCTCATGGCGAAGAAGTAATTATGCCTGCCTTCTCGAATCAAATCCCGATTCATAAAAAATACACACTTGCTAGAAAGTGGGCAGTGGCCTTAGCACCTGCTTTATATAAAAATCATGTAGGATGGGATGAGGATTCTCCTCCTCACAAAGTCCAGTTAAAATCACAACCAACTGCACAAAGGCAGTACCCAATTAAGCAAGAAGCTAAAAAACAAGTAAATGAAATACTAGATCAGCTAGAATACCAGGGGGTGATTGAAACTTGCACCTCACAAATGAACAATCCTTTGTTTCCGGTCGCCAAACCAGACAACTCATATCGTCTAGTTTTGGATTACCGACACCTTAACACATGTTGCAAAACTTTTGCAGTGCAAAACTCACACAGTGCTGCACTAATGAATAACATAGTGCGCAAAAAATACAAAACTACCTTGGACATCTCCAACGGATTCTTTTGTCAAAACATAGCACCAGAGAGCAGATATTTAACAGCTTTCTCAGTAAATGGCACTCAAAAACAATTCTGTCGGTTAGCCCAGGGGTACAAGAACAGCCCGGGGGTATTCTCAGCGAGAGTAACAGAATTACTACAACAATATGATGATGAAGCATTATCTTATGTCGATGACATTTACTTAACAGATGATGACTTGGAAACTCACTTGAAAAGAGTGAACACCATAATACTTGGTTTCGCTGCAGAGGGTTACAAATTCAACTTCAAAAAGTCCAGAATTGCCCATCTGACGGTCCTATTCTTAGGATATGAGTTATCAAGTGAAGGTAAAAGCCTGGCAGACAATTTCCTAGAGAAATGTGCCGTAATCCAAGCTCCTAAAACACTAAAAAACCTACAGTCAATTCTAGGCTTCCTAAATTTCGGAAGAACTTACATTGCAAATTACGCAGAAAGGGTCAAACCCCTTTACGATCTAATTAAACCAGATTTTAAAAGATCAAGTTGGACTCAAACACACACAGACATTTTGAGATCCTTACAAACAGACATGCTAATTAAGACAAAATTAGAAACACGTGATAATACACGCAACCTTGTGATCCGAGTCATCCCAGGGAGATGCGGATTCACATACCTGACCTCTAATGAGGGAGAAAAGGTACCAATTGCATTCAAATCACACTTGTACACTAAGGCTGAAATGAAATTTAGCCCAACGGAAAAAATTCTTACAGCAACACAGACAGCTATAGCAAAAGAACGAGCCCTGGCACAAGGTAAACGAATAATAATCGTGACACCAATACCAGCCTTAGAGGCGGTAACAAAGGCAAGCATTCCAAATGCGAAAGCACTCCATCCGAGATGGATACAATGGGCTAACTCTCTTGCTGCAACAGACGTGGTGTACGAATTTGATCCTTACTTAAAAACACAAGAATTTCTACAATATGAATTCGAATGTCCTCTGCCAACCGAAATTCTGCCTCTAGACCAATACGGCTGTATAATATATACAGACGGATCAGCACAACCCGCAGTAGGGGGTAAACAAGCTTACAGTGCTGCGTGCGCGATTGTTAAAGGTCGTTGGCACGAAGGGAAATTTAAACCAACCCTAACTAAAACACAATCCCTAGGAGATTGTACAGCTCAGCGAGCTGAACTACTAGCATTCAAGATGGCGCTTGAAAATACGGATCGAGAATTCCCCACACTCATAGTGTGCGATTCATATTATTGCGTTCAATCTTACAATGAATACTTGCAGATCTGGCTTCAAAATGGTTTCAAGGATGCGAAAGGTGGCACAATCAAGCACAAAATGCTCTGGGAACAAGTAGCTCTTTTACAAAAAGAACTACCAAAGACTCACGTGATACATACACTGAGTCATCAACGTGATGGCGTTCACGTTGCAGGGAATTCATTGGCTGAGACAGCCGCAGCGGCAGCCACTAAATCGGCTCCCGTAGATCGAAAAAAGCATACATTAAAATACATTGACGGTGAAACATTGCTGGCGGTGAAAACGTCATCAAAAGGCGACTGCTCAGCGTTACCGATCAACTATCCACTCAATTATACATACATAATCGATGCAAACTCCGTCCCTTTTGCTCGAATCCCTGGAGTGGGGGATAGAGTGATTCCAAACATGGACAGGAGAAACTTGTTAATCGCAGACGCACACATGGGCGAGGGTCACAGACACCTTAAATTAAAAGATTCTCTGGAAGATTTACAATCACGGTACTGGTGGCCAGGCATGAGCCTCCATCTTACCATCTTTGTAAAAAACTGCCCAAACTGCAACAGAGATCGCAGTGGGGAGAGAAGCAGTTTAATACCTCGTCGTATCGAGGCAGATAATATTACCAGCAAAAAGAATGGCTTGCGATTAACATATACAGGCTAGTTCCCACTTATAATGTAGATCCACAGCACTCAGCTGACGTCCGGACTGTTATACAAGATTTGCGAGTCTAAATGGCATATACGCTAAGAGCATGCTACGTTCGACCATTGTTTTCTTTTTCTCAGGCAATCCAGCCTGGGGGGGGAAAGAATGGCCAAATGAGCACAGCCCAGCGGGAATCTTCTCACTTCCTTCCTGAGGGTATGGGATGGTGTAAAGAAAAAACCAAGACAGAAAGCAATCTATAATAGAAAGGATATTAGGTTCGGGAGCTGGGTGGGTCAAACATCTAATAAGTGTCCAACGTAGTCTAAATAACTTGCCAAGAAATTCTCTGAAGGGATTCAGTCCGTACGAATTATTATTCGGAACTAGGATGTTGATCTCTGACCTTGATAGTCAGACTTCAGTGGTAACAGAAAAAAGCTTTGATGTCAAAGACCGTTTGGCTATTTTGCAGGACTTAAACAAAACAAGAAAAGACTTGAGCAACATACAGTTGAAACAACAGCCAACAACCACTGAAGAATCACCACCTGTCCCAGCAAGACCTGTCTGGATTCCAAAAGTCGGGGATCTAGTCAGGGAGAAGATCGCGGTAAAGAAGGAAATTTGGGCCTTCTTACAGAAAAGCAGTTCCTGTCTTGTCTGTCAACGGGACAAGATCAGTTGTACTACCGCCACTTGCTGGAAAAAAGGAGAACCGAGTTGTATCCATCGACCTGGTAAAACCACAACATGTGGCCGATAACAAACAGTAGGCCAAGTGGACTCCCAATAAGTAGCAGAACACCAAGGTTTGCTACCAGTACAGAGGTCCTAACAAAGAGGCTCATCACATTCGAAACGCCTACAGAAGAACAACAAGGACTATGCAACAATGCAATAGAACTTAGACCTCTGAAAACCCAAATAAAGACATTTAGCAGAGACACACCAATCTATACTGAAGTACCAAGTGAAAATGCAAAAAACAAAAATCCTGAACCAATTGGAACAATTGACAGAACTGCATCCGGTTACTTCATCAACTTCGATGATTCCTCTGAAGGCTTCAGCGAACAAAAGACACAGCCATCATCAAAATCCTTTAAAGACAAAGCGAAGGAACTTTTGAAACAACTAAAAGAAACATATCTGATTTCTCCATGGATTGAATTTTGGGTGGGTTTTGGTGCATTTATCCTCATACTTTGGCTCATCATGGTATTTACTTTGGGACGCTTCATTGAGGGAAAATATGCTAAAATGGACACAGCAAGTCAGAACATCAACTTGGTCCTCAAACCACACACATCTTCACACGTCGAGAAACGAGAACTTTCTTCAGAACTTTCTTCAGCCAACTTCACAGCAATTCCAATACCTGGTGGGGTAGCCTGGGACAACACTGACTATGAAATTTATGGTCCGGTCGAGATCCTGAAATATCCACACCAAATTAAGATCTCTTTGAGTGACTTTGCAAAACCAAACTCATTTGCTGATGATTGGGACTTTGAAAGTATAAACAATATGATGTCTGACTTAGTAATGTCTGCTAAATTTACAAAACATGATTATTTGCAAGGTTCTACAAATTATGATAGTATGTATTGCTATAACCACTATGGTAACCATTTCTTGCATAAATCTGCACAACCTAGAAATGTTTTAAATTTTAATCAATGGGAACATTGTGCTACACCTCCAAAAGGGAGCTCTAGAACCGTTTATGACAAATATTCATACTTTCAAGGTTTTAACACTAGTAATGCTGAAACATTTTATTATAAATTGTCAAACAAGACAGGGACCAAAACCATGATAACCAACACAAAATTGATTTATTCTGATTCATTCTTTGAAAAAATGAATACTTTTGGATTCGATTATTGGGACAAAAATGTTGATTTGAAAAGTGTTTGGGGTACAAAAGAATGGCAAGTACAGGGTTTAGAAGCTTTGTTTAGAGCCTGCATGATCCCAGAACAAATGATATTTTTAAATGACACTGTTCAACAAACCACCTGTCTTGGCTTAGCCAAAATCAAAGATTTAAATAACCTGTCTATTCCAAAGCCAACAATGTTTAGCAATAGCTCTGAAACAGATGAAGGAATAGACATAAACCATATACTTAACCAAAACAGAACACATCCTGATTGGAAACAATGGTTGATCTGGCCCACAGATACAAATAACTGTCAAGATAGATTCCTGAATAAAACACAGGGTTTCAAAATGACCAGGCCAGACCCTAGATATCCCCAAAGACATCACCCAGGGATAATAACAACCTACAGTGTGGGCAAATTATGCCTTCAATGGCTACAAACTTCCACACTGCCTGAAATTAAGCAACACCTAACTTTACTTACTGATGGTGCTGACTTGCGTGATTTCATACTGGGACCACGCAAACAGCGTCAAAAGCGTTTCATAGCAGCCTCTGTATATGCAGCATACAATGAGGCCTGGAAGGTTACTCAAATTGAAACAGCAGAAAGAATACGGGAAATTGACCGTATTATTTTGGAAAAATCACTTTCTGTGGTGGACAATGGGTTAATGACTCTGTCCTCCAGAATTTTTTCATTGGACAGCATTGTGTCTTCAGCAATCGATATATTATCGCAAGACTTACTGTTATTACAACATGGTCAGTCACAATTGCGTTCTATCGTACAGCTTGGCTGGACGTTACAAAATCTGCGTTCAGGCTATGTGCCTTGGCGTTTAATCAACACAACGTCACTATTCCAAATCTTTAACCTTACTGATAGACAAATCGGTATGGCGCAGAAGGGTGCTGATTATACAATCTTGAGCATTGAAAAACTAGAAAGATTACCAATGACAATGTCAGAACGACCTGTCAGTGAATGGATAATCCACGGAATCATAAATATTCCAATCTCAACCTTCAGGTTTCAATACTGCCAAAAATATATACAGGCTGGCATGTACGAGAAATTGGGAAAGGGGTACCTTAAAACATCTTGGAACCTGCCCTATTCACATGCATGTGTCAGTAACAAAGGACAGAAAGTGTTTCTTAGTGGCAACAATTGTGCTATGTCACTAAGCGGCACGCTTCTGTGTAACGGTATTAGTTTGCACGGAGCCTGTGAAGGGAATTCATACAACCTTTCATGTCACCAGCAAGGCGCACCTGCAACTGAAATAGAACCATTCTTTCAAAGACTCTATAATGGGAGTTACATTCTTATTGTAGACCGCAGATGTTGTAGTCTTATGCCCGGGACTCCTTATCTCGTCACTACGACGGCGAAGGTCAAGTGCTGTGGACGTTCTTTGTTCCCCAGCTCCTTTCCAGACAGGGAGGCAAGGGCATGGCCCGGTTTGAAAATTACTTCTATTCGAATAGACACTTTAAGCAGAATGAAAACAGTGCTTCTTCAGACGCCTACAAGGCTCACGTCATCTAAAGAAACGTATGATCTACAAGTCGCAAGGACGACTGCAGGGGTCTCAAAGGTATTTAAGACAGTATTTTCGATGGCATTAACACCATTCAAAGCCATACTGGGTATTTTTCCAGATTTCGTCCATTCGATTTTTGGCGGACTTCCCCTGATCCTAGGACTAATTGCAGGAATCCTATTCCTAGTCCTTATTTTTCGATATGGCAACCCATGTCACAGATCAAACTCTCGCGACAATGGAAGATACGATCCTAGCCATTGGATACCGGGACCGGATATCAAAAATCCTGGGACTCTCCCGGCTTAGAGACCTGAACATGACTTGGTTTCTATCATTTCGACCAATGTGGCAAAGGTGTGTTTTTCCTGTACTAAGGTGTCTGCTATGCGGAGAAGAATGCGTGTTAGACACCTGTCTGACACTACAATCGGATGCGCCGGTGGATGCAGATACACTGCTGGTTCCTACCAAGGTTCACACACTGTGCTGCCCTCAAAGGCTGCCAATTCTGATGACGGCATTCCTGGAATCTTCACCACTGCGATTGAAGGGTAGTGAAGTTCAAGATGAAAGCAGCATCGAACAGGTACGACCTTCTGTCAGCAATGCAAATCAGAATGTCAATGCAGACAATCATGCGCATGAATGCATGGTTACCCCTATTTCCGACTTAGTGGAACTTTCCCATGAAGCTGTTGACAGTTTTTTCGAAAGCCTGAATGATATGATGTTCTCTCCGGAACAGAAATAGAGACTTTTGAGTAAACTCGCACACGGCGTTCCCTGAATTCGGCCTTCAACTTAAAAAATAAAGTCACATGAACAATTACAATCCAGTTCACGGACAGCAACTTTGTTCAGCAAGCCCTTAAAATATTTTTCTATATATTTTTTCCCCGGGACACTGACCTTCTGCTTAAAGTAAGAAACTATTCCTAGAGAACTAAGATTTCTATTTTTTTAGATACTTTATAGACTTTATATAGACTTTAGCTGCCCGCTGGTATGTTCACAATATATTTTATGTGATGAAATGGTTTCGACTTTTTTTCTGTATAGCCATATAAAGAGCCATTTCATGTGTATTTCTCATATACCAACAAGCAATAATGCATAACAATGCGTGTTTACTTTTGCATTTAATTCATAGCTTAAGTGCATACAATATATATGACTGCAATTTTTCAGTATATTTGAAAATTTCAAAATGCATTTATGTATTTTGGGGTGGTAAGGTATACACTATACTCTATAGTATGTTGTACTATGTTATACTATGCATAGATTAGTAGATATGACCATAGTTAGCGTGGAGTGGGTGTCGTGTATTTCTATAGGTTCTGAATCGATCCCCCTATTCCTGACCCTATTCTGGTTAAACTACCTAGTCGTATGACATCTTTATTGACGTACCTATGTCCATCCTTACGTCAATCCCGGCACCTTTAAGGTATAAATATTGCCGACCTTGCCCTATGCAAACACACGCGTGGTGACAAGACGGAGCAGCCATACTTGCCGAAGCCGAGAGCAGAAGCAGACCCCGCAGGCAGCAGCCCCGCCTTCCTGACGCGCTGAGAGACGCGCTGCTATCTCAAGCCGAGAGACCCAGCATCGGCGTTTCTGGGCAGCCCTCGCAGGCAGCCTGGAATATCGAGAGCAGAGAAAGAGATACCATTCCTCATTCATCCTAAATTCCAGGTACAAAACTGAATAACCCCTCCTAGAGAATTCTTTAGTTATTCACTTGGCAAAAACAAACTTAACTTAAACTGTAACTTTCTATTCCCGCCCACGTATTAGACTTAGGTCAGGTACACGGGGTAGGCGTATTTAGAAACACCAGTTGAGCACGTTTAGTCAAATGTATATGTGTATGTAAATATATTTTAATCATTTTAAAACATCATATGGCTCAGAAACCATATCAATGTTTTTACAGTATTATTTTATACTATTGCTTTTAATGTATGCACTTTACTTAACTATAAGTATTGCAATAATATCGATCCATTTCTCTTGTACGAGAAAAGAGACTGATCAATAAATAACACCTTTTATTGAACACGCCCGTCTCCTCCTTTTCTCTACATTCTGATGAGACTAAGAATGCACGTACTGACTGAGTAAAATAATTGCCTTGTGCTCACACGACTCTTGAGATTGACTCTTGATTAGGGGAGAGCAAAGTTGTCATGTTCTATGGTTGTTAGAAACTAAATCCCTTCTTGTCTAATCAGGGGAGTTAATCCTTCCTTGAACATTCGAGAAAGTTTCTAGCGAACTCTGAGCTTAGCTGGCAAACCCAAAAATTAAGTCTAGTATCGACAGTAGTAGACCTAGTTAACGTCTGGCCTAGGCCTTTACTGCTGTAGGTACTATTCCAATGCGCAGAGCCTATTGGGAAAATAGGAGCTACACTACAATCACTCTCCTAGCTCGCGGGTCCTTGTCAACAGAGTGGCGTCCTCCCCCTTTCTCCTGACTCACGGGACGCGACAGTGTTGTCCCTTATCCCCCCTTCTCTTTGCCTAGGGCATTGAACCTCTAGCACACAAGATCAGGGGTAATTAAGAGATTCGGGGTATGAGATTTGGCACAGATGATCATAAAATCTCGTTGTTCTCAGATGACATGCCTCTCCCGGTGACGGATCCCCATGTTTCTCTCCTGGCCATTCAGTTGGAGCTGAAGACGTTTGATGGGGTGGTGGGTTTTAAGTTAAACCGGACAAAATCCTTCCTACTGAACCTGACAATACCCAAAGATGAATGGTGGAGGATCGAAGGTATGTCACCTTTCCGATGCACCTCCAAGGAAATCACCTATTTGGGAGTCAAGCTTAACCCTCGGGTCCAGCACTTATATCAGGCAAACTTCTCTCCCCTCCTGCATCAACCAAAGAGTGATTTAGGCAATTGGAGCGCAGTTTACATCACATGGCTAGGCAGCATTAATGCCATTAAGATGAATGTTCTCCCCCGTGTACTTTATTTTTTCCAAGGGCTTCCTATTCCAGTGGAGAGAGGACTATTTAGGGAACTGCGAATCATGCTGACCAAATTCATTTGGCAGGGAAAGAGGGCAAGACTTCCATACAAACTGCTCATTAGACCACGCAAGGAGAGGGGCCCAGTGCTACCGGACTTTCAAGCCTAGTATAGAGCAGCTCAAATGCGAGTGATTATGGAATGGTCACTGAGGGTCTCGGAGAAGCACTGGCTCCACATAGATAGACAGATAACTGTGTGTACTATATGGGATCTCCTCTGGAAACCGAGCGGGACAGACCACTCAATGCCTATATTAGCACCCCCACCTCCACCACACTCAAGGTCTGGGACACTCTCACCTCAGACTACAGCTTACGACCTTTCCATCCACCCACATGCCCATACACTTTAACACTGTATTCCCTCCTGCATTACAGGAATGTGACAGGCCCAGCTTCGCGGGATTCAGTCCTAGTAGAAATGAAGGTCCACCTCCTGATATTACCAATCCCCTGAAATGTGAATAACCACAGGGCATTCAAACTATCAGGTGAGGAAAAGAAAGGGGAAGGGACAGCATGGGAATAGATCCTGAAACAACAAATATACAGGGCTAACAAAGGAATATAATCTACTCCCATTTATATCTCATTAAAAGGCTGCATGCATTTCTACCTGGATATAACTACAGCGGGTAATACTGTACTTGGGCATCACTAAACGTTATAAACGTTTTACCTGAAATGTAAGTATTCAAAAGCATTAACTCTAGCACATTCATTCTTCTTCTATAGATATATATGTTCAGCTGTTTGTTCATACATACCAAAAAAAAACTGTTTATAGTCTGTTACCTAAGATGGCCATAGGAAGAAAGAGTTTATCAGTGAACACCCTAGCAATTATATTCAAAACTAATGAGTGTTCATAGTATCCGCTATGTCTCTCCTTTTTGTGGCCATTAACACCAGAAAGAATGTAAACATACAGGGTTGCTTTCACCTCCGTATAAGTTGTGTCTAGTTCCCAAAGACAAATGCTGAATGCAAAGTATTTTCAGTTTTGCTAGTAAAATAAATGTATCGGCAAGGTTCCGCCTATCCGTAATCACGGTTATATCCAGTGAAGGAGGAAATTAAATACCCAGAATACAATGGTAATACGCGGTTGAGACCACCGCCGTATTCCGCTGTTATTGCAAATAAATAAGCAAGAGCTGAACACAGACGGTAATACGCGTGTAGTGTTGGGCCATTAGGCCCGCATGCTGAGAAGTGACGGACACGGACTACATAGTTTGGTGAGATAACTGGCCTCGAGCACGTGCACCCGGGCCCTTTTATTGACGGGGCCACGTCACTCGTGGCACCCGTGATGGATGGGTGTGAGGGTGCAGTGTGCCCAGCCCTTGAGGGAGTGGCTGGCATGACAACTTCCTTCGGGACACTAGAACGTGTCTCGCAGGATACTACATTCCTCCCCAACTTTATTGAGGAACAAACTAAAATGCTAGTCCAACCTGTGGGGATAAAACAAACAGTTAACTAGTTACCACAGGGTCCATCAGTCTCTAGAGTCAGGTGGCAGGACGACAGCAGACCTGGATTGGTGACTTGGCTTGCAGCAGAACCTTCTCGGCGGGCACCCGTAGTTTAACCTGAGGGCCTCAGGACACGACCACTGGCTGGGAGACGTCCTCTGCATGCCGACAGTTCGTTGACGGTGATATGTATTGCTGCCTTGCCTGGTTTCCACTTTGCTGTCATCCGTGATGGTCCGTGGTGGGTTCTAACAGTTTATTGTAGTGGGATGCGTCACAAAAATGGATGGAGTCCTAACGGAGAGTTCACAGAGGTGTGGCTGAGCCGACTGTCCTTGTTGAACGGCTGGGCTGTGACCGGAAACCTGTCGGTGGGGCAGAGTCTCTACTCGCTCTCCCGCCTGGGGAGGCCCATTGTCGGGGTTGCTGCTGGACTGTAGGAGGGCTGCGCTGAGGGCTACTTGTGTGCCAGCTGGTGGCAGCTGCAGGACCGCTGAGGAGCCGTCCCTTAGTCGAACGCCCAACTCCCACGGCTGGATGAGTCGTGGACTAGACTTGCCTTTGCTGCTTCGGTTTCGGTGTATGCCAGGTTCACAGGTGGCCTCTGGTTTCTTTTGTCTGCTGGTGTAGCGACGGTGCAGGACCCCAGTCCGCCGATCTTCTGGAAGTGGTGATGTTTGACGCAGGTGGTGACAGCTGGCGTGACGGCGGTTGCCAGCCGTGTGGTGACTTGGGATGACAGGTGGTGGTGACTTGCTGGGAGTGTTGGATGTCCGGAGGGACTTGGCAGCCATGTCCCTCTGCTTTGCTGATGTTGACCTTAGGTGGCGGCTTGACGCGTAGAGTGTACGGTTCCTCTCTTGCCTGTGGTGGGGCCACTGCCGACTCCATCTTGAGGTGGAGAGAGGGCGGGCGCTCAGTGCAGATCTTCGCCCATGGCATCTGCGGACAGGAGCAGGGGTGCCGACTCTCTCAAGACTGCCAACGCTCGGGGATGGACGGTCGCCTGGGGAAGCGTTGGGATGAGACGTGGACTGCGCTTGCTGCGGCTTATGTTTGGTTCATCCGTGAGGCTGTATCCTGGGACGTCGTTCCGTCGCCTGGGGAAGCGTTGGGATGAGACGTGGACTGCGCTCGCTGCGGCTTATGTTTGGTTCATCCGTGAGGCTGTATCCTGGGACATCGGTCCGCGTAGGTGGCTGTCTGGTGTGTCAGGGTGTACTCTTGGCTTGCTGTGAGTCCTCTGTCTTCTCCCTTTGTTGGTTTGTTCAGCCCACCTGTGCTCATCCAGTTTTCCGGGTGACAGGGCTGTCACTCTTCTTCTTTTCTTCAAGGGCGTTGCGGTTGGACTTCGAGGTGGCGCTGTGATGGCACTGGCTTCTGCCTTCGCTCCGGCGTGCTTGTCTGGACTGGTCACTTTGTGACGTGCTCCTTGCTTGCTGGGCGACGTGACGTCCGGTCTCGTGTCGCTGTCTGTTGGAGCGCACGGTGCTGTTGCGGCCTGCCACGTGGGGTGTGCGACTCCTCTCTTGCCGATTTGGGTCGCGGCCGACTCCGTCTTGAGGCAGTGTGAGGGAGGACACCGTGTGTGGTCTTTGGCCTACTGCGGGGCTTTGCTGTTGCAGTAGAGATGCAGGCATTCTCGATGCTGCCTTCAGCAGTACTTCTTTGTGGCGATGTCTCCTGGTTGCTGTCCATACAGTCAGGTTCACTGGTGCTGTCTTCTGCGCGCCTCTGACTTTGCGTGCTTTATCCTTCCTGGACGCTCTCTTCTGGCACTTCGGGTGCTTGTGGGGTGGTTGCCGGTTGTGCCCGTTCACCAGTGGGGAGCAGGTGATGCGGCTTCTTCACTGGTGGTGGCGTTGGGCAGCCAGGTGTGGCGCATGCTCTGGACCAGTCTTTTCATGCGCTGTTGATGGAGACAGTTCTCTGTAGACGTTGCTGTCTTGGCTGGAGTGGCTTCGGGCTTCCTGGGGACCCTTAGTGATATGCCATCATCTTTCTCCTTTGAAAGTCAAGGCAGCCCATTGGGGTGGCACGCAATGCACTTTGTGTGCCTCTTTTGGGGCCTTCCGTCTTGCTGCATAGGGACAGACACGGTATGCCTCTCATGCGCCTTTCTCTTGCAGGGCAGCTGGGTGCAATCCGTTCTTGTGATGGCTGTGCTTGGCAGCCTCTGATCCCGTTGAGCAAAGGCGGTGCAGAGCTGCAGATGTCCCTGTTTTCATCTGTTAGTTGAGGTGGGGTTGAATGCTCCCTTCTGTTCTCTTCTGTTGGCGAGCTTCTTTTCTTCTTCCTGGGTGTTGCGTGCTCAGCCTGTGCTGCTGTGGGCCTTTGGTCACGCTGTTCTGATTGGGCTTGGTCGGCGCTTGCCTGGGCTGCTCTGTCCTGAGTGTCTTGGCACACTCCTGTGTTGTGTCGCTTTTGCGGACACCAGGCGGGCAATCAGGCTTGCTCTGTAACACTGTCTCTGGGAGGGTTTTCCCTCAGGATTTTCACTCTTCGGGGCACACAGCACTCTCAGCGCTTTGGTGCACGCTGGCATGTCTGGCTTGGAATGCTACATCCTGGAAGACAGTTGCAGGAAGGTCTACTGATGTCTGCCTCGGCCTGGTGGCATCACTTTGTTGGGCTAGGACTCACCTCTCTCTCGTTCAGGACAGATGGTGCTCTGCTCCGTTAGGGCTGTTTAATTTCAAACGGTGTATTCTATTAGATGTGGCATTGCTGCTGGATGGTCCTTTTCACACGTGTTCATTTTGTGTCTCTTTGCTTTCCTAGGCGTGTTGCCTCTCATTGGCCCCTAGGTGGCGCTGCCAGACTTCTGTTGACCAGCACCTGCGGCAGTCTTTTCTGAGACAGCGGGCCACCATGAGCATTCACTCAGAGAGGCCTCACTGTTGCGGGTGTCCAGGGGGTAAGTGGTGGCACTGCGGGCTATTTAGATATACCAGGCTGCCTGTCCATTTGACAACTTTAGCGTGTAGGGGCTGCTTAATATTAGACATTTAAATAGTACA
This sequence comes from Lissotriton helveticus, assembly GCF_964261635.1. Classification (NCBI taxonomy): domain Eukaryota; kingdom Metazoa; phylum Chordata; class Amphibia; order Caudata; family Salamandridae; genus Lissotriton; species Lissotriton helveticus. The sequence goes on from NC_136057.1 coordinate 1,150,249,857, forward strand.
GTTTAATGGGCTGCTGGTGCTTCTCTGAATAGGACGTGAGCACCATCAGGCGGGACCACTTGTTTGTCACTCTGTCTCTTTTGATGCACGTGCGGTGCTCAGCAGGCAGACGGGGCAGCTTGCCTTTAATAACTGCGGAGTGAGCTCGTGGGTGCGATATATACTGGGGGGTGCTAGTGTTAGATCAGGATGCCGCGGCAGTTTTCGTGGCAATGCAGGCCTCACTGTGTGTTTCAGATGCGGATACCGGGAGGGGGAACTCACATAGTTGTGCAGTATTTGCAGACGGCGGAGTTTGGCCCTAGGCAGGAGCTACTTGTGCAGGCTCCGGTGAGCAAGCTCTTTAGTACATTTTCTTTTAATTTGTACTTGTGTTTTGTGGTCGCGCTGCCGCTTTTAACTAATTTGCATACTTCAGCCTGGCCGCGGCAGCTTTCCTTCTGCTGCGGGCCGGCTATCAGGGTTGCAGGTGCAGCTGGATATACCCGGAGACGTCTGGGTGCGCAGTCTACTCACACTGCAGGCAGTCTTCACACGGTGTCAAATCGGGCCGCATGCCTGGTTTGGGTATGCGCCCTACCCCATATCTTTGGGGACCAGGAAGCGTGTTGCTGGGAATGCTCGGGCAGGCCTCCTAGTGCGGGTTTGACACGCCTCGACGTGGGCATTCCAACTTGCGCGGGCAGCATGCAGACCAAAGCTAATGCCTCGCAGACGGAGGAGGTACGGGGCCACTGGCTACTTTCTCCTCACTGCCACTCAGTTTCTGACAGTCTGTTGTAGTGAGCGGAGGCACTCCTCTGTTGTGTGCCCGCCTCGACAAAGGGGAAGCAGTGCCAGTAGCAGGGGTGGAGCTGTGCAGCAGGGAGATCCCCCTTATGCCTTGTGTTCCCTTATCGCCTCACCGTGATGCAGTGAAGTCGGTCCTTCGGAGCCTGAATCCGCTCTCCACCACTACGGACCATGCCGCTGCTTACTTTGGATGTGGCTGCAGGCACGATGCGCAATACATGCAGGCGGGGGCTCGTCCTCCTTCAGCCCTCATAACGCCTTGCGCCGGTGCCGTTGTGCAGGCTGGAGTTGCGGGCAGTGGTTGTGAGGGGGTTGTCTCGGCGATGTGGCAGCGCTTCACCTCCTCTCCCCCATGCCCACATACCTGCACTTTAAATTGGGCCCCTCACCGCGTTTTGAGCGGATTTACGATCTGTAGGCTTCGTTTTTGGCGCGTTTTTGGCGCGTGGCCGCCATCTTGGGGGTGGCGAGTGTCCACTGTGCCACTGGCTGAGCGCTCTAGCGCTTATCACCATCACAGGTGAGCCCTACTTAAAGCTCGCTACACCCGCGCAGCGGTGACGCGCAGCGGTAGCGCCTGACTCGCGCCGGAGTCAAGCCAGAGTCCTGCCCGTCTGCGCCCGTCAGCGTCCCGGAGGCGATCGGAGCGGCGGGTGGGGCTCTCTCACTAGGGATGTGTCCTTCTGGGGTACCGGTGCTGCACTACTCTTCTGCGGACCTTCGCTCTTTTGACACTCTGGTCAGAGGCTGCCGCACTGTCTTTCCTGGACGTCATCGCGGGAAATCCTGTTGCCCGGTCTGTAGCTGGCGCCCTAACCGCTCTCAGCTTTCATGCCCCACCTATAATACTCTTAGTGCGGGTTACCGCTGTTTGCTACTTAACACCAGGTCAGCGGGTAAACATGCGCAGGACATTTTTGAGCTCCTTGATACCGTGAAGCCGCTATGTCTTATGCTAACTGAGACATGGTGGGGTGATTCTTCCAACCCAGATGTCGTGACGGCAATTCCGCCTGATTATAACATCTTCAGGAAGGATAGAGCTAAGGGCAGGGGAGGTGGAGTGGCTTTGGTGGTCAGGAAGGGCATCTCGTGTGTGATCTTGCCAGTAAAGGACATTCGAGGTTCGGAGACCCTTGCTTTTGTTATTACTCTGTCTCCACATCATTCCGTTAAGGGATTGCTCGTGTATAGACCCCCGGGCTCACCCGGCACGTTCTTTGAAGATCTGGACTCCGTGCTGTTGGGGCTGGCCCTGAAAACGGAACATTGCATTGTGGCAGGAGACTTTAACTTCCGGATGGATGATCCATCCGACCCTGCTGCCATTAAACTTTCCGAGGCTATGACCCCGCTGGGACTGATCCCCTATTTGCAGGGGCCTACACACGAGAAGGGGCACACTCTGGACCAGGTATTCTCGTCTTCCCCGCTTGAGGAGATTGAGATTACACCTGTACTCTGGTCAGACCATCTGCTTGCCAAATATACGATCAAAGGCATAGCTAAACCGAGGGTTGCCCTGGCACAGCAACAGGGCCGGGTCCATAGAGCTTATCATCGAGTGACCCCAGAGTTGCTGGCTCAGGCCGCTGTGGATCACCCGTGTTCCCTCTCGGGCGATTTGGACAGGGATCTGGAGACCTTGCAAGATTGGCTTCTAGACAGGCTAAACGATCTGTCCCCGGAATTGACACCACGCTTGACACCGAAACGGGTCTCTGCGCCTTGGTTTACCGCTGCACTGTTGGCTTCGCGGCAGCAGTGTAAGGTAGCCGAAAGAGCTTGGCGGGCTAAATATGATACGGTAGCCAAGCTGACCTATCAGACGGTGGTCAAAGCCTATCACCGGGACATTCGCCTGGAAAAGAAGGCATATCTTGCTAGGAGAATAGAAGCTGCTTCTAATTCCTGCAAGGAGATTTTCTCCATTGTGAGAGAATTTATTTCCCCATGGTCTAACACCTCGGATGAGAAACCGTCTGGCACCTGGGCTTCGGACCTTGCTGATTTCTTTACGAGCAAGATTCAACGCATACAGGATTCTTTTCTATCGCCTGGACCTATGGTCCAGACTAATCCTGAGATCACCTTATCCCCGCTGGCTTTGCCAGCTGTGACGTTGAATGTGTTTCCACCGATGTCTGCCCCGGACTCTTTAGCGATAATGGGCAATCTTAAATCGGGGTCGCCCCTCGACCCTTGCCCCGCTAAATTCTTAGCGAAAGTTGCGGAGGTGATCAACCCTTTGGCAAACCCGCTGTTAAATATCTCATTGAGTAGGGGAGTGGTCCCGCAAGCCTGGAAACAGGCGATGGTGATTCCATTGTTGAAAAAATCTGGCCTGGATCCGAAGGCCCCGGTCAATTACAGGCCTATTTCTCTGCTGCCGGCTCTCTCGAAGATTGTGGAAAAGCACGTTCAGGCTGTGCTTTCCAATTTTCTTGAAACCAATGAGATCTTGCATGCCACGCAGTCTGGTTTTCGTCCCCATCTAAGCACAGAGACTGCGCTCCTTGAGGTTTCGGAAACCATTAAAGGTGTCCTGGACTCAGGGGGCAAAGTCATGCTGGTGATGCTGGACTTGTCGGCGGCATTCAACACCGTCCCCCATGACGGCCTTCTCGCTAGACTTTTTGAGATAGGTCTACGGGGGACGGTGTTCGACTGGTTTTCTTCCTTCCTAGCCGGCCGCCGGCAAACGGTCTGGGTGCCGCCAGACTCCGCCGTGATGCCGCCTCTGGGAGTCGGGGTTCCACAGGGCTCTATTTTGAGCCCAACCCTTTTCAACATCTTCATGACCCCATTGGCGGCGTTGGCGGAGTCGTATGGCGCCCGGATCGTGTCTTACGCTGATGACACCCAGCTCCTCTTCTCTTGTCAGAGGGGAGGAGACTTTGAGGAGGAGAGTATCCGGGATTGCCTTGGGGCTGTTTTTCATTGGTTCCATCTGAACAGCCTCAAGTGCAATTCCGATAAGTCCGAGGTACTCTTCTTCGGGTGTGACACAGAGCCAGACTGGCAGGCCTGGTGGCCGATTAACATGTTTCCTCCGTCCTGCTCTTCCCAGGTCGCGAAAAATCTGGGGGTCAAGATGGACAAAGGATTAACACTGAAATCCCAGATCCTTGGGGTGGCGGGCACTTGCTTCGGCATCCTCAGGATGCTGCGGAGGTTCCTTCCCCTGTTGTCCGAGGAGCACAGGAAAGTGACAGTGCAGGCTCTGATTGGGTCCAGGTTGGATTACTCCAACATTCTTTACCTGGGCCTGCCAGAGTACTTGCTGCAGCGGCTTCAAGTGGTGCAAAACGCTGCCGCGAGAGCAATCTTTGGATTAAACAGGCGGGCCAGTGCATCTGGCCTGTTGATAACTCTGCACTGGCTTCCCATCCGGAAACGGATTGCCTTCAAGGCTTTGACTCTGGCCTACAAAGCTCTCCACTTGGTGGGAGCTAAATACCTTCAAAAAAGACTGGTCTTTTATCAACCGACTAGGTCCTTGAGGTCAGAATCTCTGTTTTTGGCGGTCGTCCCGCGTGTGCAGAGAGCGCGCCTGGGAGGTCGCTCCTTTGGTCTGCTGGCACCACAGTTGTGGAATTCTTTGCCGCTCGCCCTCCGGGGAGCTTCTAGTCTCTTTGCTTTTAGAAAAGGTTTGAAAACCTGGTTGTTTACTCAGTAGCCGGTTTTCTGTTTGCACTTGTTCTGTATTTCTGTTTTTTTCTTTTATTCAGTGTTATGTTATTATGTGGCAGCCTTCCTTCTCCAATAAAAGCGCCGGGACACTCTTTTTGAGTAGCCGTGCGCTATATAAAAGAATAAATAACATAACATAACATAACATAACATAACATGCCGTGTGCAGACCGGCAGTTGCAGAGTCAGCCACTGTAGGTAGACTGGTACCTCAGTATACATTATTCCTCAGGGCGCAGCAGAAGCAGCAGGCGTGCACGCGGGGTCTGGACCCGCTCGTCGCCATTGTAGTGTTGGGCCATTAGGCCCGCATGCTGAGAAGTGATGGACACGGACTACATAGTTTGGTGAGATAACTGGCCTCGAGCACATGCACCCGGGCCCTTTTATTGACGGGGCCACGTCACTCGTGGCACCCGTGATGGATGGGTGTGAGGGTGCAGTGTGCCCAGCCCTCGAGGGAGTGGCTGGCATGACAACTTCCTACGGGACACTAGAACGTGTCTTGCAGGATACTACAACGCGGTATCTCCCACCGCCGTATTCCGCTGCTTTAGTCAGACACGGCCAACCAAAAAATAGAGCGAGTACTCAATGAAAAAGGACACGGCAATACGCAGTTAACCCACCACAGTATTCCGCTCCTGGGACAAATCTCTCCAGAGTACTCACGGACTTCTTAGCAACGTACGAGTTTCAGACATGGATCCCTGGGAACACAAGACCCTCCAACGACGCCTTCCTACATCCTTCCTCTCTCTCAGCCGAGACAGAACTCCAAGCAGAACCGATTACGCGCAACTTCCTGTGCGACTCCTGCGCCTAAATCCCCCATCCCCAACTTGCCTTCTGGCTAATGTCGTTTTTAGGTGTTCGGTAGGCGCTGCTCGTGCGCATCCTGACAGAAGGTCTCTTTGAGGCTTGGCAGCAGGGGGGCTGCCTCATGATCTCACACTTGTTTAAAAAGAGAGAACTCCTCACCTTTCAGGAATGCAAGACACAGCTCGCATTAACTAATAAAGAAGAATATCACTACTTGCGGTTGAAACGCTGGGTGCAGCAGCCTCTGGTGCAGAAGGCTGCTACCAGGAGTTGCTCCCCCTTGAAAGGTTCGCTCAGTCAGGGTCCTCTTCCAGAGGGAGTATCTCCTTTTTATATGCTCTTATCCAGGCATTGAGCCCCAGGGTAACGCCGCACTTCAAACCCTTTTGAAATAATCTGATGGAGGCCCCTATGGAAGACAAGAAATGGGAACATTTGAATAGGGATATAGTGAAATTCACACGTTCCATGTATCTTAGAGAGGCACACTACAAAATAATGTACGACTAGTATCTGTACCCTCAGAAACTTCACACAATTTTCCCAGGAACCTCTGACAGGTGCTGGAGGGGGTGTGGGCTCTTAGGCGATTTCAGACATATTTAGTGGGACTGCCCTATCTTCAAACCTTTATGGAAAGAGATCCTGTCCCAAATAAAACTTATCCTGGGCTACCTCATTCCCAAATCGTCGGAACAGATCTTACTGGGGGTTCGAGACCCACTCCTGAAAATACAGACACAAATTGACAAATCTGTACTGTGGCTTTGCTTGGGGACCCCCAAAATGGCAGTAGCTGCGGCCTGGAAGAAATAAGAGGCCCCATCCCTAACCCAGTGGCATGCAAGACTGTGGCGGGCTTTGGCTCTAGAGCAAATGACTGGTATCGTTGAAGACACCAGGAAAGGTATTGATTACATTTGGTCACCATTGGTCAGATATCTTTCAGAGGGGCTCCCTTTGACAGCTTGCAATCCAAGACTTAGGGCCCTCCACTTATTCCTTATCTAACTACCCACCAACGCAGGGAGGTATAAATACTGGGCTGACCACTGGGGCAAAGACTTCGACACCCCAAACCTCACTCCAGTATCTCTTCGCTTTTTTATTTGCACCATGACATCTTAGCTAGACTTATCCCCTTTTTTTTCCTTCTTTTTTTAGGGTTTGTTAAGTTTCCTTTTCATGTTACTCTCTTGGGAGGGTAGCTGGTTATTAGCTTACATTTCAGGGAATGCGACATGTCCTGTTGAAACTGCGCCGTATATAAAAAAAACTCATTCACTTGGACATGAGGGTAAAATGTAGCTTTTACGAACAAACTGTATACCTGGGCGGATGATATTATTGCGAATTGTTGCACATGTAATGCATTTGTTGCACTCTCGGAGAAAAATTTAAATAAAAACATTTTGAAATAAAAGGTGCATTAGAAGGTTCACTGCAATAGCCCACCTTCTGGCAAAACGCCAACTTTCTTTACATTGGGGCAGAGTACAATCAGCAACAATAAAAGACTGGATTTGTGATCCCCTTTATTGTAACACAATGAGTGATGTTTATGCCACACTACTGCCTATGACCTCACGACCTCTGGATATTTGGCAACCTCTCAAGGACTACCTGCGATTCCATCCTTTGGATGAGGCACCAGAAAGAACTGAGCGAAGTATCTGGGGACATGATGCCCCAATTAGTTTGCCTAGACAGGTAGCCCACTATCTGATGTCCAGATATTACATACAATGTAATGAAGCTTACCAACCTATTGATGCTGTCTAGTCTGATGTGATATAGTAAAAACACTGTGATTCTTACTGTACAATTTACTTACAATGCTCCCAAGTTGTTTTTGTTATGTTCGTGACATGCAAATGAGAAATACTCTGTTAAATGAGTCACAATCGTAATGTATATTTCTCTTTGTATGTTATTTACGTGGATGTTTTCTTCCCAAATACAATAAAACAAAAATAAAATAAAATGCACATCTAGTCATATCATTATACATTTCAACATGATAAACATGTCTGTTGAATATATTGTTATTTCTTATGAAGTGAATTGTTTTTTCTCATGAATGTTTTTAATAACTAACAGGATTTCATGGAAGCTAAGTTTACTTCTTGTTTATTGTTTTTAAACAAACAGAATGTTCCACAAAGTGATTGAAATGGTATTTAGGCCTTTTCTACTAATTGTTTATTCTGAAAGGCTCAACAACGATTGGATATGGTATATAAACTAACAACGGGGTGTGAAACTATAGAGAGGAACTTTGTACCAGAGACTCGAGACAGAGGCTATACGGAACTGTATTACCTTCTGCAAAAAACGGGATTACTGGCTGAGAGGGTGAAACCCTTCTCAAGAAGCAACCACAATTCTTCTCAGGGCGAAGTCCCAAGCAAACCCTAAATCAAACTGTGCTAAACCCTTGGCACAGAGCAGTCAGGCGTAACTCAGAGGCAATGTTTACAGTATTTGTGCAAGACTTAAAACAGTAACATTGTGAAAACACACTACAAAGGGATCCAGTTAGAAATGGGGTCTCTAGTTGTCAGTGGTTTAATCCATGTCAAATTAGAGACTCTGCCTCTAGTCAGGGTAAGGGGATCACACAGCTAAGATAACCCCTGCCCCCCCCTTGGCATGAGCTGTCAGGCTTATCTCAGAGGCAATGTGTAAAGCACTTGTACAGACATACGCAGTAACACAATGAAAACACTACAAAATTAGACCACACTAGTTTAGAACAATAGCACATATTTATCTGAATAGAACAAGATCCAAACAACAAAAGTTCAACATACACAAGTAAAGATATCACTTTTCAATGGTTAAGCAATTGTAGTCCATAGAAAACTAGGAATTTGTTACTTTTAGCAAAAAGCACCTGGGGATGCGTAAAATTTCAAAGACGAAAACAGGCGAAGGGGAGGTGAGGTGCCAGAAAAACAAAGCAATGATTCGACTTGGCAGGGAAGGTGATGCACTGGGTCCTTACTGGAAGGGGAATATATACGTTGATCTACGGACACGCAACTTCAATTACTTAGTGCTGGCCAAAGTCATGAAGAGACAATGTCAAAGTACAATGCATCGAAAATCCAGGTGTGCTGTGTTTATGCGTTGAAGCAGGCAATTTGTCGAATCATAAGTTGCAAAGCAGGGGCTGCGTTGAAGTTGGAGCAGGTGCCAAGGATGCCAGCGACACTGTGCTCGGGCTGCGGTGATTTTTCAGCTGCACTGCAGGCGCTGCGTCGATTTTTTAGCTGCACAGTGGGGCTGTGTCGGGAAAACGGCCACTTAGAGCCAATGCATGATTTTTCTCAACAGATTACACTTCCAAGGTCACAAGAACTGGATTTGGCACCCCTTGGCACGTCAGGGCACTCAGCAGAAGAGCCCAGGCACTGGTAGGTGAAGTTTTTGATGGCCCTGAGACTTCTTAACGGGAGGCAAGCATGCACCAGTCCTTGGAGAGGCTTGGAAACAGGATTCAGAAAGCAAAGTACAGTTCTTTCACTTCCAGGACAGAAGCAACAAGCAGTAGGCTAGCACACAGCGTCCTCTTCTTCCTGGCTGAATGCCTCTAGTCTAGAAGTGTCCTGAAGCTCTGGTGTCCCACCTCCAGTACTTATACCAGTTTCAGCCTTTGAAGTAGGTAAACTTCAAAGAAAAGTCTTTGTAGTACACAAGACCTGCCTTTCCAAGACCAGGCTGTAGACACACTCCACGGGGTGGAGACAGCTTTGTGGGAGGCCAAGCACCACCCTATTTTGGTGTCACTGAAAACTCCTCCCATCACTCTAGCTCAGGAACTCCCATCAGAATACACAAGGCACACCTCAGCATAAGTGAACCTTAGGGGGCGCCTTCCCTGTGTTGCTTTTTTTAAGCAACTGGCGCATCCCCACCCACTTTTGGTAAGTGCCACTAACACCTTTTGAGAGCTGCCTGCAGCATTATCTGCAGAGGATCTCACTGTTCTTTCTGTCTTGAATTGGTGCCCACCGCCAGAGTGGAGCCGCTGGTGCCTGTCAGGTTGTGCACATGGACAGACTGTCTGACTACCAGCAGGGTCCTGACTTGGTGCAGGCTGTGGCAACCTGATGTGTTTTTTTATTTAAATTTCCTGCCAGGAATTGCTGTTGCTGGCCAGAGTTGGACTGTCCTCCCTGACTTTGACAGACAGACGCTTCACGGCAGCCCAAGGCAGCAGGACCCTCGCTGCAGCACAGAGAAACTATGGGCCTGGCTTTCTGGGACAGTTGTTGCAGGGGCCTCATTTGCCAATAGTTTATGTTGGTTCGACTTCTAAGGTACTGGAATAATTTTTCTTTTAATAATAAAGTGTTGTTTGTTTCAGCTGTTGCGCTGCAAGGGCCCGCATGTTGCGTTCGCCAGGTTTTCCTCTCCTGACGTTGTTTTCAAACAGTGTGCTTTTACTTTACTTAATGGAGTGCAGAGCTTTGTTTGTTCTGTATATTTGTTTGAGGTTGCAGCTAGTGCTGGGCCTGTTTACTTCCGTTTTACTGGTTCTCATAAGTACACCGAAATTATGAAAATGTTTCACTTAAGCAATCTCAAACCTTGGCAGCTATACACACCAGTACATGTCCTACCTTTTAAATACACTGCACCCTGCTGTAGGATGGGTATGCTCAGACGTGAGTCCCATGCTCTCCACACCACTGGAGTCAAGCTATCCTGGCTGAAGACGGCTGATAGCCAGAAACCGGTCCTAGAATGCTTGATTCCGGTCCAGGAAAGACATGGCTTGGCAGTTCGGGCTGGACTGTTCCCATGAGGCACAGGGTCAAGGCTGGTTTGCATATGGCCATGTCTGAACTGGGGTGGTGTGGAGTGCAAAAAAACAATGGATTTAGGCCCAGATCTCTGTACTGGGGTGAATGTATGACATTGTTCTGCATTCTGTCCATCAATTGTTGTTTTTGCATTTGTCACCCCGAGTGGGATGGGTATGCTCAGACGTGAGTCCCATACTCTCCACACCACAGGAGTCAAGCTATCCTGGCTGAAGACGGCTGATAGCTAGATACCTGTCCATCAATTGTTGTTTTTGCCCCTGCTGAAGGGGCTGTCTTGGGCCTACCTTAGAGGTGACATACAGGTAGTAAAAGGGAAGGTTTGGGCCTGGCATTTACCAGTTCGAAATAGCAGTTTAAAACTTCACACACAGACACTGCAGTGTCAGGTCTGAGACATGTTTGCAGGGCTACACATGTGGGTGGCACAATGAGTGCTGCAGGCCCGATAGTAGCATGTGATTTACAGGCCCTAGGCACGTCTGGTGCACTTGACCAGGGACTTACTAGTAATCTAATATGCCAATAATGGATAAACCAATCACCAATACAATTTAGACAGAGAGTATATTACCTTTAGCACTGGTTAGCAGTGGTATAGTACTCAGAGTCATAAAGTCAACAAAAACAGGGCAGAAGAAATTGGAGGAAGAAGGCATATAGTTTTGGGGATAACTCTGCAAAAAGGGCCAGGTCCAACAAATCCCACAACTGAGTTAGAAAAATAGATAGAAGACCAAAACAACAATTAGTAGAACTGGAGATATTTGAGAGTAAAGATTTTAATGAAACTAGCACTAAAAGGAGTGAAGCGCAAACTGTGTGCATCTGGTCATGCCGGATCAGGAAAAAAGTTACAAGTTCAAGCCAACTGCTTTGGAACATGGGACAGCTACTTTGTTAGGCCCACTAAACAAATTACTTTAAATACTTTTTTGTGGAGCATTGCAAGAATCCGCATCAAAGAGGTTTAGTGCAGCTGAAGCAATGTACAAGTACTGAGAATCGGTGAGGCTGCGGTGTGAGGTCCTCTATCGTCATCGAGGATCCCTTCGGCCAGGGCTTGCGATGCGGAGTCCAGAGTACAGGATGCACCATGCAGTTGGGGCGATCCATCGGTTCTGAAGAGCTGTACAGAGTCTGGAGTCATCGCCAAGGCTGCCGTCGATGAGGGATGCAAGGGACTGCGCCGAGGATGCGCTATGCAGAGGTGGTTCCGATGTGGCACATTTTGTGATGGGATGTGGGCCTTTCTGATGGTTCTGATTCACGCAGTAGAGGCCATGTGTCGGTTCTGCTTGAGGTTGTGCCGCAGTGCAGAGGAGATACGTCAGATCCACTAGATCCATGGAGGCTGTCAGAGCACTTTAGGCACGCTATCAAGGGTCCAGGACTGCTAAGGCTCCACTTGGCAGGGTAGACTCATAGATGGCAGAGTCCGGGTGCTGGGTCAAGGTTTTTGGAACCTTTTATCCCTGAGGCTCAAGTCAGGAGGTCAGTTAATTAGCCCATGAGTCACTCTGGGGTTCTGGGTTCAAGCGATGCAGGCCCAGTCCTTCTGACCCAGACAAAAGGGCATCAGGTCAGCACAGCAAGACAGCAGCACAGCAAGGCCATAGGCCAGAAGAGTGGCAGTCCATCTCCAGCACAGCAGTCCTTCTTCCAGGTAGATTATCCACAGGTCCATAAGTGTACTGAAGAATTGGTGTCTAAGGTCCAATATTTATACCCAGTTGTTCCTTTGAAGTGGGGGACAAACTTCTAGAAGTTTCTCTTTGAAGTCCCCAGGCATCCTACCTTACCTGCCCTACCTTCAGACTAATTTCGTGGGTATGCAGCCCTTTGTGTGGAGGCATGACCCAGCCTAATCCTGCCCTGCCATTCTGCCAGTGATGGCCCTTCCAGGCACACCTAAGCGCTCTATTGTGTGCAGCTGAGTAGGAAGAATACTTTACTTTATGGAGTGCAGAGGCTTGTATGTTCTGTATATTTGTGAGAGGTTGCAGCCAGTGCCAAACATGAACTGGTTACCTGCTCTCATTTGGAAATTATAGCTTAATAAATGAAATAAGGTAACTCCAATGTTAGTCTATTGGAGATGAAGGCCTTGCTGTAGTGAAAAATGAATTCAAGAGCTATTAACTACCAGGACATATAAAACTTAAAATGATATGCCCTCCTATCTGAATATATTCTGCACCCTGCCCTCAGGCTTTCCAGGGCCTATCCTAAGGGTGGCTAATATGTATTTAAAAGGCATGCTTTGGTCTGGCAAAAGGTTTATTTTGCCAGGTGAAAATGGTGGTTTAAAACTGAACACACCGGCTGGGTGGAAGGCAATTGACATGTTTACAGGAGCGACTTAAGTGGGTGCACAATCAGTGCTGCAGGCCCACTAGTAGCATTTCACAGATCCTGGGTACATGTAGTACCATTTTACTAGGGATTCAGAAATAAATTAAATATGCCAATTGGGGATAAACCAATTCTACCATGTTTAAAGGAGAAAGCACAAGCACTGGTATAAGTGCACAAGGTCCTAAGGCCTGCAAAAACGAGATCTGCAAAAAATGGAGGAGGAAGGTAAAATGTTTAGGGGAAAACTACCCTAAGGCTGACAGGTCAAGTATTTTACTTTGCTGAAAGCTATTCGGAGGCACATTCAGCCTTCATCTGGTGGGCTTATTGGTCTGCCTGCCAGTGCAGACAAGAATAGCAGGTACTGTAATTTTCTTGAACAGTGGCTATAATGATCAGACTTGGTATGTGGATGTGAATTATATTTAAAACTCCAATAAGGCCCTTTCTTTGGTACTAAGAATAATTTAGCCAGTCAAAGAGAAAAGGGTGTGATTGAAAATATTGATACAAAGAAAGATTTTATAATTTTACAAATATGTTACAATTTGAATTTGCTAATCAAACTTATGGTACATTTCATTGGTACTATATTGTTGATTTTCATAATAGTTACTATTCTTATTGTCGTCCACGTGGATAGGATTTTGATTTTAAAACTAAATCTTTAAAATGTATCCCTGGTTTTCAGTGTTCTTGGGTGTGCCGTTCCATGATGATAAAGAGTTTAAGTTCTGCTAATTATCACTGTGATATATCAGGATTGGCCATTAACTGAAACTCATCTCACTCAAATGTTGATCAGTGGGCTGCATGTGAATGCATTATAGTTTGCTTTCTGTCTCAGGTTGGCACAATGACAAAGTCCTTAGTGCCAGGGGTCTAGACAGCCTATGTCTGGGTGGTTTTTTGAAGTAAATCCAGAAATGGTATCAACCTGACCTCACAACACACTCTCTTTTGGGAGGAGATTTCTCACCTTTCTGCATGGGAACCTAGTCCGGTCTCTCAGGCCACATCTCAGTCTCAAAACTCATACATGCTAACCTCTGCCACCATCCCCAAAGCATTTCTGTTCATAAATATGTCTCAAACAGACACCTGCAGTCCCTAAATACTGACCCTTCTCACTATTTACCTGCCCAAGTGTCCAATACACAAATAATCTTTCCAAGACCATGCAAACCTAGTAAAACAATCTACACATGAGAACCCACTTTAAATATGCACATAACTTTAATCGTAACAGATTCAATCTGTATAGCACTTTGAGAGTTGTACTAGCAGATCTCCTTTGGGGTTTATTGATTTAGTTACACACCAGAGGCTCCTTTTGGGAGATCCGCACCACACACCAGAAATCAATCCTCTATTGCCACTAACAGGTTCTCAAGCAATGCGGACAGGTTCGACATTGAACTCCATTTTGTTACCTGTCTAAATGGAGTCTGATTCATTTTAGTCACTCAATCCCACTGGAATGCATCCAGACTTAGAATCTGCAAACAATGCAGAAAGTTCAGAGGGCCAAATCTGTTCTATTTGTAATAATAGTAGTATATAAATATGACCCGAATATTCCAACTTTATTTCTATTTTAGTTGTTTTCTGGCTGATTCACAAAGGCATGTAAGAGGACGTAAAAGAGTAAAACTGGAGTACTCTTTTAGGTACTCTCTTATATATTCCAATGTGAATTGGTCCCTAAATTACTAGGGCCAGATGTACGACCATTCTAAATTGTGACTCGCAATTTGCACTCGATTACGAGTCGCAAATTGTGAGTCACAATTTAGAATGTACAACAGTGTCAGAGATACTGATTGCGATTCCCAATGGGGTCGCAAAATGCAAGGCTCATGAATATTAATGAGCCACTCGCAATTTGTGACCCCATTTGGAATGGCTGGCCCTCCCAGGGATGGTGGCCTGCTGGGCTCAGCAGACCTAGATGTCTGGGACATCTTGTTGCTTGAGGGCCAGGCATTCGGGACGCAATCACAATTTCTGGTGACCCTTGACGTCTCTTCTTTTTATACATCAATACCGCAAACCAGGGCACTTGAATTGGCTAGAAATACACTGAATAACCGCTCAAGACCCCACTGGATACCAACTGACTTCATAGTCGAAATGTTGGGTATAGCCATGACGAAAAATTACTTTGTGTTTAAAAATCAGTTTTATTTCCAGTGCAAAGGCATGGCAATGGGGGCTACATATGCACCGAGCCTGGCCAATATCTTAATGGACAATTACGAGGAAGAACACCTGTACAGCTTAGATAATCCGTTCATCGAGTCCATTACGGCACGGAAAAGATATATTGACGATGTCATCATGATTTGGTCAGGCTCAGAAGACGAATTGAATCAGTTTGCAACATGGATTAACACCAGATCGGAAGACATCAAATTTACGATGTCCAACAACAACAAAGCCATTGACTTTTTGGGTCTCACATTTAGAGTTGATGAGGGTCTGATGTACTGCGACCTCTACCACAAGCCAACGGAAAGGAACACACTATTAAAATATGATTCACACCATCCACGCAACCTGAGGGACAATACCTAGGTTGAGAAGGAATTGCACAAGGAGAATAGATTTCTTCAAGGAAACCGACATCTTGACCAAACGCCTGAAAGAACGAGGCTATCCGATTGGACCGCTGAAACGGGCAAGGAAGCATGCCTGGTATTGCCCACGAGATCTGTTGTTAGAACCTAAAGAAAAGAAGACCAAGACCGAGAACATTGTGTGTGTAACCACTTTCAACTCAAAAAGTAATGGCATATAGAGAATCATTAAAAAGTACTGGAACTTGGTGGCCAGCAAACTTAACATGACTGGAAGTCCGTTATTTGGCTTCAGGAGAGGGGGAAATATCAAGGACAATGTGGTGAAAGCATACCTCGAACCACCTAAAAAACAGAATCTCAGAAGTCAACTGGGCCTTCCCCCCCATAACTGGTCACTTCAAATGTGGTCACTGCAAAGCGTGCCCTCTTACCATGGAAGGGGACAGCTTCACACACAAAAATCAGACATACAAACTCACATCATTCTCTAACTGTAACAGTATGAATGTGGTTTATGTCATCTGTTGCCCATGCAACTTAGTTTATATAGGGCAGACCACACAGAAGGTGACAGTCAGGATCCTCCAACCCATGAGCCGAATTAGATGCAAGGTTCAGGGAGCGCCTGGTAGAACTATTCACCTCTAATAACCACACTACAGAAAGCATTAGATGTAGAGTAGTTGAGAAGATTTGCCCCCACCCGAGGGGGGGTTCCATTTCCACATCCCGTAACTACAAGGAATGCAGATGGATCCACTCCCTCCACTCAGTGGTCAATGGCCTCAATGAACATGAGGAGACCGCTAAGCAGATAAGCCAGCTATAATATCCCTTTTCCACCCTATGGTACTCATGACACTAGATATTTGCTTTTCTTCTTGTCAGTTACCATGGGACACACAATTCAGACAGATCACTCTGAATTGGTTACATTATGATTGTGTAACAATATGCCACGTCTGGTAACATGACACTGTTTCGCGCAAGCATGCTTTGCCATTTGAATTTGTGGAATATAACGAATATGTTATAATATGCCACCACTGTTAGCATCTCTGTGAACACAGAACCTGTGAATTGCATCCCAGCATGCACCTGCATGACCATCTGTAACAGTAATTTATGGCATACATTGTTTTTGTTAGAATATGCCACTACTGACAGCATCCTTTCATTTATGTTCAGCATCAATTTGAATGTGTTCCAATATGAACCCGTATGTATTTTGAAATTGCAATATTTATTGAATATATCAAAACTATGCCATCTCCTCCAGCATCTTTGCATATAGGAGCAGCAATATTTATGTGTTGTTACATGCCGCTCTATGTATTCAGAACACGCACCCACTGGCGTAGGCATCCAATCGCGCTTATCATGCATAAGTGTTTTCAGAATATGAATGTGTTCTAATATGCCTCCTTCTTGATGTAGAATACGCACATACAGTTTTAATCCATCTTTTGTGCACAGCTTTCACGGCCAATCAGGCACATCAGGCCTTGAACTCTGCCGCCTACTGCGTTAGACTAGACTCAGAATCGGCAGCAGATACAGACACACGTATGCGAGTTGTATCTCGCTATCGGTTAGGCAGACCTCGCTACTATAGTTACGTTAGGTCTGGTACCAGCGTGCACGTGATCACATCCGCCTAGTGCTTAAGAGGACGCACAGCTTGCCACATCAGTCTCTGACTTTGCAGCGGAAATACAGGACTGATGCCTGTTTTCTCCTTCGATTTCGAATTCGGATCCAGTCGTTTCCTAAAGGTGAGACATTAACTGTTTCCCGTGCTTAATGCGGGCTAGATTTGTTTGGCCTGAAACCCATACCTAAAAGTAGCGCGTAAACAAGGGAACATGGGACTTGGAACCCACACCCATCCCAAGACAGGGATAAACTAAATACATGTTGAGGTAATGGGACTCAAACCCACACCAAAATGCAGTGCAAGAACAGGGGAAAATGGGACTTTGAACCCACTCCCATCGCAAAATGAACAAAGGGTCAAATTTCCTAAAATAATGTACGAAAACAATCTCTATAGCCCTTAAAAAAACATTTCACTGTAACCCTTTTTCTTAGTTCGAGCTTAAAATGACATTTCTTTAAAGTCAAAGGTGTGCCTGTCACCGGAATGAGGCAGACAGGCAAGTACATTAATACCACTCACCCGAAAAGAAAACCGACGTACTTGACACAGAGGTAAATACTGGTGGTAACAAAAGTATAATTTTCCCCAAAAGTACCAAATAGGAGAGAAAACTCTCACAACGTAAAATTGGCAGTCACTTACATGTAAAAGCTGACTTCAATAAACAATGCCTAGTTCAAAAACAGTGAGTGTGAAAAAGCATCACTAGATGGCAGTGCAACACAATGGATAAAGTACATGAAAGTACGATTGCACACAGAGAATTAACAAACACTTCTTCGAGAAATGATTTGTACAACCCTGACAATTTCCGAAAGGAAATTCCTTACTGCCAAATTTGTCCAAAACAGTAAACACGCTGTGAACTTCGATTCCCAAGTGCTATTAAAAAAAAATCAAAAGCATAGTTTACATGCACCACGTATCTTATTAGCTGCCACGACGTTTTCCACGAGTACGTGTGGGGATGGTCAGAGTCAATTAGTATACTGAGCATCAAATGTCGAACATAAACATAGCATAACTTAAGTCATCAAAATTCATAGATCCAGTAAGTATTTTATTTTTTTCATAAATAACTGGATACTTAGAATAATTAAAAATATACCCACATACATTGGGTTACATAATAATACATGCAAGCATATCCATCGATTTCATAGATCAATTCCTAATGAAACACCGAGTGGGAAGCAAATATTCTTTGCAATTCTTTGTAGGGATAGCTTGCAATTTGTAAATTAACATATCAAAAATTTTCACATTTATAATACATAACAGTGCGCTCAAAGTGAACAAGGTAGAAGGAAAATAGATGGAATGGGTGTGATGGAAAAAGGTGAGGACTGGGTAAAGGTGTTGTGATCCTGTTACAATCACAGTAAAATCAAGTGAAACCTTTACAGTCTAGTTTTAGATCATAAGTTCCAAAAAACTCTCAAATATAGGATCCGTATTACTCCATAGTTTTACTCCTATATTCAGAGAAAGGGCGTGGTGTAGTCGTCTACGTTTCGACCCCTGTATTAAGGGTTGTTTGAAACCTCATGCTGGGGTCTTCATCAGGACAGTAGGAACAGGAGCGCTTTACGTAAGGCCATCCAGTGGCTCTAAGGTTGGGAACATCAAAGGTTCATGCGAGGAGACGTACTGGGTCGGTGGGGCTTTCAAAACTCTTCCATCTGGTATTCCACTGGTAAGTTGAGTTCAGACGCAATCCAGCAGGGTGCGAACGGCGTCACACTCTCTGGTTGTATCTCATTTCTTCAAAGACGTGCCTCTATCTCTCCTCGCCGGCCGCAGGAAACAGACAGTTTTCCACATCGCTTTCCACAAATTCTCCATTTTCAATGTCAGTGCTGCTACGTCGTTTTTTTTTTTTAACACTTTTCCTCAACATTCTCTCTCTGCGACATCACCGTCACCTTCTACTAGCTGCAGTCCTATTTCACTGTCACAGCTCCAAAGATGACTCATCACTGCTTCACTGAATCATTAAGAACGTTCCACGACGTCATCATTTGCTTGCTGCTGTGGCTAGAAGAAGATCTCTGTCACGGTTACAACGCAGGGCCAGGGACCAACCGTCACCACCCAGCTTCGCGCAGCATGTTTCCACAAAAGGCAGTTGGACCCTTGCGCTCACCTCACAATAAGAAAAGGTACTTTTTAAACGCTTTTTTTTTGCAGATAAAAGTACTTTAAACACTCCCTTTCGACACCGCAGACTGCATTTCTGTTTTTCAAAGGGAAGCTGAAGAAAATCTCGAGCGTGCCCTCAAATCTTGACAGTTAGCTCAGAGGTTTATAGTCCTTGAAACTGCCTCTTACTAAAAGCACTATTTAGCTTCTCTCTGATGGGCAAAGATGCAGAAAGTCAAGATGAATATCATTCTTTTCTTTAAAAATAGAAAGTTGTCGCTTTTTAAATTTGGCCTTGTTTGAGGCTTGAAAAATCTTTTTCATTTTTACATACAGCATGTAAATTAAATATCCTTGCAGAAACACACAGACACAGCTCACCTGCATCTGGGCTGTCGTTGTGATGGACACTGATGGGGCAGGCAGGTAGCAGTTGGTCTGGTTACATGAAAAGAGTCTTTTGTCTTGAGGTGTGCACTTCTTAATCAGCTTAATCTTCATTTCTTTTCATGTAGTTGCGTTTTAAGTTGCTGCTTTATCTTTACAGGCGTGACCTCTCACATACTTGACATGTTAAACTTCTTAATTACGCTTTTTCTTCCTTTTGCTTGACTCTTGAGTGTAGTTCTTCATCATTGGTAGGTTCTTTAAGTCCGACGTCGCCAAAATGTAGTGGGTAAGTCCCACAGGTACAGGTGTAGATAAGTAGACACCGTAGACCAATTCAGGTACTTGTAGTTGATGTTTATTAACATAAGTCAAGGTCAGGATAACAGCCCCATCAGGAGCAGCCTACTGGCCGCTCAGCCCATCCTTAACTGTAGCTCTGATGCATCCAACATTCCACTCACACTAGGATTCCAATAAGAACACACACACTGGGCTGAGCAGCTGGATACAAGTACATACATATAACATGAGAATACTACATATACCCTCCTTGTTTTTACTTAATTTCAGGAGGACTAGATAAATCAATGCTCGTTTTGCTGTCTTGGCTGTTTCGATCGAATTACCCAAGCCCATTAAAAAAATTTAGCCATGGCTACAGCAATTAGGGAACTAGGATCTGTACATAAAATGCTCAATGCCTCTTCATGTCTACGGGTGCCAATTAGTTGGCAGATAGGTTTCACCCACATTTTCCAAGGTGCTACATATAAGGGACAAAAAAAACAAAAGATGACTTATAGATTCTTGTTGGTCCCTGCACCTAGGGCATTTGTCATCAGTTACTCCCACCCATTTTGATGTAAATAACTTTGTTGGAAGGGTGCCTATCCTGAATTGAAAATAGAGCTTGCCGTCATACGGTTTCTCTATTGCATCCCAATACAATTCCAGCTTTGCACGTTTCCGCCTCACCCTTTTAAACCGTATCGCGTAGGTTTAATTTCACTAGCAGTTTTCAACTTACAGCAGTCCGGCATTAGATTAGACTCCCCACATGTCACATGCGTGGCAGGCCTTTAACCCTTACAGACTACACGCTCATAAGCGAACGTTGTAGTTCCTAGGTAAGGCCTTCTTGGATGCCTAAACACTCGCATTTAGGAGGCACCACCCAGCACGTTCACTGCGCCCACAGTCTAGTTATTTGAGAAAGCTCATTGCACTCGGCACTGGCGTGTAAGTAGACACTGGCTTAGCCCAATTTAAAAAGATTTCAGAAACTTTATTCGACAATTAAGTCATAAAAGTGTTGCATAAAAACATACATTATTACAGAATAAAATAACATGACAAGATGAATTTATATAAATATTTAAGACATAATTAAACTCCATAAGACGAATGCCGAATATACTCATCACTTAAAATGCCAATTAAAATCTTTTTTAAAAATGTCATATTTACGATATATACAGTCTAACTATAATTACTCGAAACTCAATTGGACATGATAAAGTATACCCTCCTTGTCTTTACTTAATTTCAGGAGGACTAGATAAATCAATTCTCGTTTTGCTGTCTTGGCTGTTTCGATCGAATTACCCAAGCCCATTTAAAAAATGTAGCCATAGCTACAGCAATTAGGGGACTAGGATCTGTACATAAAATTCTCAATGCCTCTTCATGTCTACGGGTGCCAATTAGTTGGCAGATAGGTTTCACCCACATTTTCCGAGGTGCTACATATAAGGGACAAAAAAAACAAAAGATGACTTATAGATTCTTGTTGGTCCCTGCACCTAGGGCATTTGTCATCAGTTACTCCCACCCATTTTGCTGTAAATAACTTTGTTGGAAGGGTGCCTATCCTAAATAGAAAATAGAGCTTGCGGTCATACGGTTTCTCTATTGCATCCCAATACAATTCCAGCTTTGGTTGAGCCTTAAATTCAAGGAATCGACCTGTGAGGTGAGAGGAAAGGGCTTTAGTGCATGCTGTTAAATTGACCATCTCCCAGTATCTGGCCTTCATGATCTTTTTAGATGGGAATACCACAATTGAGGGATCATCCCACAATTCACCCATTCCCCTTCTCACTAACAGGGATCTAATTGCCTTCAACCAGTATATTTTATGGAAGGAATCCTTTTCGATAATTTCTTTTAACCCACAGGCATAATGCTGAAGTTCCTCGGTGGTCCAGATTCTACGCCAGTACAATAATGGTCGTAGAGTGGCTAGATCTTGAACTGATTTCCTACCCAGGTCCCACAGCAATGGTGTCAAGGGGGTGCTTTGCGGGACACTAGTAGCTTTTCGCAAAAACTCATTTTCCGCTAATGTCAGGCATTTAAGATTTTCAAACCCCCATAGTTCAGACCCATAAAGGGCCGAACTAAGCACCTTTATCCCATAAATCTCCAGCATCTTTGCATATAGGAGCAGCAATATTTATGTGTTGTTACATGCCGCTCTATGTATTCAGAACACGCACACACTGGCGTAGGTATCCAATCGCGCTTATCATGCATAAGTGTTTTCAGAATTTGAATGTGTTCTAATATGCCACCTTCTTGATGTAGAACACGCACATACAGTTTTAATCCCACTTTTGTGCACAGCTTTCACGGCCAATCGGGACCATCAGGCCTTGAACTCTGCCGCCCACTGCGTTAGTCTAGACTCAGAACCTGCAGCAGATACAGACACACGCTGATGGAGCGAGATAGAAAACAGAAATCTGTTTAAACTCGTGAAGTCACACTTCCATAATATAAATAATAATATTAACGTTTTGTGGTGTGTTTTGTTAACACAACCTAGATTAAACTTTACACATGGGGTTGGTAACACGTGTGCTCATAAACGTGCATAAATGTTGCATCTTTTGTTTGAGCAAAAATAATAAATTAATTTGTCGTTTTTGTTTTGTCATTACTAAACTGCAGCAGATTTAAAAGAGCATGTGCTTATTTTGCTTTCCTTGTCTATGTGATGTCATTTCTACTATTCTAGGTGCACATAAGGTTTTTATGGATTCATGAAGGCTGGTAGATATAAAATGCTGCTTATTTGTTGCTTGGTGCTAGGTAACATTGGACTAATTGGGTGGGTTAATCAATTAGTAAACAAAGGGTGGAAACAGAATAAATAATATTTCTTACATTAATACTTTTCTTGTGTTTGTTTTATACTAGAAAAATAAGTTGCCTGCTTTTGGGCCTAGTTTGCTCGAGTTTGCTAAACGATGAATTTAATTCTGCAAGGAGCACGAGATGTCTCTGTGAAAGAAAAGTTTTCCATCAAAATTGCATTCACTCAGCAAAGATGATGTGTTGTCATCATTCTGTCGGACGTGGCCAAGGTCAGAAACCGGTAGAAAAGAACAATTTTGTTAACTTGGCATCCGCGGAAGTGCAATGGAGTCAGTGAGAACTCTTGTTAAAATTGTTGCAATTCAAGGAAGCTTTGGAACACGTACAAGAAAGACAATGGTCCCAAAGAATATGACCGAATGGAAGTTTTGAAATGTAGGTGACATGTCACTTGTCACCCTCCGACCAATGAGACATCGTTGTTTGTAGAAAATTTTCCTTTACTTAGATTAGCTAGCATAGAAAGGTATAAAAAGTCCATGCCTTGGGGATGGGCTGGCTGCTGCTTTCTAACTTTCGGATGAGGGTGTCGTGCCGCTGGACTTTGCGTGGAGCACGTAAGAATCCTCAAAGAACTTTACTTTATTTCCATTTTATTTAGCTCAGTTAGGGATTTAGGATTTTAGAAATGCTAAACTTATATTTCCTTGCTTAAACTGTATTTTCTCATGATACTTTGCAAACATGCTTACTATAATGCTAATAAAATTGCATTTATGAAACTATATTTTGAATTATCTACAATTAGTTAATAAAAATCTTACTTTTGAAACAAGCTGGTCTTGATTATTCAGAAGCGTAGGTTACTATTAGCTAGATGCCATCGCCATGGTGGTCAATTAAATAATTAGAGTTTGTTCAAATGACGTCAACATTTACCGCGGTTGTATATAGTTTGTATATAATTTGTAAATAAGATGTATTTAGGTTTAATTTGATCACCTGATTCAGTAGGTCAAAATATGTCATGTTTGATTAATGGGTCCATGAGTTAGATAAATATCTGGGTAGTAGGTTATAGAGTTGGGTAACATTGCTTATGGCATATTTTCTATAGGCCGCTGGATCAATTCTTCTGGTAGCAGAAATTGATGGTTGCTAAGGGTAACCAAGGCGTTGCTAGGGGTAACCAAGGTGTTATTGGTATGTTATGGTATAGAAATAGGATCGATGTTTAACATATGTTGAGTTAGTTCTCGTGCTATACGTGAATTGTACCGGTACAGATTGTGTGATGAGAAGGTAGTCACGCAAGACATCTGATCTGTTTGTGATATCGTCGTGTATCACAAGTGATATCGCCGTGTATCACGTGTTGTGGTCGTGCAACACAGTGTTGTGGTCGTGCAACACAGTCTTAGGGCTAGGTGTGAATCTTGTATAGTGAGGATTTTCTAAGAAATTTGAGCAGCATGAGAATAGGGACAAAGCGCCTGTTGTAAAACTCACTGTGATAAGAGTATTAGTTATATTCGAGCTTGAGTGAAGGGTAGGGTAACGTCGGTGCATGATTATCTATAAACAGGTGAGAGTCCTGTAGGGGTACATGTTTTATATCTAGAAACAGGTGAGAGTCCTGTACGGATAACGTCGTTATTTTGCTAACGGTGCATGGTTTCTATAAACAGGTGAGAGTCCTGTACGGATTTCATGTGTGATTGAATTTAGGGATTTTTTCCGTGTGAAAGTGCGTGATTGTTTTGTAAAGTATGTTCAAGTGGAACTTTTGAACAGTCACTTAGTTGTGCGTTCTGGGGAAAATGAGTTCATATTTTACTTGATAGAAGGGTAGAGTAAAAGTTGCTCTACTGGCAATTGAAAATTATTCTATGAGAATAGCGTCGACTATTCCGAGTTGTGAATACTTGAATGCATGCAAACTATCCTATTTAGAGAAACAGACAGATGAGTCCTTATTGTCATTGTTAAAAGTTAATTTACAAAGAGAAAGCGTTCTCAAAATGGTGCTGTGAAAAGATTTTGTGAAGGAGGGGTGTGCGCTAGGAGTGAGAAGCGAGAAACCGCAGCTGCTGTGTACGTCACAGAGCCGCGCTGGGATTGGGGGACATACGTCACAAGCTGTGCTCTGATTGGTTCTTGAGTCTTTGACGAACTGTAAGCTGATTAGTTCTTCAGAAAATCTTCATTTTTATTGGTTGAGTGAAAAAGTGACGTAGCTCAACCCTCATTGGCCTGTTGGTGTGTTTCGCGCACGGATTGGTTGTTGTAGCGGAACATCCCGGAAATATTTTACGAACAATTTTGTAAATTGGAATTAACTCATAAAGATGAGTTATCATTTTAAACACGTTGAGAAAAAGCCTACGTTGTTCCAGAAACTTAAAAATCTTATGTCGCCTGACAAGAAAATTGAAACGCGAGGTGGTAAATTACTTCATAAGTACAAAACACCTGCAGCGTATATGGAAGGTGAATATGGTTATCATACTGTTTTGTGGTTTGATGCTTGGAAACAATATACAAAGGATGACGGTGTTTTGACTTGGCCTGATGATGGTTCGTTTAATGTGAAGGTTTTGAGAAATTTAAGAGAGAAAATGAATGCTCTTAAACCCAAGCCGAGGCCAACTCAATTTGAAGCTTTAGTTGAATGGGAGGATGAGATGTACCAATTACAAAGAGAAGCAAGCGGAATTAAAAGACCTTCTAAACCTCCAAGTTATAGAAGAGAGACACATGAAGACAGGATGAGAATGTGGAGACAGGGAAGCATGAGTGAGGGACTTTATGTAATTAGAGAGATGGTTTTAGGTTCTCCTGAGGGAAAAAGAACTGAAAAGAGAAATAATGCCCCATTAGAGAGTGAATCCGAAGATGCAGTTTTAGAGGAAATTTACACTTCAGATAAAAGGAATCAGCCTTTGAGACCTCCTAGATCATGGTCTACTCCGGTGGTTTCTACAGAAACTACACCAAGTGCACCTCCAATTAATGAAGCTCCTAAACTTTATCCAAATAATTGTGAAATTGTTGAAACTCCAAGAAGACCGGAATCTGAGATAAATGCAAATGTCCGTAATGAGGGTAGACATTCTTCATTAATTCCAAGATCAAGGGAAGCTCCAAAAAATTATGTGAGAGAAGCCAGAAATGTGGAGGCTGGAGATTCTTCTGAGTATTTACGATCAAAGGAAGAATTAATTCGACAAATAACAAAAAGTATGGAAGCTGTGACAGTTCCAGTAACAATTGGTCCTGTTCAGCCTGTTTTTGAGCAAAGAGAAGCTAATAAGACAGGGTTAACTGTTCCTTTAAATGCAGAAATTCAAAGAGTTGCTGAAAAATTTTACTCAGACATATCTGAAATAAACTCTTCAAGATCGAGAATGCCAGATTTAACTTTTAATGAGGATTTATCTCCAAAAACACCGATGGGTGCAGAATCTGATGCTGAGAGTCCTGAAGTTAGGGTGACCAAACCTAAACTTGATGTTGCAAAATTAAAAGCAAATATTGAGGAATTAATAATTGGTACGATTGGTCCTGACAGTCTAAATTATTATCGAGATGATGAACTACTGTTCATTTGCAAGAGTATGCAGTGGAAAACGAAAAACAAATATGACCAGTTGGAAGAACTGGCAGCTGAACTTGAAATTGATGTGAGCAGGCAAAAGAATTTTGCAAAACATTACAGATTAGATTTTTCAGAAGGTGACATTGAAAGTTTGAATTCAATGGGAAGAATAATGCACATAAAAGATTTGATTGTTTACATTAAAAAATTGGGAGAATTAAGCAAGTGGAGAGTGAAATGGACGAAAAAGAAGGAAGATGAGAAATTGGAAAAATTGTCAAAACAATTTCCAATGAGAGAGATTGCAGGTGGAGGATATGTTCATGTCCCATGGTCGAGGCAGGACATATTGCTGTTCACAAATGATTTTCCAAAACTGAGGGAAAAGCCAGTGGAGTGGTATAGGCAAGTGGACAGATTCATCAAAGTCTCAAAAGTTCTGTGGATTGATCTGGATGGATTTTTCGATATTGTTGTCCCATCAGATCTTTGAGTTGGCCAAAAGAAGAACCGGATCGAAATAAAGAAACAGGTGCTCCAAATCCCCTAGTAATGGATTTTTATGAAAAAGTGATTTACTGGTTGAAAAACAAAATTCCACCAAAAGAGGTTGATTGGGTTAAAATAGAAAGGACAAACCAGGAAACAAAAGAATCAGTTCATTCATTTTACGAAAGGTTACTATTGATTTTTAAACAATATAGTGGGTATGAGAAATTAGACGAGAAAGATATGAGTCATTTCGTCTATAGATTTGTTTATGGCCTGAAACCAGAAATTGCAGACATGATCAGAAACAGTATTGTCGGATGGCAAGCACTTTCTGTTGATGATATTTTGAGAAAGGCAAAGTACTGCAGTGATGAGCTAGAAGTCAGACAAAAGAAGCTCAAGGAGAAAGCCATGTGGGCTCAGGTAAAAGTGGCTGAGCAACAGATTGCCAGTCTTGGTAATAAAAACACACATTTTGTGCAAACTACAAATTCGAACCAAGGGCAAGGAAAGTTTAAGAGTAATAATTTTGTGAGAAAAATTAATCCAAAAATCGAAGAGATGAAGCAAAGATTACCTTGTTTTAATTGTGGCGAGATTGGACACTGGAAAGACGAGTGTAAGAAACCACCTAGAAATTTAAAAAGCCCATTGTTAAATCCACAGATGCAGAATGATGTTGACCTGCAGCAACAGCTACAGTTGCAACAGAGTTTAAACGAATTGAGTCTTCAACGACAGTTGCAGCAACAGGTAAACCAGCAACAGGTGAATCAAGTGAATAACCGTCAGAATCAATTGCCACAGGCACCGTTTCCAAATTGTGGGGGAACGCATAAATATAATTCAGGTGTGGGATTTCAAGGAGATGATCAGGTAATAAAACCGCAGAGACAAAGGGTGCAAAATGCAGCACAACAATTTTTGTTAGCAGAAGGGCAGGAGAGTGATTCTGATGATTATTACTGACGGTGCCCGAGAGAGGAGGAAGAGTGTGTTGTTGGAGCCACTCTTGAGGTTGACCAGTCTGGTCCATTTGTAAATGGGAAAGTTAATGATGTAGACATCACTTTTCTAGTGGACACTGGTGCTACCCGTTCTACTGTTAGATCAGTGGAAATAGAAAACCTACCTCTCTCTGGGGATACCATCCAAGTTGTAGGAGTAAGCAATCAACAAATCAGGACTGATTTGACTGATCCAGTACCAGTTGAAATTGGAAATTTCAAAGACAAACACAGATTTGTGGTTTGTAACAGTAGTCCGGTGAATCTATTGGGTAGAGATATATTGTGTAAGATGAATTGCAGAATATATTGTTCTCCTGAAGGAGTCGAATTACAAACAATGGAGGAAGATGGCTTGTACAGATTGACAATGATGTTGATGGAAACGGAGGAAACAAAATTGTTTCCTGCATTTGAAAAAGAAAATCTGCCAGAGGAGCTCAAGGAAACTGTGAAATCTGAGATTTGGGATTTGACTGGGAATGAAATGGGTCTAATGAAACATGTCGATCCAGTAAAAATTACACTGAAGCAGGGAATAGAATTCCCCAATATACCTCAATACAAGATGAAAGCAGAGACAATTGAGGGAGTCATACCTGTGATTGAAAAATTCATTAAACAAGGTGTTTTAAAAGAAATTGAGAGTAGCTCTTGTAATTCACCGATTATGGGAATTAAAAAGTCGAATGGAACGTACAGGATAGTTCAGGATTTAAGAAAGGTTAATCAGATTGTCGTTCCATGTTGTCCTGTGGTTCCAAACCCAGCAGTGATCTTGTATCAGATTCCACACGATGCTGAATGGTACACTGTCATTGATCTTTGCAATGCATTCTTTACTGTTCCTTTGCATCCAGAGAGTCAGGAAATTTTCGCTTTCAGATTCCAGAGTAGGACCCTCGCATGATGTAGAATCCCTCAAGGGTATACAGAGAGTCCTTCAATTTTTAATGAGTTGTTAAAAAGGTCTTTGGAAAATTTAGACTTACCTGGTAGGTCTACGTTGGTGCAGTATATCGACGATTTGTTGATAGCTGCTAAAACGAGAGAAAATTGTGTGACAGACACAATAACACTTTTGAATCATCTTGCAGACGAGGGACATAAAGTGTCTCCAGCAAAATTACAGTTTTGCAAACAAGAGGTGAAATATCTTGGTCACAGAATTGCAAAGGGAAAAAGACAGGTGACAGTTGAGAGAATAAAAATGATTCAAGCAATGCAACCTCCAAGAACACAGAGACAAGTTCGAATGTTTTTGGGAATGGTTGGCTACTGTCGACAATGGATAAGTGGATTTTCGGTAATTGCGAAACCACTACAGAGACTGACAAGGTCTGATGTGAAAGATCCAATTATTCTCAACGAAGCTGAGATGGAATCTTTTGAGAACCTGAAAAAGAGCTTATGTCAGGCTCCTGCTTTGGGCATGCCGAATTATGAGAAAGATTTTGAACTATATTGCAGTGAGAGAGAAGGATGTGCATTGTCTGTGTTAATCCAGAGACATGGGAATCTAAAGAAACCCATTGCATATTTTTCTGAAGTTCTTGATCCCATTGCAAAAGCATTACCAGGATGTTTGAAAGCAGTTGCAGCTACAAGTGTCAGTCTTGAGCAGAGCGAAGGAATCATAATGGGATTTCCTGTGAAAGTTTTTGTGCCTCATTCAGTTGAAATATTACTGACAAGAGGTAAAACTCAACATTTAACAAGCAGCAGATTGACAAAGTATGAGAAAATCATACTGGGAGCAGATAATGTTTCCATTTCAAGATGTTTGAATCTGAATCCTTCTACATTACTGCCTGATTCTGAAATTGTTGATGAAAATGAAGTGGAACATGAGTGTTTGGATGTCATGGAATTTTGCACCAAACCAAGGCAGGACATCAAAGATGTACCTTTGCCTGAATCAGATGTTGTCTACTTTGTGGATGGCTCCTGTCTGAGGACAGAGGGAGGTGTTTTGAAAGTATCATACTCAGTCTGTACAGTTGCAGATGTCAAGGAAGCATCATGTCTTGAAGGAATTCGTTCAGCACAGGTGGCTGAATTGATTGCTTTGATTCGTGCTTGTGAAGTATCAAAGGACATAAGAGTTACCATCATTACTGATAGTCAGTATGGGTACGGGGTTGTGCATGATTATGGACAGCTCTGGTCTCAGAGAGGCTATTTGACCTCAGCAGGGTCACCAATTAAAAATGCAGTTTTCATCAAAAGATTAATTGAAGCCATACAGTTGCCGAAAGAAATCGCAATTGTGAAGTGTGCTGCACATACAAAAGGAGTGGATTATATCTCAAAAGGCAATGCCTATGCAGATGAGACAGCAAAGTACTGCGCAAGAAAATGTTGTGCATACAATCGGGAAAAGAGTAAAGAAACTGATTCAACAACAGTGGTAGAAACATGGAATGAGATCAGAGACTTGCAAAATGAAGCAGATGATGAGGAAAAAGATCTATGGTTACGAGCAGATTGTAGACCACGTGATGAGGATGGAGTGTGGGTCTATAAAGATGGCAGAGTAGTCTTACCAAATTGTTTGATTGCTGATATGGCCAGATTGTATCATGGCCCAGCTCACCTTGGAAGAGATTCTATGATCAGACTTTTCCGAGAGACTTGGTTCAATACTAAATTCAGAACGATTGCAGAGTCTTTTTGTCAAAGGTGTTTGTCATGCCAACAAATGAACCCAAACAGAAAATCAGTTGTAGGTACAGGGGTAATTGGTCGAGAGGGTGGTCCCTTTACCAGATTGCAGATGGATTTCATTGAAATGCCCTTACACAATTGTTTGAAATGTGTTCTTGTGATTGTTTGTTTGTTTTCAAGATGGGTGGAAGCATTTCCTACACGACATTGTGATTCAATTACAGTGGCAAAATTGCTACTCAGAGAAATTATCCCAAGGTACGGTTTTCCAGTCACTATTGAGAGTGATGGAGGAAGCCATTTTGATAACAAATTGATGAAGTTAATTTGTGAGGCATTAAGCATTGAGCAGAAAATACACTGTGCATACAGACCAGAGGCATCTGGGGTGGTTGAGCAGATTAATGGGATAATCAAAAACAGGATTGGAAAAATGTGTCTGGAAACAGGTGTAAAGTGGACCGATGCTCTTCGACTTGTTTTAATGTCATTGAGAAGTACACCTGATAAAAAGACAGGTTTAAGTCCTCATGAAATACTGATGGGAAGAGTCATGAGGCAGGCGTTTGTACCTGTAGGCAAATTGTTGAGTATAAATGACAGTGCTATTTTGGATTACTGTAAAAGGTTATCTGATATAGTGACTTCTGTGTCTAATCAGGTGGGAACTGAAGCACAATCAAATGAGAAAGTTCTGACACATGATTTGAGACCTGGTGATTGGGTCAGAACAAAAGTACATCGGAGAAGAAATTGTTTGGCTCCTAGGTGGCAGAAGCCTAGACAAATAATTCTGGTTACTACAAACGCAGTGAAATGCAGAGGATTGAAGAGGTGGATACATCCTAGTCATACCATTCCAGTGCCTACTCCTGAGAGTTCTGATGTAGAAAGTGATACTACAGAAGATTCTGATTCAGAAGTAGAAGGAGAAACTAATCCAGAGACTGAAGATCGACAAGGAGGTCGACATCTGGAACTTGTGCCTGTGAATGAAGAATTGACAAGAAAAAGCTCTGAGATAATTGAAATAGATTCTGGGGAAGAAGAGAATCTATCAGAAGGAAAAACGACTGAGGACTCAGTTAAGAAGATTAATGGAGTGATTTCCATTGAAGACAGTGAGGCTGAGCCAAAAGACATTTCTGACCAGGAGAGTATCGAAAAGCAGAAGTTAAGCTCTGAAGTAAGGAACGGAAGTCCAGAATCTGGGAAGTTGGAGGTAATTGAAGAGGAGGAGGAAGACGAATTACCGAGTACCAGTGATGGAAGACAAAGTATAGTTCCTGAAGGAGTGAAACTGCCGAATAGAGAAGGTCCTGAGTCAATAATTGAAGTTTCAGACAGTGATACTAGAGAAAGTGATGTGGATGGTGAAAATAGGAGTCCAAAGAAAAGGTCTTGGAAGTCTGAAACGAAAGCGTCAGAACCAAAAAGAAAGTTTGTGAGAAAGACAGATTTCTGGCCTGGTGGTAGATTGAGAGTTAGGTTGATCAAAAAACCGAAGGAGCAGGTGGAAGAAATCAGTAGTCAAAAGGATTCTGGAAAAGAAGTTGGAGTTGGAAGAAAAATTGAAGTTGTGACAAGAAAAGGAAAGAGGATTATAAGGCCAAATCAAAAATATAAATCACCTGAGTGGACTTATCTAGTAATTCCACCTGTCATTGACATTTACGATAGTAGTCAAGAGGAAGAAGAAATTGAAGAAATTAGTGACAATGATTGAAGTACAGAAATTTTAATTGGGTTTTGGGTTTTTAATTTTTGGCAAAAGGCCGAAGAAATCTTGTTAGATGACACAAGGTCGAAGAAAAGTTGTTTAGTTGAAGAAAATTCATTTGTGACATAAGGTCGAAGAAATACTGTCAGGGTTTTAAAAAAAATATATATATATATTTTAAAAGGGGGGTGTAAATAATTCTTTTAGTTAATTCTTTTAGTTTTAATCTTTTATTAATTAAATTTTTAAAATAGTTTTATTTTTTCTTTTAAGGCAAAACTAACCAAAGATGCCTTACGTTATGGAACAAAGTACTTCAAGATGTTCCATATTTAAGAGATGCTGTAAGATGACTCTGGTGTGTCTGCTCATTTTAATTCTGCTCTGGTTAGTTTTAGCTGTTATCATTCCATTTGAAATTAACAAGGATTTTCACAAAGCCAATATGACAAGCAAAGCTGCAGTTAGTCAAAACAAACATAGTGTAACTGGCAAAGTTATTGATCATCAACCTAACATTCATCAGGACAAATCTATCAGTGATTTTTCAAGCAATACATTCACAAGGCTTTTGAGTGAATATGTCAAGGTAATGGATGCAAAAGACTGCTATGTCTGTGTTAAATTACCTGCTTCTGTTTCTGAGGGAGTGACATACAATATGCTTCCTCTTACATATGGTGTGACATGCAGTGTGTTAGCTAGCTTGTTCTATCAGACTGGACGCTTAGAATACTATTATTCAGATTTTGACGAGATTTTTGCTAATTTAAAAATTGAGGGTGCTTTGAATAAGCATAAGAGAGCAAAACAGATGAGGGAATTTTTCCTTGTTACTAATGAACTTACTTATGAGTATGCTTACAAGAATAATTTAACTTGCAAACTAAGTGCTGAGGGAAAGAAGTTTTTGAACCTGGTTGAAGAGAGGAGAGCAATTTACAAAAGAAATGAGATAGTCAAACAGACTAAATCCAGGTACTGGCAGAAAGAGGATGAAAAGCTTAATGGCAAAATGCTTGATAATGTTGCAATTCACATAGACAAACCAATTAGTGGTAAGCTTTGCATTAGGAGAGACAATACACTTTTTGATAACTACTTTGTGGGTGCGAGTAATTGTGAAGAAACATATCAGATCATGGGAGGTTGGGGATTCAAAGGTGGAAAAGATCCAATTTTCCCTGGGATTTATTTTGTGTGTGGTGACAAGGCTTATTACAACCTTCCTGACCATTGGTATGGAACTTGTTATGTTGGGATTGTGTTTCCTAAGATATTCCATGTTGACAGAGATTCGGAAGGTTTGTTCAAAATTCACAAACATGTAAATAGGGCTAAAAGAGAAACTTTTACAGAAGTCTTGGGAGATATTTTTCAAGCAGTGATACCTATTGTAGGTATAACCCTGAACTCAGGTAGAATCAGAAAATTGTCCACAATTGTTGCCAGATTGTCAACAGACACAGCTGATGGTTTCCAATTAGTGAACGTTGAGGTCATTGCAATTAGATCCATGGTGATTCAAGATCGCCTTGCTTTAGACATACTCCTGGCAAAAGAGGGAGGAGTCTGTGGCATTTTACATGTGCAACATTGTTGCACATATATCCCTGATGAAAGTAAGAACCTTGAGATGTACATTAAGAACATTACAGAGATGCATTCAGAGATAATTCCATTAGAAGAAGAAGATTTTACAGAAAGACTTTCAAGAAGATTCCAATCAATCAAAAATTGGTTTCATGACATTGGAAGTTCAGTTCTTGGCAAGATTTTGGCACCTTTGATTGTGATAATATTCATTTTCATTTTGACAAAAATTGGTTGTTTGTTGCATAAGAGAAAGAGACAAATGAGAGAAAAGAGAAGAATTTATAAACTCAAAAAAGAAGAGGAGAGGGAGATTGAGTTGCAGGAATTACACAGAGCTCGTTATGATAATTGCAAGGATTTTGCAGAAACAGATTTTTAGAAATACTGACACAGATGAATTTGAATCATTTTCCAGAAAGTTTAAAATTCCAAATTTTGGGTGGTGGTGTGGTGATTTGTTAATCACCAGATGAGGGAGTTGATGGAGCGAGATAGAAAACAGAAATCTGTTTAAACTCGTGAAGTCACACTTCCATAATATAAATAATAATATTAACGTTTTGTGGTGTGTTTTGTTAACACAACCTAGATTAAACTTTACACATGGGGTTGGTAACACGTGTGCTCATAAACGTGCATAAATGTTGCATCTTTTGTTCGAGCAAAAATAATAAATTAATTTGTCGTTTTTGTTTTGTCATTACTAAACTGCAGCAGATTTAAAAGAGCATGTGCTTATTTTGCTTTCCTTGTCTATGTGATGTCATTTCTACTATTCTAGGTGCACATAAGGTTTTTATGGATTCATGAAGGCTGGTAGATATAAAATGCTGCTTATTTGTTGCTTGGTGCTAGGTAACATTGGACTAATTGGGTGGGTTAATCAATTAGTAAACAAAGGGTGGAAACAGAATAAATAATATTTCTTACATTAATACTTTTCTTGTGTTTATTTTATACTAGAAAAATAAGTTGCCTGCTTTTGGGCCTAGTTTGCTCGAGTTTGCTAAACGATGAATTTAATTCTGCAAGGAGCACGAGATGTCTCTGTGAAAGAAAAGTTTTCCATCAAAATTGCATTCACTCAGCAAAGATGATGTCTTGTCATCATTCTGTCGGACGTGGCCAAGGTCAGAAACCGGTAGAAAAGAACAATTTTGTTAACTTGGCATCCGCGGAAGTGCAATGGAGTCAGTGAGAACTCTTGTTAAAATTGTTGCAATTCAAGGAAGCTTTGGAACACGTACAAGAAAGACAATGGTCCCAAAGAATATGACCGAATGGAAGTTTTGAAATGTAGGTGACATGTCACTTGTCACCCTCCGACCAATGAGACATCGTTGTTTGTAGAAATTTTTCCTTTACTTAGATTAGCTAGCATAGAAAGGTATAAAAAGTCCATGCCTTGGGGATGGGCTGGCTGCTGCTTTCTAACTTTCGGATGAGGGTGTCGTGCCGCTGGACTTTGCGTGGAGCACGTAAGAATCCTCAAAGAACTTTACTTTATTTCCATTTTATTTAGCTCAGTTAGGGATTTAGGATTTTAGAAATGCTAAACTTATATTTCCTTGCTTAAACTGTATTTTCTCATGATACTTTGCAAACATGCTTACTATAATGCTAATAAAATTGCATTTATGAAACTATATTTTGAATTATCTACAATTAGTTAATAAAAATCTTACTTTTGAAACAAGCTGGTCTTGATTATTCAGAGGCGTAGGTTACTATTAGCTAGATGCCATCGCCATGGTGTTCAATTAAATAATTAGAGTTTGTTCAAATGACGTCAACATTTACCGCGGTTGTATATAGTTTGTATATAATTTGTAAATAAGATGTATTTAGGTTTAATTTGATCACCTGATTCAGTAGGTCAAAATATGTCATGTTTGATTAATGGGTCCATGAGTTAGATAAATATCTGGGTAGTAGGTTATAGAGTTGGGTAACATTGCTTATGGCATATTTTCTATAGGCCGCTGGATCAACGCATGTGAGTTGTATCTCGCTATCGGTTAGGCACACCTCGCTACCATAGTTAAGTTAGGTCTTGTACCAGCGTGCACATAATCACATCCGCCTAGCGCTTAAGAGGACGCACAGCTTGCCACATCAGTCCCTGACTTTGCAGCGGAATTACAGGACTGATGCCTGTTTTCTCCTTCGATTTCGAATTCGGATCCAGTCGTTTCCTAAAGGTGAGACATTAACTGTTTCCCATGCTTAATGCGGGTTAGCTTTGTTTGGCCTGATCCTTACGGCAGTCCATCTTGACACTAGACTTACTGGCACCTTATCGCGTTGTTTAAATCACATTAGCAGTGTTTGGCCACTTGGACAATAGCACCCATAGCAGTCTGACGGCCGATTAGATTCCTCACTTGTCACATGTGT
Organism: Lissotriton helveticus; assembly: GCF_964261635.1. Taxonomy (NCBI): domain Eukaryota; kingdom Metazoa; phylum Chordata; class Amphibia; order Caudata; family Salamandridae; genus Lissotriton; species Lissotriton helveticus. Next base: position 1,150,285,704 of record NC_136057.1, read on the forward strand.
GGCAGGGTTATTCCGCCTCACCCTTTTAAACCGTATCGCGTAGGTTAAATTTCACTAGCAGTTTTCAACTTACAGCAGTCCGGCATTAGATTAGACTCCCCACATGTCACATGCGTGGCAGGCCTTTAACCCTTACAGACTACACGCTCATAAGCGAACGTTGTAGTTCCTAGGTAAGGCCTTCTTGGATGCCTAAGCACTCGCATTTAGGAGGCACCACCCAGCACATTCACTGTGCCCACAGTCTAGTTATTTGAGAAAGCTCATTGCACTCGGCGCTGGCGTGTAAGTAGACACTGGCTTAGCCCAATTTAAAAAGATTTCAGAAACTTTATTCGACAATTAAGTCATAAAAGTGTTGCATAAAAACATACATTATTACAGAATAAAATAACATGACAAGATGAATTTATATAAATATTTAAGACATAATTAAACTCCATAAGACGAATGCCGAATATACTCATCACTTAAAATGCCAATTAAAATCTTTTTTTTTAAATTTCAGATTTACGATATATACATTCTAACTATAATTACTCGAAACTCAATTGGACATGATAACGTATACCCTCCTTGTCTTTACTTAATTTCAGGAGGACTAGATAAATCAATTCTCGTTTTGCTGTCTTGGCTGTTTCGTTCGAATTACCCAAGCCCATTAAAAAAATTAAGTAATGGCTACAGCAATTAGGGGACTAGGATCTGTACATAAAATTCTCAATGCCTCTTCATGTCTACGAGTGCCAATTAGTTGGCAGATAGGTTTCACCCACATTTTCCGAGGTGCTACATATAAGGGACAAAAAAAAACAAAAGATGACTTATAGATTCTTGTTGGTCCCTGCACCTAGGGCATTTGTTATCAGTTACTCCCACTCATTTTGCTGTAAATAACTTTGTTGGAAGGGTGCCTATTCTGAATTGAAAATAGAGCTTGCGGTCATACGGTTTCTCTATTGCATCCCAATACAATTCCAGCTTTGGTTGAGCCTTAAATTCAAGGAATCGACCTGTGAGGTGAGATGAAAGGGCTTTAGTGCATGCTGTTAAATTGACCATCTCCCAGTATTTGGCCTTCATGATCTTTTTAGATGGGAATACCACATTTGAGGGATCATCCCACAATTCTCCCATACCCATTCTCACTAACAGGTATCTAATTGCCTTCAACCAGTATATTTTATGGAAGGAATCCTTTTCGATAATTTCCTTTAACCCACAGGCATAATGCTGAAGTTCCTCGGTGGTCAAGATTCTACGCCAGTACAATAATGGTCGTAGAGTGGCTAGATCTTGAATTGATTTCCTACCCAGGTCCCACAGCAATGGTGTCAAGGGGGTGCTTTGCGGGACACTAGTAGCTTTTCGCAAAAACTCATTTTCCGCTAATGTCAGGCATTTAAGATTTTCAAACCCCCATAGTTCAGACCCATAAAGGGCCGAACTAAGCACCTTCATCCCATAAATCTCCAGCATCTTTGCATATAGGAGCAGCAATATTTATGTGTTGTTACATGCCGCTCTATGTATTTAGAACTCGCACACACTGGCGTAGGCATCCAATCGCGCTTATCATGCATAAGTGTTTTCAGAATGTGAATGTGTTCTAATATGGCACCTTCTTGATGTAGAACACGCACATACAGTTTTAATCCCACTTTTGTGCACAGCTTTCACGGCCAAACAGGACCATCAGGCCTTGAACTCTGCCGCCCACTGCGTTAGTCTAGACTCAGAATCTGCAGCAGATACAGACACACGCATGCGAGTTGTATCTCGCTATCGGTTAGGCAGACCTCGCTACCATAGTTAAGTTAGGTCTGGTACCAGCGTGCACGTGATCACATCCGCCTAGCGCTTAAGAGGACGCACAGCTTGCCACATCAGTCCCTGACTTTGCAGCGGAAATACAGGACTGATGCCTGTTTTCTCCTTCGATTTCTAATTCGGATCCAGTCGTTTCCTAAAGGTGAGACATTAACTGTTTCCCGTGCTTAATGCGGGTTAGCTTTGTTCGGCCTGATCCTTACGGCAGTCCATCTTGACACTAGACTTACTGGCACCTTATCACGTTGTTTAAATCACATTAGCAGTGTTTTGCCACTTGGACAATAGCACCCATAGCAGTCTGACGGCCGATTAGACTCCTCACTTGTCACATGTGTGGCAGGGTTATTCCGCCTCACCCTTTTAAACCGTATCGCGTAAGTTAAATTTCACTAGCAGTTTTCAACTTACAGCAGTCCGGCATTAGATTAGACTCCCCACATGTCACATGCGTGGCAGGCCTTTAACCCTTACAGACTACACGCTCATATGTGAACGTTGTAGTTCCTAGGTAAGGCCTTCTTGGATGCCTAAACACTCGCATTTAGGAGGCACCACCCAGCTCGTTCACTGCGCCTACAGTCTAGTTATTTGAGAAAGCTCATTGCACTCGGCGGTGGCGTGTAAGTAGACACTGGCTTAGCCCAATTAACAAAATAGTCACTAAGTGCACAAGCTCGATCAGGCTCCCCAGTGACATGACCATGATCCTATACACTACCACTTGGGTTCTCACTCAAGTGGCTTTTAACTATGCTACCCGGAGGAAAAGTTGCATACTCTAGATGCACTGTACTCATCCTAGGCATACCATGATAGCCAGTTTTCCTGTGCATTATTGTTGTTAACCGGGTGCGCCCTCTACCAGGAGCACAACCCTAATATGATTTATGATCTATGTAAAAAGAAATGCTAGAATAGCCGGCAGACGCAAAACCTTTAGTCTAGAGGGTCTGTGTTTGAGGTAATGCTACCACATCAGGCAGGCATAGCATACTTAACTCTCTACTTTATAGACCACCCCATCCAGGGCTACTGATTGCGCCACCAGGTCCTATTCCAGGATTCACTCCGGTCCATTTAGGGTGAGTTTTCCCGCCCGTTGCCATACACACGTATCTCTGCCTGAATTGAATCAACCTAACTCCGCCTTTTCAATTGTAGGATGTCCTTCACCCCTCCCCCGCCCGACCACGTCCTGATGAAGACCCTATTCTGACTACCTAAGGTAGCTTATATTGGGTCGAAGTGTCGACAACCATACTTGGCCCGGATCCGTGGCTCCTCTCTGCTCGACTGTCCCTCTCTCCCTCCCCTTGGGCCCTGCTGCACAATCATCGCCGCTTCCTGACTTCCTCAATGCCGCCTCACGGAAAACTCCATTGCCACACTGCAGATGCCCTCAGGTTGGGTGCCGATGAGTCGGACCGAGGCCGAGACTCTGTCCCCCTCCCCAGCCCTCCCTACTGGCTCCGGACTTTGCCATCTATGCTTTTCCCACTGCCATCCCTCCTGGCTTGCCTCCTGCCAAACGCATGGAACAACTTGGAGGTTTTGTCCGGATGTAAGAAGAACCTACTCCTCTGGCCTTTTTTTTTTATTTTTTTTATTTTATAAACAAAAAATAACATAACACAAGGCAATATACATAATAGTTACAATCATGTGTCCGTATAGGATGGAGCTCCAATTAAATTGTTATAAGGCATACATTTGAAGTAGGGAATAAGGGGGGGATGCGGGGAAGCAGTTCAATAGTCATATATGGTAAACAGTACATGGAATGCTGCTCAGGGAGATAGCGGGACATCTGGGATTACATCAGAAGGGGGAGTACATATATTTCCACGGTAGGCATTCCACTGGGACCAAATTTTGTTCCATTTTCTAGGTCTACCCCTTGCCAAATAGACTGTCTTCTCTCTGAACATACACCAATCCATGTTTTCCTTCCATACCGATACCGTGGGCGACCGTTGGGAACCCCACAACTGTGCGATGTCTCTCTTAGCTATCATGTTCCCAAGGGTCGCCCACCGGGTCTGAGCAACATTGTAATCATTCGGTTCTCACACATTCAACAAGCAGTGCCTGGCTTCAGGCTGTAACGGCACCCCGGTGACCCTTTCCATCACTACATGCACACGATTCCAAAACGCAACCGCCTCCGGGCACTCCCATATTACATGGAGGAAGGTTCCAATCATACCACAGCCACGCTTACATAACCCATCGGGGGAATAGCCCATTCGAATCAGACTCGGACCAGTAACATACACCCGATGGAGAATCTTGAGCTGAACAAACCGAAGACGGGCAGGTATAGCAACCTCCTTAGGCGAGGACAACGCAGATTGCCAGTCCTCGTCGTCCAGCTCCAAACCATCACTAGTCCAATCCTCCCTTAGACGCACAAGTAAATCAGCCCGATTGTTGATCAACTTCTTATATATTAATGAGATCGTGCTGTCGGGCATGTGGCCGTCCAGCACACGGTCCTCGAGAGGGGAGGACTCAGGAATATCAGTGCCCGCTGTGAAAACCAAAGTCAAAGTGTGGCGGACCTGCGCGTATCTGAAAAATTCCCTGTCACTCAGTTCATACTCTGTCTTCAATGCTTTGAATGTCTTGATGTTCCCCTTGGCCCAAAGGTCGCCCACCCATTTCTCGAAACCTTTCGTTTGCCATAAACATCCCAATCTTTCAGATGCGTATAACGGAGTTGCACGAGTCAGTCTGTCTCTCCATCCCAAGGCCGCATTCGCATCATGCCAGACACGCACGGCAATTTTAGTAGGTCCAGACAGTTTCCTCCCAGCCAGCTTAGAATAGAGCGCCCTATTATAATTCCCACCCGGTAACAAATATTTGTCCAACTTGAATGCCGGATTAGGACCGGGTGCGTACGTTGCATGGTTAATAGCACTCAGCTGAGAGGCCCAATAATAACGCTTGATATCCGGAAGCGCAATGCCTCCATCATACCAAGGGAGCATAAGCTTGGAGAGGGCAATACGCGCACGTCCGTCCCAGACCAGCCGCCTCTGGAGGCTCTCCGCCTCTCGAAAATAATTCGCCGGAATGACGTCAAAAGAATTCTGGGGCGCGTACAGAAATTGCGGAAGAGACATCATTTTGAAAAGGGCCGCACGCCCGAGCGGTGACAGTGGCAACCCACGCCAGCGTGACACATCAAGTTTCAACCTCTGGAGAGGGGGGGAGCAAAATGCGCTCATAGCGAACAGCAGGGTCCAGGGATATGTAGATCCCTAGATACTTGAATCCCGTCTGGGATATCTGGATAGGGAATCTACGAGGCAAAGGAGGGAGACCCCCCGAGAGTACATAAACACAGGATTTTGTCCAGTTAATAATGAGACCTGAGTTCTTACCAAAAGAGGTAAGCACATCAAAAAGAACGTTAAACGATTTTCGAGGAGATGTAAGGTACAACAGAATATCATCCGCATAAAGCGATATGCGATGCTCCAAATCCGGGGTCCACCGGATACCTTTTATCGAAGGCTCCCATCGAAGCCAGGCTGCCAGTGGTTCCAGAGCGAGGGCAAAAAGTAGGGGAGACAACGGGCATCCCTGCCGCGTGCCTCTCCCGAGAGCAAATAGGTCCGATACTCAGCCGTTAACAACCACCTGGGCCAAAGGCTTCTCATACAGGAGTTTAACCCACCCGATGAATACAGGGCCAAAGCCGAATTTCGCGAGGGCGGCCCAAAGATACGGCCACTCTATCGTATCGAAGGCCATCGTGGCGTCTAGGGAAGCCAAAATGGCCGGCTCAGTGAGAGTCTCCGCCCTCGCGAGAACTCCGTGTAAACGGCGGAGATTAAGTGCAGTGTTACGATGCGGGATAAAACCAGATTGATCCGGGTGGATCAAGTCGCTGATTACCTTAACCAATCGGTTGGCTAACAATTTGGCTAAAATTTTGGGTTCAGGGTTTAAAAGCGAAATGGGCCTATAGGAAGCGCAACGTTCACGCGGCTTCCCCTCCTTGTGAATGAGGGGAAGCCTCACTAGGGAGGGAGCCAGAGTCCCGCGACTCCAGGAACATACCTCGAAGATAGGGCACCATTTTGTCGGGTCGTAGTTTGTACAGTTCGATAGGCAAACCATTGGGGCCCATAGCCTTACCAGAGCGAACGGAACAAATAGCGGTGGCAACCTCGTCTGCCGTGAGTGGTGCTTCCATTAGGTCTCTATCGGTCTCGGCTAGGCAGGGCAGTGCAATATCCCGCAACAAGTGGGAGTCTTCCTCATCCCTACCACAGACCGAAGAATACACCGTTCTAAAATGTTCCACAAAACATCCAACAATCTCAACCGGGTTCGTTACACACACTCCATTAAGTCTCTCAGTCACAGGGACAACACGATTCGCTCTTTCTTTCTTATCAAGCCATGCGATCAACTTACCAGCTTTGTCACCCACGTCATACAATCTGCCCTGTTGCTCTCTGTTCATTACTTTAGCGGCATCAGTCACCAAAGCTCTGTAATCTAACTGTTTCAAGCTGAGGGAATGGAGTTTGGCACGAGTTACACCCGCCTCGAGGTCACTCTCCAGTTCAGTTATATCTGTCTCAAGACGAACCAATTCCTCATACTTGGTTTTCTTAGCACCGGCAATTAGCGATAAAGAATGCCCACGTATCACAGTCTTGAAAGTCTCCCACAATGACACAGATGAGGACACAGACCCCACATTTTCAAGAAAGTAGTGATCAATGGACTTTATCAATTCAATACGAATCTTGGGATTTCGAAGATACCAGGGGTTTATGGGAGCAACCCGTCCCTCACTACACACCTTGGTTTCCATGCAAAGTCACAAAGGGGAATGGTCTGATATGCCCCGGGGAAGGTGCCTGATTTCTCTAATCGAGGAGGACTGAGCCGCTGGCGCCAGTACATAGTCAAGCCTAGAGAGACTGCCATGAGCCCCGGAACGGAAAGTGTATTGTGACTGCACTGGATGCATCAACCTCCAACAGTCTATCAAACCAAAAGTCTCCAGGAACCCACTCAGCCATGACTGGGATTTGGCTAGGTCTCTGGGGGGGTGGCGATCCATAGTACCGGAGATAACAGAATTAAAGTCCCCACCCACGATCAGGATACCATCTGGAAGCCCCAACAACACTCGTCCAATGTCAGCAAAAGTGGAGGTCTGCGGACCCGGCGGGACATACACTGTCATCAACGAAACCGTCCCTCCCTCCCACCTACCAGTGAGAGCGGCATAACGCCCTCTGTCATCGAGGATTACCTTGTCTATTTCCAAGGGGAGAGAGGAACGAAAAAGAATGCCCACGCCCCTAAACCAGCGGTGAATCCAGAGTGCGCAATAAGGCGATACCCTCATCTATTCATAGCATGGCACGCGTTACCAATTAAGTGCATTTCCTGCAGGAGAACGACATCGGGGGAAAGGCGTCGCAGGAACTGTAACACGACCCCCCGTTTTATTCTATCCCCCAACCCGTTGACATTCCAAGACAATAGCCTCAACCCACTACCCCCATCTCGTTTAGAAGTGTAGAGTCCACCCCACATAGGACACACCGATCGGCTCAAAGAAGAAAACAATACGTTGCCCTGTGAGAAATAACAAACACCCCCCCACCACCCCCCAACTGAAGCCCGTTACAACACCCCCCACCCTGCACCCCTGAGTACGACTCAAAAGCCACCCCAATTTGCAGTGTGCCTGTCGCCCTGACATTAAACTAATCTACACAAAGAAACCCGGAGGAGGAAAGAGTCCCATTACCCCCCGCCACCCTCGGGCCGACATCAATGAGACATAATAGTGCGATAGACAATGAACTCAGCTGTGAAATAATTGAAGTGTTCGGACATCGGGAACCACAGTGTCACTCTTGGTCCTGCACACCCCCCTCGGCACCGCCAGGGTGCTCAGTTCTATCGTCCCGTTTAGGTAAAGAGTCCAGCCAGTCACTAACACTCTCCGGACGGTCGAAGAAAAATGTCTGGTCCTCATATACGACACGAAGCCTCGTTGGAAACAGCATGGCATATTTCAGGCCCACATCTCGCAGTCTTCGCTTCACTCCCTGACACCCCATCCTCTGCCTTTGAACAAGCTGGGTAAAGTCCGGATAAAAGCTCACTGATGTGTTGTCAAACTTTACAGGGCCGCCCACCCGTGAGGCCTGCAGGATAGCGTCTCTGTCCCTAAAGTGAAAGAGCCTGACAATGATAGGCCTCGGCGGGGCACCCGGCTTTGGTTTCCCACCCGGAACTCGGTGGGCACGCTCCACTGCAAAGAATTTGCTATGTCCGGTAGGGGCGAGATGGTTTAAAACAAGGTCTTCCACCAGCAGATCCGTTGCAGAAGTGTCGGGGGTTTCAGGGACACCAATAACGCGTATGTTGTTACGCCGGGCCCTGTTTTCAAAATCCTCCATCCGGTGGGCCATAAGGTCGTTGGAAGAGCGCAGGTTACCGATTTCAGTCTGTATGTCTGAGACATCAGTCGTAAGGCTGGAGGTCTTTATATCCAATGACTTGACCTTTTCGTTGGTTTTTGCCAAATCAGCTCTAATCAGGGTGACATCGACGGCCACCGTGTCTACCTTGAGAGCTAGGGCCTCGTACGGCTGACCAATGGAAGCCTTTATGCTGGCAATGGCGCTCATGACATCCTGGAGGGTCAATTCGGAAGGCGCAGCAAGGTCGTCCTTAGGGTCTTCAAGAGTACGGCCGGTACCACCAGGTGATCTCTTCGGCTGAGTGTAGCGATCCATAACATTAGTCTGGGTCGGTCCCCCTCGAAGAGGCGTCTTAGTTTTCCGCTTCTCGTTGTCAAGTCTGGTGGCCATATTGGAAAAAGTGCCCCGAAGGGGCCCGCGAGACCTGGTGAAAATGGCCGCTTGTGATCAGACCACAGTGTTTTCAAAGTGGGCCAAAGGGGGATAAATGCCGCTTGGCTCGATACGAGGCACTTGCAGACGTTGGCACTCGGCAGAGAGGCAGAGCGAGCCGGACCTCGGGTAGATGGGAGCTGTCTTGCAATCAGATAAAGCCCGGACCCAGAAAACGAAACTGAAAGTTGAATAGAGGATGCCAGAGGAGAAACCCCTCGGGCCGTTGTTGTTCAACTATTTCACGGCGTCCTGGATAGTAGAGCCCCCGGCTTCGCCACGGGGTGGGCCACACAAGTTCAGATCAACGTAACTGCGGTTCCCGAAGTCCAAATTAAATTTCTGAAAGAGTAGTAGTATCAGCAAAAGTTCATCTCCAACGGCCCGTATTCAGATTTAGGATATGTGCGAAGGGCGGCGAGGATCTCGGGAGCTCTGTGCTCACGCGGCCATCTCGGATGCTCGTGAAGCTCCTCCCCTTCTCCTCTGGACTTTTGAACTACGTCGCACTTGCCCCCCACCATTTTGTGTTCATCTCCAATTGTCACTCCGGTCTCCCCCCGCCACCTTGCGACCTGGTTCCTACCTCCGGCCCCATTGACCCCCCTCCCGAACTATTTTTGATCTTCTCTTCTCCCCACTGATATTCACATTGTATTAGAATTTTTAATGATACCTCTGTTCCCCCCAATCGCTCATGTTATGTCCCACCCCCTCGATTATTCACATGTTGTAATACTATGGTTCGTATTGTACAACACTACATCTTTCCTTTGTTTACTCTGTATAATTTTGTCTCTTACCATTACCCTTGCTTGCACGCTGACTCCTCCGGGTTTTTGCCAGCTCTGATGACTGTTTACTGTTGAGCCTGCTTATACCGGCCTGTCCTTACTATGGCAGCTGAATCTCTCCCCCCAGGCCACATCTTCCCTTTCCCTCCGCATTCATTTTTCCCAATGTTTCCACGTTTTCCTTCTCTGCCCACGCTCTTTTTCTGATAGCCACCTCATTTTAGACCTTAATGAGAACTGATTTTGATCTATTCCCCTCGCCCTTCAAGGTTAGCTGCTCTAGGGAAGTAGGCCTCCTTCAATGTGCCCCTTGACAAAGCACTCCCACTCCCCTTGTTGGGGAGGGATCCAGCATTCTTGCCCCGGAGTCTCAGATTTCCCTGAGAGAGTCCACAGTGCTTAGGATTCACATATAATTGGAAAAGGCCCTAATTGGACTCCTTTAATGTACCCCTTGCCAAAGTACTCCTTCTCCCCTTGTTGGGGAGGGATCTTGCATTTCTGCCCTGGAGTCTCAGGTAGTCCTCTGAGAGAGTCCACAGTGTTAAGGGAATCTCACATAGCGGAGGTTTAGGATTGTTCCCATTATTGCTGGGAACCCATTCACCTCGCAAAGTGATAGGCCCCCTCCTTCTAACCTTTTGACGATCCATCTAGGCTGTTATCTTTACCCTTTGTTGTACTTCGGGCGACGGAGCAACCTTTGGCCAATGACCGATGGATTTTCCCTACGCAGCTATTGAGGAGCATGGCTCTGGCCCCCCCCTTGGCCGTCTCCTACTCATCCGTTCGTCTGACTCTGTTTTTTTTCAAGTCGCCCGTTGGTCTCCCAACCCCTCCCTCTCCTATTTCCTCCCTCACTCCTCTCGTCCCCTAATTTCTCTCTCCCCAGCCTGCTTTTCTTTTCCCCATACCTAACCCATAACTTTATAACTCCTGTTTCTCTATCATTTTTGTACCTGAAACTGTTGTAATTATGTAACTACGTTCTTGAAGCAACTATATCTCCTTATGTAAAGCGCTCTGATACCTTTGGGTTTGCCAGCGCTATATAAAACTTTTCAAATAAATAAAAATAAAATCGTCCAAGGTGCTGCCGAGAAAAAGAATCACCATCCGGCAGCCCTATTGCATTTACTTGTATTATCTGGCCCTTTACTCACTTTTTCACCACCTTGTATATATTGCACATCACTGAACACTAAGCACCAATGTCACTTGATCACCACCAATCCTGTGATTTTTCATTGTGTTGACAGGCGATGATATATGTGTAAAGATTGTGATTGTTACTATTTGGATAAAAACTTACACAACAGACAGCAATTTGAGCCATGTGCCTTATTGTTTGTATATTTCTACATCTTGGCAGTTTTGAGATACCTTTGTGACACTTTAATGTGCGATTAGAAGCAATCGGAAAACCCAACAGTACCACTCTTGTTTATTACGTTATACCCAGGTTCTGAGGGACACAGGGTCACCCCATTTGTGTACTACTACTGCTTTTCAATAAAGCAGATTTTTTGTAAATGCAGCCCACTTTCCTTAAAGGAAAATGGGATGCATTTAAAAAAGAAAAATGAAACGTTTTTGTTTTATTTTTTAAGGGCAGGCAGTAGTCCCTGGGACCACTGCCTGCACCTAAAAAATATTTCCCCATGCATTTGTAAAGGGGAAGGGGTCCCCAAGGGACCTCTTCCCTTTTGCAAGTGCATTATCACCCTCTTGAGGAGGGTGGTAATTTGTGAGTGATTTGCGACCGCAATTGCAGTCGCAAAACATTCATATATGCTTTGGGGTCGCTATTAGGAAGGGAATGCCCCTTCCTAATAACAATTTATTTGCGACTCACAAAATAGTGTTTGTTTATGACTCACAAGGATTTAGCATGCACAAACGGGTCGCAAACCTGTTTGCGCATGCTAAATCCTGTCGTACATCTGGCCCAAAGACATGTATTTGCCTGCATTTAGTACTAGTCTAGCATTATAGTTAGGGCTCTCGGTTCGAAGTTATTTATTTTTTCATCGCTTCAGTCTGTATTTATCCATTTTTCATTTTTTCTATTTTTATGTATTTGTCAGTTTTTATTTTGTGTTTGCTGCATAAATTAAGCTGCAATTGATATTTTTCCACATTTATTTGACTGATAAACGTATACTCGCATTTGAATGTCCATAAGATTTCAGATGTATACAGTGCAATAACGTTATCTGAAAACACTTGTATTGTAGAATAGTATAAATTACTGTAGATCTGCACTTATTTAAGCCTAATTATGGAATCTATTGTCTTTTTTCATCTCCCCAGCCTCTTATTCTGTACACCTACTGACCAGACACTCATGATTAACAGTAGAAAAAAATCATCCAAAGAAGACCTATTTTCCATATTTTTCTTTATTTAAAAATAAATACAGACAGGAAAATAAATATTTTTCTGTCTGAATTTATCTGTAAAAATTGAATTCTGGGAGCCCTGATTATTTATAATACACAATGTAAATGTATCCCTTCTTTGTCACTGAGGGCAGTGCTGAGTTTCCTGTGATCACAATGCATTGAATACAGAAAATACTAATCTTTTGTGTGATTGTTTTATTACACATACCAAAGAACATTTGGAAGACATTTCTAGCCTTGAAAACTCCCAAGTGTATTTGCCATGAAGGGTGAAACTCGTGTTGATTGTTACGTACCCGGAAAAGCCTTGAGAGAACCGGAACCTGTCATAGACTCAATCGATCTCTGTATTGGAATTTCCCAGAGCATTAAGGAAGTCTTTAAAAATGCGTATTAAGCTATCACCTATGAATGAGTCCCTGATGAAGTCCAATGGTGGGGACGAAATATGTTGGCTGGACTAACAACATGCATGTTTACAATTAAAGAGAAGCAAGAATAACAGAATTGAAGTCATCATTGGCCTGGATGGTCTCCTTTAAGTTGAAGATGGACTGAATGTGGACGTTTTTGTAACCTTCACCCCAAGAATACAAACTGTGCAGTACAATTTGCCGCGATTATTGGTTATTTGGAGTGCTTTCCCTTTACTTGTTTTTCTGAAAAACAGTCAAAACTACTGCAATGCACTGAATTAAAATATTCCTATTCGGCAACGGCAGTATCTTTTTAAACTTACTAAATGTATAGGTACCTTTAACCACCCATTCGAAATGTTAATTGAGTCTTAAATTAAAGGTCTATTAAGTCTTACGCTTATCAAGCACATCGGTTTACCAAGGTCCACTCCTTCTCCCATTACGGTAACACTTACGAGCTCACAAACACCTTTGCCTTTCCCAAAGTAGATTATAGAAAAAAACATAAGAAACATGTCTAAATACGGGTGGCTGCCAAAATACGTTCAGAATAATATGAAGGCCATGAGCTACGCTTATGATAACACCCTCCAGCGGATGGCACATTTATGCCTGAAAGAGGGGCTTAGAAAGGCCAGAGCCTAGCAAAACTCCGCGGCCGCGCACCATCTCCGCCCCTTCCGACACAAGACGGCGACGTGTAAGGGCGTCAGTGGCAACTTCGAAGCGAGAAGGATGGGCGGGACCAGGACTGGTGGGCGGGGCCGGCAGCTCTTCAGGCGGAGCCTTTATCATCTGGGAGGGGCACGTACGCGATGGGCGCGTTCTGCGTGCGTGCGGGTGTGGTTATTGGTTGTGGTTAGCAGCGTGGAGACAGAGGTGGTAGTGAGATGTTGGCCTTGTTCTCGAAGGTGTTGTCTTTCCTCTGGCGCCGGGCTGAGGATGGCGACAAGGCCAAGACTGCGAATCGTGAGTACTCGGGGGGTAATAATGAACCAGAGGAAGCGCTTGTAATGCTTAGGGGGAGGAACGTATGACATTATTAGGTCCTGCTGGTGACGAGTAATGACGTAGTACCTTAGTCTGGAGTAGTGGTGTATAGTATGAGTATTTAACATATTGCTGTCATAATATATTGTTATCCTGTATTTGGGTTGTGAATGCTTCACAGTGCTGGTGACTTCATCATGCCTTATGCGCCTGTAATTGTTATGCGGTCCGTTTTGTATTGTTTTATTAGCTATCACCATGTTAGAAACATAGATACCAGGTTTTCAGATTGCTTATGTGTGACACCTCCTATGTTGCTAGGGTTTTTATGTGTTACACTTTAGACACTTTATCATAAGTACACATAAGCAGGTATGTCCAGGTTATGAAACACATTTTACAGGTTAACCTCATTTGTGCAGTATGAGGCTCTAGAAATAGTTGCAATGCATGTAAAATGATGAGGCCTCTGTTGCAAGACATGCAGCTTATTTACACTCTGCACTGCATTGTAAGGGTTAATGTCTGCTTTGTAACTGCATCATGTCATGGCAATGACCTGCTGTCTCAGGACAAATAATCCCTGTACCACATTGTGAAGCGTGATACCTCACTCTCACACACTCCCCTCCCCTCATGTCCAAAAGCAAACGGAGGCGGCTCATTCTCCTGCATTGCACCCAAGAGGGGAATGACCTCCCCTAAACGCATCAGAGCCTCCTCCTTGCTCTTTATTTAAGTATCTGGGGAACCACATACCTGCCCAAGCACCTGGATCCACACTCTGGTCATTAATGTGCTATAAAAATCGATATAACATACTTTCAGCTATTGCCTGTTTTATCAAGTGCATTATGGTATTTGTTGTAGCATATTGTTAGAAATCGGGGGTCTCTAGTTGGCAGTGGTATACACCCTGCCCACGTAGGGACCCTTCCTTCTAGTCAGGATAAGAGAGTTACATACTTCGATAACCCTTGCCCACCCCCTTGGTGGCTTGGAACGAGCAGACAGGTTTATCTCTGAGGCAATGTGTAAAGTATTTCTACATAACACACACAGTAACACAGTAAAAACACTTCAAATGCACACCACACCAGTTTGGAAAAATAAAGTATCTTTATCTCACCCAAACAAGACCAAAACGACAAAAATCTCACATACACAACTCAAATTATGACTTTTGAGAGGTTTCAAGCAATTCTGTCCATTGGAAATTATGGATGCCTGATTATTACACAAATATCTCAAACACTTCAAAATTCACAAGGCAAAACAGCAGCAGAGGAGGGAAACGTCGGAAAACGCAGTAATGTGTCAATTCCTAAGTCCTTGCGGAGGCGATGCAACAGTTCTGCTGCACTCAGGAGAAGTGATGTGTCAAGCCCGGACTGTAGGGGAAGTAATGTGTCGATTCCAAAACGGTTCTGGTCTACGGGTGCTATGCCAGAGATGTATGGTGCACTGGTGCGATGCGTGGAAATCCGTACATGCTGGATGTCCATGCGGCAAACAGGCGCTGCGTCAATTTCTTCATCCCACAATGTGTTGTTTCTGTTAGTTGTACAGCAGGGCCTGCGTTAGAGTCAGGACAGTGATCTCTGACTTTGGAGACTGGTGCGCAGGACTCAGCATGAGGCGATTCTTCGGGCCGCTGGCAGTTGCTGCAGAGATTTCTTCAACCGCATCTGGCTGTGTGTCAAGAATTTTTCCCGCACATCGGTTATGCGTCAAAAAATTCAGCCGCAAGAAGGTCGAAGCTGTGATTTCGCAGGGTTCTTCAGTTCTTGATAGTTCTTTGCAACAGGAACAACCTTTAAGGGTCCAGAACTGAGTTTAGCACAACAAGGCAGGTCGGAACTCTCAGCAGTGGAATTCAAGGAAGCTGCAGATGAAATCTTCATGGCCCTGAGACTTCTTAACATGAGGCAAACTCTTACATCAAGCCCTTGGAGATCTTAAGCAGGATACCACAACAGGGCAAAAGTTCAGTTCTTTCCACTGCCCGCAGTCCGAAGCAGCAACTACAGGTCCACCCAGCAACACACAGAAAAGGATGCTGCACACTTCCTGGCAGCTCTTTGTCTTGGAGGGTCCTCTTAGTCCAGAAGTAATCCAGAGTTCTAGGGTTTTAGTTATAATAACTAAACCCCTTTTCCCTTTTGTTGTTTTTGTTCAGAAAGTCTCTTGCTACGTAAAACCTGTTCTGTCCTCCCTGGTCCAGCTTCACTACAGGGGGAAGAGACCGCATTGTGCAGAGCAGCCACAATCTATTCAGGTGCTAGTGATAACTCATCTCGCAACTCTAGCCCAGGATGACCCATCCACATATGTAGGGCACACCTCAGCTCCCTTTGTGTGAGTATCTAGATTGAATGCAAAAATAACCCCTGTCAGTCTAAAACCTGACACTGAATTCACAAGCAGGCAGAGGCACACAGGATGGTCAAACAAAAAAGTGCCCACTTTCTAAAAGTTTGTGTACTGGGGGTTGGGCTCTATCACTACCAACCAGAAAAGGCCCCTTCACTATGATTATATAACATAAGAATCTGGCTTCAACAGTTTGGAAAAGGTTGTTTTGAAAGACCCAAGTCAAATTAATTCATTACCTTGGTCTTTGTATTTATTTCACATATAATTATACAATTATTCACAAATTCATTTATTATTTATGATTGAAAATATGTCCTACAGGACAATTGTCATATTTTTCAATGAAGACCTTTGAAAACCACAAAAATTGTCAAAATATATATTTAAAAAAAAGTGTAATTAGACATAGAAACATTTATGACACTGTGAAGAAATTAATCAGTGCAAAGAAATTACAAAACAATAACCCAATAGAAGTATTTTAAACACAATCATATTGATGAAAACATTATTACACTACCAGTCTGACAAGATTAGAAACCAGAGGAATATGTCACTGATAATAAGATTTGTATTACCCTGTCACAAAAAAGCACAAGGATTGTTGGATCTCTCTTTATCCTAGTGCCGGATATGAGGCGGATCGGCTGGTCGCGACAACTGGTTGTTCACTCATGGACGCTTTAAAATAAACAAAGCAAGGGCATCCTTTCATCTATGCTGGTTAACAGGAGAAAATAATTAGAGAACAGTAATTTCCCCTCAATACGATGTATAGAGTTTTTATGACGTTTGGAAATTATTGGTCCCTCACTAGGATAAAAAGAGACTCAACCATCCTTGTGCTTTTCTGTGACAGAAGGGTTGAGAAAATGTCCAGTCTCGGTCCTGATGGGAACCCTGAAATTATAGGAGTACGGAACGCGTCGATAATAAAGGTTAGGGCAACAACAGAAGATGTTTTATGATTTTATGACGGCTAGTGGAAAACAAAATCAGAGCATCTACTCCACTCCCGATCTTTATTGCAAGAATCCCTGAGCCACTTTCAAGAGAGTCATACAAATCTTATTATCAGTGACTTATTCCTCTGGTTTGTGAATAATTATATGTAAAATAAATACACAAAGTAATGAATTAATTTCACTTGGGTCTTTCAAAATAAGGTATTCGAAATGTTGCAACCAGATTCTAATGTTATAGAATTACTTTCTAAAAGTGGCATTTTAACGCACAATTTTAACGCCTTATCCTTCCCTTTCTATGCACATGTTATGTTATGTTATGAGTTTGATTAAGCGCGAACAGCTGCCCCAGCAATGAGGCGTCCCGGCGCTAAAGAACCTTGAAAAACCTGCTGAGAGGAGTGGGGAGGTAAAAAAACTGAAGGCCTAAAACAGAGGGAACAAATGGGTTTTAAGTGCCTTCCTGAAGGGGGACAAATTGTTAATAGAACGGATGTTCGGTGGCAGGGAGTTCCAGAGTTTAGCCCCCAGAACTCTAAAGGAACGGCCCCCAACACGACAAAGTTTCGTTCGAGGGACAGTCACAAGATGTTGGCCTAGGGAGCGCAAATTGCGTTGAGGGGTGTAAGGTACCAAGAGAGGGCGTAGAAGTTCAGGGCATTCAGATTTGAGAATTTTAAAAGCAATGGTGAGGGTCTTAAATTTAATTCTGGATTCTATGGGAAGCCAGTGTAGTCTTTGGATAGTAGCTCTTGTGGAGCACTTGCGGGGGAGGCCCACCACGGCCCTTGCTGCTGAGTTTTGTACCCGTTGCAGGCGTGCTGTTTCTGCTTTATTAGCGCCCAGGAATAGGACACTGGCGTAATCCAGCCGGGATAAAATAGTGGATTGGATTATCAGTTGGCGTGTTTTTGAGTCAAAAAATCCAAGTATTGGATTGAGGCTCCTCAGCAGGCCCACACAGGTAGCGGCCACTTTCTTTGTGTGGGTCTGAAAGCTGAGCGAAGAGTCCAGCTATACACCCAAGTTTTTCACCAGGGTTTTAGGGGATGGAATGGGGCCCAGTACAGAAGGCCACCAGTAATCACTCCAAAGACTGGTGTTCTTTCCGAGGAGCAACACCTCCGTCTTTCCTGCGTTCAGCTATAGGCAGTTGTCCGTCATCCACTAGGCAACTGCAGCCAGGCCATCCCTAAATCTCGTAGCCGAGTTCGAGGGGCCCTCAGTGAGAGTGATGACCAGCTGTGTGTCGTCGGCGTACGACACCAGCGTGAGGTCCCACTTCTTGGCTACTGCCGAGAGAGGCTGAACATAGAGATTTAAAAGGGATGGACTGAGTGCAGAGCCCTGGGGAACCCCTTGTCTGATGGAGTGGGACCGGGAAATAAACGGAGGAGCTGAGACCCGAAAGGATCTATCCTTCAAGAAAGAACGGAACCAGTCAAGGGCGAAATCACAAATCCCTATAGCCTCAAGGCGTCTTAGCAGGATGTTATGGGACACCGTGTCAAAGGCTGCGCTAAGGTCAAGTAGAATCAGCGCAGCACTCTGACCGGCATCTAATATCTTTCGGAGGTGTTCAGTGGTGGACAGAAGGGCAGACTCGGTACTATGACCAGGCCTGAACCCATTCTGGGAAGGATCCAAGATGTTGTTCAGGGCCATGTGGTGGGACAAGACATTATTTACGTGGGCTTCTGCTAGCTTGGATACCCAGGGGAGCAGCGAGATGGGTCTAAAATTTTCCAACTTTGTGGGATCTAAAGTGGGCTTTTTAATAATAGGGGTAACCCAAGCCTGTTTTCAGCAAGTTGGGACTACAGCTGAGGAAAAGGAGAGATTGAGTAGCGTAGCCAGGGGAGGGAGAAAAAACTCTAAGGACTCAAGAAATTGGGCCGGTCTCATGGGATCTGTAGGGGAGCCGGACTTAACCTTTCTACAGAGTTTGGATAGATCATCATAGGAAATCTCAGGTAAACGTGACATCCTAGTGCCGATGATAGATGGATTAGAAGGATTAGTAGGATCGGGAGAGTCCTGTGAGAAGGCACTATAGATTTTCCTCACCTTATCTATAAAGAAAGCGTCGATATCTTCACACTGTTCAGTGGAGGTAATACAGGAGGCTGTATTGCCGCAGTTTTGAAGTTTTTGCACCAGTTTAAAAATAGTTTTTGTAGGATTAGTGCTCGAGTTGATTTCTTTAGCGTAGAAGGACGCGCGCGCAGCGCGTATGGCTTTGTGATAGTTTCAATTTGGACAGGTAAAGAGCTTTGTCCCCGTCCTTGTACTCCTTTCTCCAACTACGCTCCGCTACTTTACACTCTTTCCGCATAATTTTTAGATTTTCATTGTACCCTGGGTTACTGGGGGAACTGCGTCCTTTTGTCCATTTAGCTGGTATGAGGGTATCAAGTCCCTTAGTGATCCAGTCCTGAAATGCCGCGTAGGACGAGTTAATGTCCCCAGTGGCATTATAGCGAAATTCTCCCAAAGTGGTGAGAAGATCATCGGTTTGTAGTAAATGCCATGGTCTCTTAAGACGAGAGGTAGATACTTCTTTCTTGGGCAGTTCTCTTATCATTGTCGTAAATCTGATAAGAAAGTGGTCGGTCCATCCCATGGGTTTGGGTGGGTCCGCCCTGGCCTCCAAGATGTTGGTGAAGACAGGGTCTAGTAAGTGACCAGCGGAATGTGTGGTAGTGTGGATAAGTGGAGTTAGCTGTAAGGCGGCAAAATCCGCGAGAAGATTTTTAACGGTGGGGTCTAGGGTGGAGTCGTAATGGAGATTAAGATCTCCCAAGATAGTGAAGTTGGGTGAGGTCACCACTAGAGCATGGGCCACCTCTAGAAGTTCCTCAATGAACTTAGAGGAGGGACCCGGAGGTCGATAGATCTAAAGCCCGGAGAGGGAAAAATGGGGGCCCGTTGTAATTTTGAAACGGGCACCTTCACATCCCTTGATACCTTCCTTAGTGAAGGAGCAGGTGTATAGCGATTTGTATATGACAGCTATGCCCCCTCCCCTGGTGTCTCTATTGATAGACTTCATAGAGAAACCTTCCGGTAGCGTAAGGCATGGGATGCTGGTCAGATCGTCCTGGAGCCAGGTCTCACATAGGAAGAGAATATCCGGATTCTCGTCGATTAGGAGAGAGTTAACTTCAGGGTGATGTTTTACAAGGGACCTGACATTCAGCTGGAGGACCGTAAGGGGAATGTGTTTAAGCCCACTGGCTTTGTGTCCAGACAAACAGGGTTCGGGAGTGTCAAAATTGCAGGACTTACATTGTAGGCCAGTCTGTCCTAGGCAGCCGACCAGCTTATTGCATCTCTGGGCCGGGTTCAAAGCGAGTAGATGCTCCTTATCGTATCGGTAAGCATCCCGTAAAGTTTGAGCAGGGGGACAGGCGAGAGGCGATGTCTTGGCGATGACGGGCGTAGACGGGCTTGCCTTAAGCGCGCCCGCTGCGCCCGTCCGCTGCGCGTACGGTGTATACACATAATATCAAGGGGACAATGAGGGCGGGGGGCATGGCCTCGAGTGGGCGTGGCCTCGCGGCTCGCCGTCAATGGCGGCGTGAAATGTTTGTTTGCTCGATCCCGCAGCGAGCGCTAAATCCGCTGTGCGGTGAGTTAAGTAAGCAGAGTCCTGTGGTGCCAGAAAGGTGAGTGCTATTAAAATCAGCAGGTAAACAGTGACACACAAATTTTAAAAATGGACAGAAAGACTCCCGGCTTCCGCCTCAGGAGGGTAGCAGGTTCTAACTCAAGACGCTCAAATTCAGCGTTTTTAAGCAGATCAGGGCGGGGGGCGTGGCCTCGAGAGGGCGTGGCCTCGCAGCTTGCCGTCAATGGCGGCGAGAAATGTTTGTTTGCTCGATTCCGCAGCCAGCGCTAAATCCGCTGTGCGGTGAGTTAAGTGAGCAGAGTCCTGTGGTGCCAGAAAGGTGAGTGCTATTAAAATCAGCAGGTAAACAGTGACACACAAATTTTAACAAGCATTTGCAATGCAATAGGTCTCGCATTAGGAAATTTTGAGCTATTGGTATTGATAATGACACATTTTTTATTTTTGTGTTGGTTTTGAAAATAGCTAAATTAATAGCTTTGTCATTTACAATGCCAATAGTTATAACTTTCGCAAATGTGACACCTATAGCATTTGTAATGCAATATGTGTTGTATTTACGTGACTTAGATGTATTGCTATTACAAATAACAATGGCTTTTAATTTTTTTAATAATTAATACTTAAATAAAGTTATTGTAATTTATAATAGCAATAGCTTAAACTTTTGTAAATAACTTTTGTGAAGATTGTGTTGGGTGTATTTTATTGTGACGAAAATCCAAGACCAGAAGTGAAATATTCACATCTTTTTGTGACATTTGTAATAAAGGTTGAGACATTGAGAGAACATATTTGAACCAGTTGTTGAATGGATGCACAAATTGATGCTGTGGTGCCCCTGAGTGATACTGTGGTGATGCTATAGAGTGAGTGCGATAGATGGAGTGAGTGCGATAGATGGAGTGAGTGCGATAGATGGAGTGAGTGCGATAGATGGAGTGAGTGCGATAGATGGAGTGAGTGCGATAGATGGAGTGAGTGCGATAGATGGAGTGAGTGCGATAGATGGAGTGAGTGCGATAGATGGAGTGAGTGCGATAGATGGAGTGAGTGCGATAGATGGAGTGAGTGCGATAGATGGAGTGAGTGCGATAGATGGAGTGAGTGCGATAGATGGAGTGAGTGCGATAGATGGAGTGAGTGCGATAGATGGAGTGAGTGCGATAGATGGAGTGAGTGCGATAGATGGAGTGAGTGCGATAGATGGAGTGAGTGCGATAGATGGAGTGAGTGCGATAGATGGAGTGAGTGCGATAGATGGAGTGAGTGCGATAGATGGAGTGAGTGCGATAGATGGAGTGAGTGCGATAGATGGAGTGAGTGCGATAGATGGAGTGAGTGCGATAGATGGAGTGAGTGCGATAGATGGAGTGAGTGCGATAGATGGAGTGAGTGCGATAGATGGAGTGAGTGCGATAGATGGAGTGAGTGCGATAGATGGAGTGAGTGCGATAGATGGAGTGAGTGCGATAGATGGAGTGAGTGCGATAGATGGAGTGAGTGCGATAGATGGAGTGAGTGCGATAGATGGAGTGAGTGCGATAGATGGAGTGAGTGCGATAGATGGAGTGAGTGCGATAGATGGAGTGAGTGCGATAGATGGAGTGAGTGCGATAGATGGAGTGAGTGCGATAGATGGAGTGAGTGCGATAGATGGAGTGAGTGCGATAGATGGAGTGAGTGCGATAGATGGAGTGAGTGCGATAGATGGAGTGAGTGCGATAGATGGAGTGAGTGCGATAGATGGAGTGAGTGCGATAGATGGAGTGAGTGCGATAGATGGAGTGAGTGCGATAGATGGAGTGAGTGCGATAGATGGAGTGAGTGCGATAGATGGAGTGAGTGCGATAGATGGAGTGAGTGCGATAGATGGAGTGAGTGCGATAGATGGAGTGAGTGCGATAGATGGAGTGAGTGCGATAGATGGAGTGAGTGCGATAGATGGAGTGAGTGCGATAGATGGAGTGAGTGCGATAGATGGAGTGAGTGCGATAGATGGAGTGAGTGCGATAGATGGAGTGAGTGCGATAGATGGAGTGAGTGCGATAGATGGAGTGAGTGCGATAGATGGAGTGAGTGCGATAGATGGAGTGAGTGCGATAGATGGAGTGAGTGCGATAGATGGAGTGAGTGCGATAGATGGAGTGAGTGCGATAGATGGAGTGAGTGCGATAGATGGAGTGAGTGCGATAGATGGAGTGAGTGCGATAGATGGAGTGAGTGCGATAGATGGAGTGAGTGCGATAGATGGAGTGAGTGCGATAGATGGAGTGAGTGCGATAGATGGAGTGAGTGCGATAGATGGAGTGAGTGCGATAGATGGAGTGAGTGCGATAGATGGAGTGAGTGCGATAGATGGAGTGAGTGCGATAGATGGAGTGAGTGCGATAGATGGAGTGAGTGCGATAGATGGAGTGAGTGCGATAGATGGAGTGAGTGCGATAGATGGAGTGAGTGCGATAGATGGAGTGAGTGCGATAGATGGAGTGAGTGCGATAGATGGAGTGAGTGCGATAGATGGAGTGAGTGCGATAGATGGAGTGAGTGCGATAGATGGAGTGAGTGCGATAGATGGAGTGAGTGCGATAGATGGAGTGAGTGCGATAGATGGAGTGAGTGCGATAGATGGAGTGAGTGCGATAGATGGAGTGAGTGCGATAGATGGAGTGAGTGCGATAGATGGAGTGAGTGCGATAGATGGAGTGAGTGCGATAGATGGAGTGAGTGCGATAGATGGAGTGAGTGCGATAGATGGAGTGAGTGCGATAGATGGAGTGAGTGCGATAGATGGAGTGAGTGCGATAGATGGAGTGAGTGCGATAGATGGAGTGAGTGCGATAGATGGAGTGAGTGCGATAGATGGAGTGAGTGCGATAGATGGAGTGAGTGCGATAGATGGAGTGAGTGCGATAGATGGAGTGAGTGCGATAGATGGAGTGAGTGCGATAGATGGAGTGAGTGCGATAGATGGAGTGAGTGCGATAGATGGAGTGAGTGCGATAGATGGAGTGAGTGCGATAGATGGAGTGAGTGCGATAGATGGAGTGAGTGCGATAGATGGAGTGAGTGCGATAGATGGAGTGAGTGCGATAGATGGAGTGAGTGCGATAGATGGAGTGAGTGCGATAGATGGAGTGAGTGCGATAGATGGAGTGAGTGCGATAGATGGAGTGAGTGCGATAGATGGAGTGAGTGCGATAGATGGAGTGAGTGCGATAGATGGAGTGAGTGCGATAGATGGAGTGAGTGCGATAGATGGAGTGAGTGCGATAGATGGAGTGAGTGCGATAGATGGAGTGAGTGCGATAGATGGAGTGAGTGCGATAGATGGAGTGAGTGCGATAGATGGAGTGAGTGCGATAGATGGAGTGAGTGCGATAGATGGAGTGAGTGCGATAGATGGAGTGAGTGCGATAGATGGAGTGAGTGCGATAGATGGAGTGAGTGCGATAGATGGAGTGAGTGCGATAGATGGAGTGAGTGCGATAGATGGAGTGAGTGCGATAGATGGAGTGAGTGCGATAGATGGAGTGAGTGCGATAGATGGAGTGAGTGCGATAGATGGAGTGAGTGCGATAGATGGAGTGAGTGCGATAGATGGAGTGAGTGCGATAGATGGAGTGAGTGCGATAGATGGAGTGAGTGCGATAGATGGAGTGAGTGCGATAGATGGAGTGAGTGCGATAGATGGAGTGAGTGCGATAGATGGAGTGAGTGCGATAGATGGAGTGAGTGCGATAGATGGAGTGAGTGCGATAGATGGAGTGAGTGCGATAGATGGAGTGAGTGCGATAGATGGAGTGAGTGCGATAGATGGAGTGAGTGCGATAGATGGAGTGAGTGCGATAGATGGAGTGAGTGCGATAGATGGAGTGAGTGCGATAGATGGAGTGAGTGCGATAGATGGAGTGAGTGCGATAGATGGAGTGAGTGCGATAGATGGAGTGAGTGCGATAGATGGAGTGAGTGCGATAGATGGAGTGAGTGCGATAGATGGAGTGAGTGCGATAGATGGAGTGAGTGCGATAGATGGAGTGAGTGCGATAGATGGAGTGAGTGCGATAGATGGAGTGAGTGCGATAGATGGAGTGAGTGCGATAGATGGAGTGAGTGCGATAGATGGAGTGAGTGCGATAGATGGAGTGAGTGCGATAGATGGAGTGAGTGCGATAGATGGAGTGAGTGCGATAGATGGAGTGAGTGCGATAGATGGAGTGAGTGCGATAGATGGAGTGAGTGCGATAGATGGAGTGAGTGCGATAGATGGAGTGAGTGCGATAGATGGAGTGAGTGCGATAGATGGAGTGAGTGCGATAGATGGAGTGAGTGCGATAGATGGAGTGAGTGCGATAGATGGAGTGAGTGCGATAGATGGAGTGAGTGCGATAGATGGAGTGAGTGCGATAGATGGAGTGAGTGCGATAGATGGAGTGAGTGCGATAGATGGAGTGAGTGCGATAGATGGAGTGAGTGCGATAGATGGAGTGAGTGCGATAGATGGAGTGAGTGCGATAGATGGAGTGAGTGCGATAGATGGAGTGAGTGCGATAGATGGAGTGAGTGCGATAGATGGAGTGAGTGCGATAGATGGAGTGAGTGCGATAGATGGAGTGAGTGCGATAGATGGAGTGAGTGCGATAGATGGAGTGAGTGCGATAGATGGAGTGAGTGCGATAGATGGAGTGAGTGCGATAGATGGAGTGAGTGCGATAGATGGAGTGAGTGCGATAGATGGAGTGAGTGCGATAGATGGAGTGAGTGCGATAGATGGAGTGAGTGCGATAGATGGAGTGAGTGCGATAGATGGAGTGAGTGCGATAGATGGAGTGAGTGCGATAGATGGAGTGAGTGCGATAGATGGAGTGAGTGCGATAGATGGAGTGAGTGCGATAGATGGAGTGAGTGCGATAGATGGAGTGAGTGCGATAGATGGAGTGAGTGCGATAGATGGAGTGAGTGCGATAGATGGAGTGAGTGCGATAGATGGAGTGAGTGCGATAGATGGAGTGAGTGCGATAGATGGAGTGAGTGCGATAGATGGAGTGAGTGCGATAGATGGAGTGAGTGCGATAGATGGAGTGAGTGCGATAGATGGAGTGAGTGCGATAGATGGAGTGAGTGCGATAGATGGAGTGAGTGCGATAGATGGAGTGAGTGCGATAGATGGAGTGAGTGCGATAGATGGAGTGAGTGCGATAGATGGAGTGAGTGCGATAGATGGAGTGAGTGCGATAGATGGAGTGAGTGCGATAGATGGAGTGAGTGCGATAGATGGAGTGAGTGCGATAGATGGAGTGAGTGCGATAGATGGAGTGAGTGCGATAGATGGAGTGAGTGCGATAGATGGAGTGAGTGCGATAGATGGAGTGAGTGCGATAGATGGAGTGAGTGCGATAGATGGAGTGAGTGCGATAGATGGAGTGAGTGCGATAGATGGAGTGAGTGCGATAGATGGAGTGAGTGCGATAGATGGAGTGAGTGCGATAGATGGAGTGAGTGCGATAGATGGAGTGAGTGCGATAGATGGAGTGAGTGCGATAGATGGAGTGAGTGCGATAGATGGAGTGAGTGCGATAGATGGAGTGAGTGCGATAGATGGAGTGAGTGCGATAGATGGAGTGAGTGCGATAGATGGAGTGAGTGCGATAGATGGAGTGAGTGCGATAGATGGAGTGAGTGCGATAGATGGAGTGAGTGCGATAGATGGAGTGAGTGCGATAGATGGAGTGAGTGCGATAGATGGAGTGAGTGCGATAGATGGAGTGAGTGCGATAGATGGAGTGAGTGCGATAGATGGAGTGAGTGCGATAGATGGAGTGAGTGCGATAGATGGAGTGAGTGCGATAGATGGAGTGAGTGCGATAGATGGAGTGAGTGCGATAGATGGAGTGAGTGCGATAGATGGAGTGAGTGCGATAGATGGAGTGAGGGCGATAGATGGAGTGAGGGCGATAGATGGAGGGAGGGCGATAGATGGAGTGAGGGCGATAGAGGGAGGGCGATAGATGGAGTGAGTGCGATAGAGGGAGGGCGATAGATAGAGGGTGATAGATAGACAGAGGGAGGGCGATAGATAGACAGATAGATAGAGTGAGGGCGATAGATAGATTGTTGTGTGTGGGGTTGAGTGTGGCTGAGTGTGGTTGTGTGCTTGTGGTAGTGTGTAGTTTTGTGGGTGTTGTGTGTGTGGGTGGGGGGGTTGTGTGTGTGGGGTTGTATGTGTGTGGGGTTGTATGGGGGGGGTTGCATGGGGGGGTTGCATGTGTGGGGTGTTGTGTGTGTTTGGTGTGTGTGGGGGGTGTTGTGTGTGGGGTGTTGTGTGTGTGTGAGGGGTTGTGTGTGGGGGGATGGGGGGTGTGGGGTTGTGTGTGGGGGGTGTGTGTGGGGTGGTGTCGGTGTGTGTGGGGGGGGTGGGGGTTTGGGTGAGGGTGTGTGTGTGTGGCGTTGTGTGTGGGGTGGTGTGTGTTACTGGGCATTCCACTTTATTTGTGTGTGCCTCAGAGACTCCCTCTGGCAAAAGTGACCGGATTGGGGAACAGGGTAAACAACGGTATTAAAGCGCTGTCTGAAACAGAACGGTATTGAAGCGCTGTATGAAACGGAATGTTGTTTATCTGGAAAGCAACCACAAACCGGTAAAACGATGCACTTGTTAAGAGTAGACAAGTGGTGGAAGGGAAGAACTGATATAAGTGCACTCGAATCTTAAGTTACCAACTGTGACATGAAAGTGAAGCTAATCAGAATATATAAAGAGGGCTTTATGAAAGAAATCTGTTAACATTAAGTTTCACAGTACTCAGTTTTTTCTTATTATTATAAATGATTATAGACGAAAACAATGTGTTTTCCATTTTGTGTTTTTTACAGGACAGGTACGTAAGATTATTAGTCCTTCGAGTGACTCCCCAGGATGTCTGTCATAGCTACTGATGATAATCTACGGTGCCATGATCCGCCGTTTACAAGCATCCAAATTATTTTGTCACTATGCCCACAATTCGTAAGGCTACCTTTGGCGTACAGCTGAGAAATGCTACTGGATCGCTGTCCCTTGGGATGGTTGTTGAAAAGACATTCGGCCATTTCGGCGCCTTTGCATACCGTGCATTTGCAAGCAAAGGAGTCACTGGAAAAACAGCATGTTCAAAAATACATCGACTGGGCACATTTCACGAGTTTTGGATGCCTCTGAATCCATGTATGTTGTGGTGGCAGTCACAACCGTGCATGTCGCACACAACTCATGCATTCAGCAGAAGCTGTATACATTCCTAAGGGCAGTTAAATGGATATAATCCACCGATCTATTGAAACGTGCTTGTGGTACTCGAGTAAGCACAAAGGGGAGTCTAAATAATGCAAAACACGAGGAAATTAATTTTAATCTTAAAACACATATATCCTGCAACAAAAGCCTTTAAATTAGAAAGCTCTGAATAATTATCTTGTGCGCTGTAGTAATATCCGGTCTAGACTAATTGCATGCAGGTAAACAGGTCGGTGTAATTTTTTGTGCATGTGCGTAGGCATGAGACATGTCTGTGGGCAGGCGCTACATTCAGAACGGAGAAAAGCAGCCGAAGCTCTGAGCAGGAGGCAGCACATGATTAATTGTTGTGACAGATGGCGAGTTACTATACCTGCAGAGAGCTTGCGCACACAGCCAAACCAGACACACACACACCACATCCCGGGCATGCCGCAATTAGCTACTATTCCCAATGCAAAGGAGGGAAGGAGCACCCCTCAAAGCAGTTACAGGCCAAGGCAACATTCCTGAATGCCTCACTTCGTAGGGTGTGGGAGAGCGGGGTGAGAAAATACAAAGCACATCACCGTGCCGCAGCTCCTCACAAACTGCTGGGCTGGGAGACTCGAGTCCGCGGAAGCTCCTAACACTCCGGGCACCACACTCCCAGCAGAGCGATCGCTCCGCAATCAGCCGCAGCCAACACATCAGTAATAGGTATATTGGGTATTATAATAAATATTATGGAATATAAACCACAATGCTCGAACAGCGGGCGTGGAGGAGGGGAATGTGAAAATACACGGCATGCTCACAGAGGCCACCTGAGGTCAACTCGTTAACCGGCAGCTGGAATGGGTGGAGAATTAAACAGGCAGCCTATTTTTTGTGGTGGGAGGGAGGGCCTCCTACGTGGGGATCGAGTTTTTTAGATAAAAGCACAGCGCTCATAAAATAGGTATGCGCTGAATAGGGAGATCGAGTTTTGAAGATGAAAGCACAGCACTCATGAAATGGGCACTGCGCTAAATAGTGTAAATGAAATGGGCACCGCAATAAAAACCAGATCTTAGAAGGTAGCGAAAGCAACCAGCCGCCCGGCCGGACAGCCAATTGCATCGCGGCCCGGCCGGAAGTCCCGCCTCCTCGAGCACCCGAGAAAGGAGAGGAAAAGTCTTCCCGCGGCCCGGGGCTCCCGTGAGCTGCGGAGTGCCCCGGAGCCGCCTGCGCAGAGGAGTAGCTTTTGTCCCGCGGCCCCGGAGAAGAGCTGCAGAGCCGAGGAGTCACACCGGGAGCAAAGAGAAGTGCTGCGGAAAGAGCCCCGAGGAGCGGGAGCTCTCGTGTAGCCCCCGCCAGCAGAGCCCGGTGCCGGTGAGTGTTGTCAGGTGGGGGGGAGAGCTGCAGCGGGGGCGGGGGAGGGGGGGGAGAGCTGCGGCGGGGGCGGGGGAGGGGGGGGAGATGTCTCTGTATGTATGCGGCGGCCGGGGGCGCTTCTGTGTATGCGGCAGGGCGGGGGGAATGTCTCTGTATGTGTACGTGCGTGTGCACATTAGATGCAGGCAAAGCGCGCTCACGAGGTCAAAAGGCACTCCACATGAACAAACAGACCCATTGACGCGTGCACTTTGAAAGTGAAACTGACTAAAGCAAGCGCCCGGCCCACGTTAAAAAAAAAAAACACACACGCATTAGATGCAGTCAAGGCGCGCTCAAGAGGTCTAATCTCCAGCAGAAGAAATTCGAAACAGTCTGCTGTCCACATTCCCCGACATTCCCCAGAAAGCGGCAACATAAGTTGTCTCCCTAGACAGCAAAAGCTTCGCTTTTGCTTTCGTCTAGGCGAGACCTAAAAATGGACAGAGAGACTCCCGGCTTCCGCCTCAGGTGGGTAGCAGGTTCACATCAGACACCCTATGGTAGTTCCAAGGTACCCCCCTGGGCAGGGTGCAGTGCATGTGAAAGGTAGGACTTGTAATGAGTTCTGTACCATGTCCTGACCGTGAAATACTCTCCATTTCTTTTTTTCACTGTTGAAAGATCATCTTGCCCAGAGGACAGAATGGGGAGGCTGTGTAATATGTTTCCAGCCTATCTTCCCAAAGGATTAAAATGGAGAGGTGACGTTTAGTGTGCCTGAACTCACAATTCAATAATACATCTTTTGTGAAGGTGGTTTTTGCATTGTATGTTTAGAAACCACTGTTTTGGAAGTGGCTGGGCTTTTGTGCTCTAACATTTCTGTGTGTCTCTGCCTGGCTGTGGATTGACTGTCTGGATTTAAAAGTGATAGGATCTGGGGAATGCCTTGACCCAGGGGAGGAGGTGAGACAGCAACAGGCTGACCTGCATCTGTAGTGTAGGGGGGAGGAGTAACCCCTGGAGGTGAAGAGGCCTGGGTTGCTGCCATAAAACAATGGCTCCATCTC
This sequence comes from Lissotriton helveticus, assembly GCF_964261635.1. Taxonomy (NCBI): domain Eukaryota; kingdom Metazoa; phylum Chordata; class Amphibia; order Caudata; family Salamandridae; genus Lissotriton; species Lissotriton helveticus. The sequence goes on from NC_136057.1 coordinate 1,150,315,700, forward strand.
CTGCTGAGTGATTAAGGGTCCAGACCCCCACTATCAAAGGAAGATGGTGTCACTGGCAGGGAGACACCCAGAACTGGTTTGGACAGGGGTCAATGTCCCCTGAACACAAATACTTCAAAGACTTTGAGGGGTGTAACTATGAGAGCTGAAGCCCCTGAACTTTGGAAAAAGGTTTGATCAAGACTGAAAAGGATTTAAACAACATCGTGGTTAAGAGGAACCTCTGCCAAGGAAGAGCCAGCTGAAGAGACTGAAGGAAAGGACTGACCCTTGCTGTGTGTCCTGGGGCTGGCCTGCAGTTTGCTGATGTAACCGAGGAGAGGCTAAGGGACATTGCTGTGTGCTGTGTCCCCCTGTTTGAAAGGACTTTGCTGTGTGCTGTGTCCTGAAGTAACTTGTGCCCAAGAGCCCGAGGAGAGCTGCCTCCCCCCGGTTGTGGAAACTCTGGAACACAAATGTTCCCAGGTGTGTCTCAGCAATGCTGTGTGCGTGTGCTTTTTGCAGACTGAGACCCTCGTAAGAATACCCCTGTGATCGTGGGCACCTGTAGTCCAAGCCAGTCTCAGTGACGCTGTGTGCGTGTGCTTTGTGCAATCTGAGCCCTTCGTGAGGATTGTCCTGTGATCGTGTGCACCTGGAGTCCAAGTGAGTCTCAGCAACGCTTTGTGCTTTGTGCAGCCTGAGACCTTCGTGAGGATTGCCCTGTTATTGTGCACACCCGTAGTCCAAGTGAGTCTCAGCGACGCTGTATGCGTGGGCTTTGTGCAGCATGACACCCTTGTGAGGATTACCCTGTGATCGTGTGCACCCGGAACTCAAGTGAGTCTCAGTGACTCTGTGTGCATGTGCTTCTTGCAGCCTGAGACCTTCGTGAGGATTGCCCCGTGACCGGACACACCCGAAGCTCTAGTGAGTCTCAGCGACACTGTGTGCGTGTGCCCTGTTGCAGCCTGAGATCTTCGTTAGCACCAACGGCCTGGACTGGCATCCCCAGAGGAGTTGTGGCGCCGCCCCGAGCCAAAGTTGCTAGAGCGGGACCTCAAACCAACCCGGTCGGGGGAGGGCCCGAGTCCCACTGCCCGGAATCCACAAAGTAGCATCGGAGGCCCAAGTCGAGAGGAGAGGAGAGCGAGGTCGCACCCCCCAGGTAACGCATGTCGCCGCCTGGGGCGGGCTCGAAGAGAGACGCTCTCAGCCTCTCCCATTTTTGCAGCGCGAGCCTCTGCTTCAGCTCGCATCGCGGCCCGTGTTTGCCAAGGAGTGGCAGTACCGGGGCTGGAGTGCGGACTGCACTTTGGTTTACACCATACCCGTGTTGGGGGCATATGCTGGCGGAAGCTGACCGCAAGTCAGAACAAGTGGTGGAGAGACCGTCTGAAGCACCGTGCATTGCATTATTTCTGCATTAGGAACTGCCTGGTTGTTGCATTGCACTATTTTTGCATAACAAACTACCTGATTGTTGCATTACGTATTGCAGTAGTTTGCACAATGAACTACCTGACTGTTGCTTTACGCATTATTTTGGCATTACGAACTGCTTGATTGTTGCATAACAAACTGCATTATTTTTACATTGTGAATTGCTTGATTCTTGCATTACGAACTGCATAGCATTGCATTAGAACTGCATTGGATCATCTAGAATTGCTCATTAATACCGCCAGAACCTACAAGGGCTGACTGGCCGAATAACCGGCCAGGAGGAATATTACAAATACGCACATGTTAGATTTATATGGTGTGGTCTCATTGTATATCTTTTTATATAAACATATACTTGTTTTTTTTTATCAAACTGGTGTGGAGTCCATTTGTGTGTCAGCATTGGGTTACTGAGAGCATGGTTGCAAATACTTTACACACTTTCCTTGAAGATAAGCCTGGCTGCTCGTGCCAAGCTACCGAGGAGGTGAGCAGGGGCTATCTGAGAAGGTGTCCTTCATTTCCCTGACGTGAAAGCAAGGGTCCTTATTTGGCCTAAGGTACCTACCTCAGACAACTAGAAACCCCCAGTTCTAACATTGGTGGTTAGCGGTTTGAGAATTGAACGTGTATTTGCAAATTCACTCACCGTAATTGGTGTACATCACTAGTTAGTGCAGATCACGATGTAACCACATATTGTGTTTTTATTTTTGGTTCTATTTTTGAGCGACCTTTAAGCCACACATCATGTCTCAGAGGAGTCGGGTACCCAGTGAGGTTGCAGAATTGGAGTTCGACATTAAGGCATAGCTTGCCTACAAAGTTGGTCAATTGAGGCAATTCTGCAGAGCTTTGGGATGTCCCATGAAAAGTAGCGCCAAGAAGGAGGAGCTGTAAACGGCCTTGAGGGCCTGGTGGGAAGTCAAAGGGGGTCAGGAGATGGGTGATGTTGAGGTGGATGAGGATGACCCAGGGAATGGATTTGGTCCACAGGATTTGCCAGTGGAAGGACCAGTATCAGGGGCTGGTAGTAACCATTCAGGGAGGAGTTTTCCCCCAGAGGAGCTGGGAAAAAGTGAGTGCACTTGCAATGTCGACATGGAAGTTAAAAGCTGCATCCGCAGACACTGCAATGGCAGGTTTGAAACACATTTAAAAGGCTACCGGTGTGGGTGGCGCCATCAGTATTACAGGCCCAATAATAGCATTTGATTTTCATGCACCCACCGTGCACTTTACTAGGGACTTACCAGTAAATCAAATCTGCCAGTCATGGATAACAAATCATAATTTACACAGGGAGCACTTGCACTTTTGCACTGATCAGCAGTGGCAAAGTGCCCAGAGTACCTAAACCAGAAAACATGAAATCCAGCAAACAGTCAAAAAATACAGGAGGTGAGTAAGCATGGGCGGATTTTGCGGATCCACGATCCGCGGATCGTGGATCCGCAAAATCGGCGGATTTTGCGGATTTGCGGATCCGCGGATTTGGGCATTTGGTCCCTTGGGTGAGCTGTCCATCATAGTGGGTCAATGGCGGGAAGACGGTGCACACCGCGAGTGTGTGGGCGGGGCTTCCATGCGAGTGCACAATCATGCCTCTTGTGTGTTTTTAAAAGGTCTGAGACCGATCAGAGCAGTAGATGAAGAGACAGAAGCTCCTGGTCACAGGAACAGCAACGAGGATTGCGCTCGTGAAAGTCAAGGATGCAAAGGCCTCTATCCAGCATCACAGCTGATTTTCGACGGTAGATTTGGGAAGAAGGCACACTTGACAGAAGCTCCTGGTCACAGGAAGGGCATGTTGTAAATATTTTACGATGGCGCCGGCAAGCTGCCAGCGCCATCCTAAAATAGTAACTAAATTAGCTTCAACAGGAAGCTCTAATAGAGCACCTGCTTTATTTTATCTATTAGAGCTTCCTGTTGAAGCTAACTTAGTAACTATTTTAGGATGGTGCTGGCAGCTTGCCGGCGCCATCGTAAAATAGTTACAACAGGCCAGCCAGGCTTCAACTTTTGCCCCCGGAAATCGCCGCTCGCGGATTTGCGAATTCTCGGTAAATTCGCGGGAGTTCGCGGATCGCAAATTTACCGAAAATTCACAAAATCCGCGAGCGGAACGGGTTCTGCGCCCATACTTAGAGGTGAGGCAAAAAAGACAGGGGAAACCACACCAAGGACGCCAGGTCTAACACATATTATATGGGATGTTGGCAACGAAGCCAGAACTTCTGAAAATGTGTTGCAGGTCATTTAACTCATTACACCTGTTGCTCAAATAGGGTGATTGAGATGAGGAGGGTATAGAGCATGTGACATATTTTTGAGTTTTTGGAGAACTGGAGCGATATTAAAGTAAAACGCCAGCTTTAAATGTGGGGATATGGAAGTTGCTGGTTTGTCAGATGTTGCAGCTTCTACCACAGACAGTTTGTTTGGGCTGTTTTGGAGACTTTTAAACAGATTTTTCTATAAAGGTACACATAACAATCTGTACTAATCCAAACTGTGGTCTTTTTAAACACATCTCAGGAGCTGGCACAGTACACACTTTAGGTTCTTGTTGGTTTTGTCGCTTATACTGTACAGATTAATTTCTTTCAGCATGTGTTTGTTGCTTGGATATATTTTATCTTAAATAAATGAAAAGACAATTGGCTTTTGGCAAAATGAGAACAAGCTGGTTTAATTAATTTCAGCAGTCGGGAGAGCCTCGAGAGGGAGCGTTTGAAGAAAGTCATTTGTACAAAGTGTTGGCTGACAATATATACATTTTGTGAAGTACAATAAATTCTACATTCTTGAAAAAACATCTCCTTTGTAAATTAACAAGTATGGGCATCTGATAAGGACACAGATGGCTCTCGACCTTGTTGAGAGTTAGAGTTAGCCAGTGTATATATGTCCAGATGTCTGGTGTAGGGAGTGCGTGATCACAACGTGTAGTGTGCATGTCGTGTCTGGATTGACTGAGAATTCCTATCTACATGTGGCATCTAGCTTTGTGGTTATTTTGGGGAAGGCATGTGCTTTGGCCAAACTGTGTTTTATTGGGGCCTATTTTCTCTGACCTGTTAGTGGTGCAACTATCTATCTGTCAGATCGATTATGGTTTTCCCTGGGAGCACGTTTGTCTCTGGGCTAAGTGAGATCCCACCTGTGACCTGTCACTCGATATGTATGGGTTGGGGTCACAGTACCTGTCTGACCACGTATCTGAAACTTGGTGTTGATGGGGAGCTACTACCTTGGGTGAATCCGACAGCAATGATACAAGTTCATTAGAATGTCTGAAAATAATATGGCAGTCATTGATATCAGTCTTACCGACATTCTAAACATCATGCGTACAGTTATCCCAGCGTACATTAATGTCTTTAATGATTTTGATATAGTTATGCATGCCAAGATCATGGCGTACATCAATATTGTCTCTACTGGTAACAACATTGTTATGCGCAAATGGATTATGGCATACATTGATATTGTTTCTACTGGTATCGACACAGTTGTGCTGGCATAGATTATGGCATACATTGATTAAAAAAAATGTAAATGGGTATTGACAATGTTATGCGGTCCCAGGTTATGGCATTTGTTGACATTGCATTTATTGGTATTGCCATAGTCGGCCCTGCAAATATCATGGTATTCATTGACCTTGTATTCACCCATTAAAACATTCCCCCTCTAGTTGACTTTTCAACTACTCTATCCTCCTCTTATGTCATGACTGTTATATTATTCAAGACTGTCTTTGTATCTGTTCCTCTTTCCCTAGCTATGTGCATACTACCTAATTTGAGGACTGTTTTTTTACAACAGGAAACCCCCACTTGTAGGAAACTACACAGCAGAATTGCAAAAATTGGGATGAGTGACGTGAATAGTTTTGACACCCATAGGGAGATCCATGAAAAGATACTATGCGACCAGTCTTGCTCCGGGGCACCACTCTCCTTCTGCAATTGACTTGCAGACGATTCAGTTCTTGGATGGCAAGAGCTGTTGTCCCATTGTTCATGTAATTTCCGGGGATAAACAGGAAGCCCTAATCTTGGCACACACCCCAGCCTCCATCGCGGTCATCAAGTACAACATGTACCAATGTTGCATCACCATAAAGTAGATGGCTCTCAGTTCTTCCTTGATAGCATTCAGGCTGAGCTCTGTATCATTTATCTTCAGTAACTCCCATCTTGTAATTTGTCACCAGTGGGCATTTGCCTTTGTTTGCATTTGTAGTGTGTTTATATAGGGACCTATATCGATACTCCTATTTCTGACCCTTGTCCGGTTAATAAATCACTAGTATCCATACAAAGGCACAGAAACCCGTTTTCAGATTAAGTCATAGCGCATGCTATCACATTAAGCAAGCACTATTCCTCCAGCCCCCTAGAAAGCACACTGAGTTCTCAAAACAAACCAAACCACCAGCAGACCTGGGAAATCCCCCGCAGCTATTGTTTTGATTTCGTTCGAGAACTCCTGTAAAGAATGTAAGAACGACCAGTTCTTATGACATCCTTACTGACGTTTTATGTCCATCCTTACGTCAAACTCGGCACCTTTCAGGTATAAATATACCGACGCTGCCCTAAGCAAAGACACGGTGGTGATGAGCTTGGAGCAGCGCTACTTGCCGGAGAGCCCAGCTGATGCAGGAAGCCCACGGACGCTGCCCCTCCCTTTTGACGCGCTGAGAGAGACGCTGTCTTTTCTCCTGCCGAGAAATCCAGCCTCCGGCGTTTCCGGCTTGCCCTCGCGGGTAACTGGGATACCGAGTCCTGAGAGAGAGATACCAGCCCTCCTGCCTTCTAAATCCCAGGTACTGAACTGACTAACCCCTTACAGAGAATTCTTGAGTCAGATTCTTGGCAAACCAAACTTAACTTAAACTGCTACTTACTTACTCCCTCCCACGTATTAGGCTCAGGTCAGGTACACCGGGGTAGGCGTAGTTAGAAGCACCAGTTGAGTACGATTAGTCAATGTATGTATATCTTTTATCCATTTTAAAGTATCATATGGCTAAGAAACCATATCATTGCTTTTACAGTATTATTTTATAATCCTGCTTTTACTGTATGCACTTTACTTAACCATAAGTATTGCAATTGTAGCGATTCATTTCTCTTGTATGAGAAAAGAGACTGATCAATAAATAACACCTTTTTATTGAACACGCCCGTCTCTTCTTTTCTCTACAATCTGGTGAAACTAAGTATGCACGTATTGACTGAGTAAAATAGTTGTCTTTTGTTTTCACACGACTCTATAGATATACTCTTGATTAGGGGGAGCAAAGTTGTCATGTTCTATGGTTGTCAGAAACTAAATCCCTTCTTGTCTATCCAGGGAGGTTAAACTCCTCCTTGCCTATTCGAGAAAGTTTCTAGTGAACTCTGAGCTAGCTGGCACACAAAACTTTAAGTCTATTATCGTCAGTAGAAGACCTAGTTAACCTCAGCCCTACGTCTATACTATTGAAGATATTATTCCAATGCGCAGAGCCTATTGGGAAAATAGGAACTACACTACACATTGTGAAGTAGGATATTTACCCTCCTGTGTTGACTTGAGCCTCTGTGAACATTCTAAATTCTTCTCGAATGTCCTTGCACTTAGCCCAGCCAAAATATTCAGCAGTGCTTCTCCTTCGAGCGTGATGCAACAGAGTTGATTTCTTCTGTTACGGATTTAGAGACACCTTAGATCTTCTCCAGGGATGACCAGCGTTGAGGTGTGTATGGTCACGAGGGTGCAGAGGCCGCGCCATCTGGGGACGAGCTGGGTGTAGGCAAGGTCACAGCATTGCCAATATATATCCATCAATGTAGAGGTGCCCATTCCAGTTCTGGTATATGCATTATCACACCATAGTTTTTGTTGCTTTCCAATGGTATGGTTCCTCTGCCTCTGAAACACAGGGAGTACAGTGTAAGTTTCCGTTCAATTGGATGTTTCCCCTTCCCCTACAGCCATGGGCATCTATTAATCTCGATATCTCAGATTTCCTGGCACGGAGTGTCTTTGCTAGCATTGGACCCTCTAGCATGGGACAGCTTTCTCCTAGTGTGATCGAGGTGAGCAGCCCTGCACCGGAATTCCATGTCTGGAGTCCACTTGTCTTCAAAGAAGGTGACCCCAAAGATGTTATGGGTCTCCCAGGGACCATAGACTGAGGTGGGAGTGGACATATTTGTGCACTGGTGTAGTGGTCTTGCTAATTCTGGAAGCTCTTTTCTATGACGTTCCTTGGCCAAACAGTGTCCTCCCCTACAGTGCCACTTCTGCGCATCCTGTCTACCTCGGTTTAGATGTTGCTATGTTTAGTAAAAAGGTACAGTGCTGTTGGGTTGGTCTCATACCGGGTGATGTTTACTATTGCCTTATGGGGTTCGACTCTATTGGGTTGAATCTTAGCCCTGATCTTACATGGGTACAGATGGACGAGACATTTTGCATTTTCAGGGGCTATTACCTCCTGGGATAAGTAAAATCTGTCTGCGCCTACAGTGTGGTGTGTTAGTGAACATATGTAGCATGATATGCTCGTGGTTTGAGTCCCTGTGGTGGTCATGTGTTGGTACCAGGTTGTAGTAGTGCGTAAGGAATGCTAGCGTTTAGTTCAGTATTGGTGTACATGAGGTGAAAGAGGTTCCTGCGCATACATTGCAAGAATGTAGAAGTAGCGTTCATGAGATTAGGCTTATGTCTAGCTCCCGAGGGGCTTGAGAGCACCCTGGCTCAATAGAACATATACTAAACATTTGTAGGCTGGAGGATCGTCTTCGGGAGAGATGTCTGTCATCTGGGCGCCCAGAGGTGTCTTGCCTTGGTGCAGGACAAAAAATGGCCCTTAAAAAGTGGTTGCAAAAGTCAATTTGTAGTCTGTGTTACTTGAGCGTTTAGCCTTGTGAATGTCCTTTTGAAAGCTTTGATCAAAGGGATGGCGGACCCTGGCTGTGATGGGGCACTTTCAGCTGGTTCGCAGATCTGTATGATGGGAGCTGTGCGTTGTAGGGTAGTTTGGAAAAAAGTACATGATTAGGCGGCCGTTTGGGAAATTCCTTTGTTTACATTTTACGGATACACTCAATGGCTTTATTGTGAATAAATGTTTTCCTAGAAGGGTGCTGGAGGTAGGTGGTAGGATTTTTAGGGGAATGGTAACATTTAAACTGTTTCGGGGGTGCTAGGATTTTAGGGAAATGGTCAGTTTTAAACCGTGTTAATGCTGTTTGCAATTTGGGTTTCCCCCTTCTCCTTGCTAGGGCCTTTCAGGAATATGGCTGCATTGTGTTTGTCTGCTGCGCTTTTCGATGAGAGTTGGGTTTCTCATTTTTTACTTTAGTGTGCTCGGTCTTATGTGGGTAACACTGAAAAACTCAATTAATTTTTCCTATGGACTAGTGTGAAACTAGGATCGTGTGAATTGGATTTCCTTGGAGTTTTGAGGACAGCGTTTGGCCATCGCCTGTTTTGAGGAATCCAGTTCCCGATGTCGGAGCATTCTTTTTGTTTTGGAACTAAAGGAGGGCCTCCACTCGATGGTAAACAGACTTACAAAATCTGGCCAAAGTTGGATTTGGATGACCTGTCCTGGGTCCCTGTTTTCATACACCAACTTGGGGCCTGCCCTACTGCCTCGTCAGACTGTCGTCCCACTATGGACGTGGTAAGCCAATCCCGCCATGGGGGTCCAACAGTGGTGGGAGCCCTGTGCCACTGCGGGAATGTTGATGGCGAACTCTGGTGTTAATTCCCGGTAGCCTTAGTATTTAGGTAAGGAAATGTGCCTGCGTTGTGGTGTGAAGGGGATGCATCGTGTTGGGGGCAACTTGCTACTGTGTGTTGGTGGTTTGCAATTGTGTAAAGGCTTTGCCTCCTTAGACAGTCCCCCCTCCCTCATGTGCCCCGGTGTTTGTTGGGCTGGGCTACCTGCCTGCTTTGGTGTCTGTTGCCATGTGCTCGGCCAGATGCCCTGTCCCTGCTGTGGTGGGGTACTGATTGCCTGATTTCCCTGGGGCTGATTGGAAGCTGCAACAATGTTGCTCAGGGCTTGATTTTGTTGATGGGTATTCTGTGTGGGCTGTCCTTTTGATCGCGTGTGGTATTTTTTTATACTGCACTGGCTAGCCATGTGGCCCATCTGAGGTAGACAGGATGCACAGAAGTGGCACTGTGGGGGAGGACACTGTTTGGCCCCGGGACATCGTAGAAAAGAGCTTCCAGTATTAGCAAGACCGCTGCACCAGTGAACCAATATGTCCGCTCCCGCCTCTGTCTGTGGTCCCAGGGTGGCCCTTAACATCTTTGTGACAATAGTGGCCTTCCATGAGGCTGGTTTGGGCCCAGCCTCCCTGACCTCAGCCACTAAGACTAGGCAGATACCCTGTGGGGTCCACAAGCAGAGCTCCCCTTGAGACGGGTGCTACTCGAGAGCAGTCTTGTTTTAACTTATGTTGGGCCAGTTTGTCTGTGTCTCTCTGGGCCTGCTCCTGCTTTTCGCTGCCCTCCTCCTGTCTCTTCTGGTAACTGTAGTATGTGGGCTTATATTTCCCACCAAGGTTTGGTGTCTAGCTCTGCTACACCATCTAATCCAGTCTGGACCTCTGTGGGTAGTCCCCGCTTGAAGATTTTGTAGAAGAATGTAACATGGGAAACAGTGTAGGTCCAGGACCGTCCTGTCTCCTTCCCCCATTTCACCCTCATTCTGTCTAGGAATTCAGTCACTGTCTCCCCAGGCTTCAGGCTGTCTGCCGTTAATCCTCCTGCGTTTGGGCGGTCGGGGAATATCTTCCTCATTGCCGTCCAGATCTGGTGTCTGAATGAGTTAAATGTAGCCCGTCATGCTCGGTGTTGATAAGCGTGATTGTGGGGATGCAGGCTTGGGAGAACACTGAGTCAGTCTGCTCCCCAATAAGGTTGCTGAGCAGGCTTTTGATGCCACCTATGACTAAGTTTATACCTGCTGTGATGTTTTCAAAGCATGAAATCAATGTTCCTGCTCTGTCTGTCAATCGGGGCAGTTAGTACCTGAACTCTTTGTCCATCTGTACCCAAGGCACGTAGAGGTTTCCTGCTGCAACGTTGTACAGAAGGGGACAACTCCTTGCTCGGGGCGGGTCTGTTGGTTTCCCCCCTACATAGCACTCCCATCATCTCGGGCATTCCTGCATGTAGGGGTGGTTACAATTCGGATCCTCCATTCTGAATGCAGTCCTCCACAATGGCCAACTCCTTGGGCTAGAAGCATTCCCTCCTCTGGCCAGGGACGATCATACCGGTGGCCCTTCCTTTCGGTCAAGCAGGGCACTAGATGGCAAAAAGGTCTCACGAAGGCCTCGCCCTCTTCTCTGGCTACTATCTCTCTAGGGGCTAGTCTGCCTGACTGGCGAGTTTGGACAACGTGGTGGATGTTTTCGTCGTTGCTTTCCTTGTGCGTGCGTAAAAGTGCCATGTTGCTCCTTCTGTTTCTCAATTGTGTCCCTGTCAGGCTTTCCTGACTGCTTATTTCCTGGTCAGCCCCTCTATTACGCTGATAGCCAGGTAACGTCTATTAAGTGCCTTCCTCCTGCCTCATCCGTGGGCCCAAGGCCTAGGTCCCGTTCCTTCTGATGGGGTTGTTGGTCTCTTTGCACAGTCAAACACAATTGCACATTATTGTTACATACATAATTCAGTGTCCCTGTAGCATGACTGAGTGCTGGCACCTTGTTACATTTACAGCAGTTGCATGTGGCTCTCCATCAATTCCACTTACAATCACAGCACAATGACCCCAACAAGTTGCATGACTCTTATGACCTTAAATGTCCAAAGAATGAGTACAATGAAGTTATTATTATTATTATTATTAGGTTTTTGTAAAGCGCGTAGTCACCCGAAAGTATCCCAGCGCTAAGATCCAAACAGACCAGAGGGTAGACCGGGGGAGGTAGGAGAGGAGGGAGATCAGGGGAACAGGTGCGTTTTCAGCCGCTTCCTGAATCGGAGATAGTCTGGTTCCTTCCTAAGTTCGCGGGGGAGGGAGTTCCAGAGACGGGCTGTGTTGACAGAGAAACGCCGTCCACCTGTGCGCTCCTTCTTCACTCTGGGAGTAGTGATGAGGTATTCATGGTCTGAACGGAGGGATCTAAGGGCTTTGTAGGGCCTTATGAATTTTTTTAGGATAGGGGGTCCTTTGTCCTGTAAGAGTTTGTGTGACAGGCAGAGGGCCTTGAACGTCACTCTTTCTCTCACAGGGAGCCAGTGGAGCTGTTTCAGGGCTGGTTTAGCGGAGGATCTGGCCGGGGTATTAGTGAGGATCCGTGCCACGGCGTTCTGGATTCTCTGCAGTTTGTTAAAGGTCGCCTCGGGAGCGCCTAGGTAGATGGTGTTACTATAATCCAGCCTTGATAGAATGAGGCCCTGGATTAGTAATTTCTGGGAGATAAGAGGAAGTAAGGGCAGAATCTTCCTAATGGCTTTGAGGAGCCCGAAGCAAGTCCCTGCGATTTTATTGGCTTGAGTCTTAAAGGTCAGGTCTTTTTCAAGCCATATTTCCAAGCTTTTGATCTCAGACTTGGGGGCTGGGGGTTCACCCAAGCAGGGGGGCCAGATGTTCTGCGGGAGAGAGAGCCCTTTCTGGCCAAGGAGGAGAATATCCGTCTTTGACCCATTAAGTTTCAGAGACGATCTATTCATCCATCCTTGAATTTCTACAAGACAGTTGTAGAGGTCTGATGGTTCATGGTTTGGGTGAGATAAAGACACCACTAGTTGTGTATCATCAGCATAGCTGATGATACTCCGAACGGAGAGACAACCTCCTCCAATGGGGACATGTAGACATTGAATAATGTCGGGCTTAATGATGAGCCCTGGGGCACACCACATTGGAGGGGGGTTTCGGGGGAACGGGTGTCATTCTCCCAGACCTGAAAGAAGCGGTGACCGAGGAATGATTTGAACCAGGACAGAGCCGTGCCCTCAACACCAATGTTCTTAAGTCGCTGAATCAGGACTCGATGGTTAACGGTGTCAAAGGCCGCGCTGAGGTCCAGGAGGATCACTGCCACTGAACCTCCTGCATCTAACAGGGCTCTGGCCTCCTCCACTGCTGCGAGTAGGGCGATGTCGGTGCCCTGCCCTGGGCGGAATCCAGTTTGTGAGCATCTGAGCAGGTTGTTAGTCTCCAGATATTGCGATAGCTTTTTGTTAACCAGTTTTTCCGCGATTTTGCTAGTACCGGGGAGAAGAGAGATTGGCCTGTAATTGGTCAGCTCTGAGGGGTCCAGAGAGGGTTTTTTTAGAAGCGCCTTCACGGCCGCCGCCTTCCAGCCGGGAGGAACTTTGCCCTGGAGCAGTGAGGCATTGATAAGGTGAGTGAGTGGGGGGGCGATGGTGGGGGCCACTTTCTTGAGGATGCGTAAAGGGACCGGGTCCCTGGGGGATCTGCTTTTGATAGAGTCTAATGTGGCTAAGACCTCTTCGATGGTAACTGGCCCAAGAGAGCTTAAGTGGGGAACGGTGTGATTTAAGTTATTTAAGTTAGTGCCGACTTCCTCAGCGATGCGGAGGCCGACGGTCGGAAGAGAAGCAAGGATTTTTTGAATCTTCTCCTCGAAGAAATTGGCCAGCTTGAGACATTTCTCTTCGTCTGCCTTGGGGTCCGGCGGATGTTTTGGTGCCGAGTCAGGGACTTTGAGTAATTCTTTTAGAATAGTAAAGGTTTCTTTGGCGGAGCAGGAGGAATTTGATATTCTTTCCTGAAAGAATGCACTCTTAGTGTCGCGTAAAGCTATTTTGTAATTTTTTAGGCATGTACGGAATGCGTCTTTTCTGGCAGTTGATTTATCTTTCCTCCAGGAGCGCTCCGTTCTTTTGTACTCCTTCCGAAGGAGGTTAAGCTCGGGAGTGTACCAAGGAGCAGGGGTCACTCTTTTAATTCGCCTAAGGGTGGTGGTTTTGGGCAGGAGTTTGTCCAGCGATGTGGTGAGCCAAGAATTGAACTGGTTGTCGGCAGTGGCTGGGTCAGAGATCGGGGCGGGGGAGGAAGCCCTGAGAATGTAAGCCCATTCATCAGGCGCGAGTTTATGCCATCGTCTGTCTGTAACCCGAGTTTTAATCTGTTGGATGGGTGGGATGGAGAGGTGCCAAGAGATGGATATTAAGAAGTGGTCTGTCCAGGGAAGGGGAAGAGGGGGACCGGAGGTGAGATTTGCTATGGTGGTGAATACGGGGTCCAGGAGGTGTCCTTTGTCGTGGGTGGGTTCGATATTAACTAAGCGGATGTCAAATGACGCAAGGTCAAGGAGAAGTTCGGACACGATTGGGTCCCTGGAGTCTAAGAGATGGAGGTTGAGGTCTCCCACGATGAGAAAGTTGGGAGAGGAAGTCGCCATCTGGGTGACAGTGTCCACAAGAGCACCAGGGAATTTTCCTGGGGTTCCCGGCGGGCGGTATATCAACAGCCCGCTAAGGAGTGCAGGGGGGATATTTGCAACATAAAGTGGCAGCTTTCGCAGTCGTCGATGTTAGCGTTAATTGATCTGCATGAGAAAGGTTCTCTGTAGATTATGGCCAGGCCACCTCCTCTGCCGAGGGGTCTGTTTTGGGTTTGAATTTGGTATCCCGGGGGTAGGGCGTCAATGATATCAGACTCAGACCAGGAGGTAAGCCACGTTTCCGTAAGGAACAAGACGTCAAAGCCATGGTCCCGAATCAGAAGATTGATTTCATGGGAGTGTTTGGGTAGGGACCGGCAGTTGAGAAGGCCAAGGCAGTTGAGAAGGCCAAGCTGTATGCCGTGATCTCCTGAAATGGTGGTAGAGGCCGGATTACACAGATCACAGTTGGTGAAAGGTTTTCCTCCCAGATGGAGGTAGTTGCACTCAGGATTTTTCGACGGGTTGAGTGCAAAAAGCCCATCTCTAGTATAGATAATTCGACCGTCGGGAGATTTGGGCAGAGTAACTGGGCCTGGGTCCGGCTGGGTCCGGCTGGGCCAGGACGGGCCCAGACGGGCTTGCCTTAGGCGCGCCCGCTGCGCCCGTCCGCTGCGCGGACGTGAGATGCACATGTTTTTATAGGCGGAGTGGAGGGGGGGGCGTGGCCTTGTAGGAAGTGGGCGTGTCCAGGAGACAGGCTCGCTCGCTAATGGCGGCAAAGAGAAATTTACAAGCCCGCGGCAGCGTTAAGATCGGCTGCGCGGGTGTCGCGAGGTGATGCCGAGTGTCCCACTAGAGTGTGAGGCTGGTAAGATTTTAAAAACAATACACACAAATAGTACATTTTAAAAGAACAGAATTTTCGAACAAAGCTCCCGGCTGTGCCTCAGGAGTAAAGGATCTGCTTGGAGCTAGTAGTCAGCTCGTATATGTAGGGGGGGCGTGGCCTCGTAGGAAGTGGGCGTGTCCAGGAGACAGGCTCGCTCGCTAATGGCGGCAAAGAGAAATTTACAAGCCCGCGGCAGCGTTAAGATCGGCTTCGCGGGTGTCGCAAGGTGATGCTGAGTGTCCCACTAGAGTGTGAGGCTGGTAAGATTTTAAAAACAATACACACAAATAGTAAATTTTAAAAGTACAGAATTTTCTAACAGAGCTCCCGGCTGTGCCTCAGGAGTAAAGGATCTGCTTGGAGCTAGTAGTCAGCTCGTATATGTAGGGGGGGGGGCGTATATACTACTTTTTTAGATTCAGAAGAGTTTGTATAACATTAATTCAGGAGTCCCACTTAATGGCGATATAAGGGTCACTCACACAGAAGAAATTGAACGGGTCACTGCTTCTATAACCCTTTCTTCTCCTGTGCCTGGGTTGTGCCTAATTCAGTGAGTCCTGGAGTTCAAGCCGATTTCAACTTATGTTGACAAAGAGGGGAGGTATGTCCTAGTGGGTTTTTCACTTGATGGCACAGCAATAGGCTTTGATAACATTTATGCCTCCAATATTGATCTTCTACTGTTTTTTATCCAATTTAAGCACAATTTTAGCAAAGTGGGCAACTATACCTTAGATGATGGCGAGATGACTTAAATTGTGTGGTAGGTGCATATGGATTGGTCCAACCCCCGCTTCCTCACTCATCAATGATTGAAAATGGCATTGCCTACCACAACGGGAACTTCACTGGACCATAGCCAGTGTTTAGTGCATATAGAATATACATTCTGTTGACCTCCCCATTACCTGCGTGTCGTGTTAAATTGCACCCTTTTATCTAACGCTTTTTAAAGTTGTGGTCCATGTTGGACACTAATGTAAAACTGTATCCAATAATAATTCCATGCTGTTTGTATGCACTTGGATAAAATTCAGCCCTCTGTACCAATGTGAAAATTGCAATCCACAATGCTGGACAATCCAGCCTTTAGGGGTTCTGTTGGACTTGGCCCTATTTGACTAAAGTTCCCTAAACTTTTTGCCTTCCCCCCTAGACCTTTTTTTCTGAAATGTTGTTGCTAACTTAGATGCTTTGGGCAATTTGCCACTGCTGATCAGTGTCAAAGTGCAAGTGCTCCCTGTGTAAAGTGTAATGGTAATTGGTTGTCCATGATTGGTACGTTTGCCTTACTAGTAAAGTGCACTATGTGTGCCAGGGCTGGTAAGGTAAATGCTACTAGTGGGCCTGCAGCACTAATTGTGCCACCCACACCAGTAGCCTTAAAGAGAGAACTCAGGCCTGCCACTGCAGTGCCTGCGCACAGTTTGTTAAACTGCCATGTTGTCCTGACAAGTGCACCCACTTGCCAGGCCTTACCCTTCCCTTTAGGCACATCAGGCACCCTATGGTAGGTCCAAGGTACCCCCCCGCCCCTCCGGGCAGGCTGCAGTGTATGTGAAAGGTAGGACATGTATTGAGGTGTGTACCATGTCCTGACAGTGAAATAAACTCCATTTCGTTTTTCACTGTTGAAAACACTTTTAGAAGTGGCTGGGTTTTTGTGTTTTAACATTTCTGTGTGTCTCTGCCTGGTTGTGGATTGACTGACTGGATTTGAATGTGATAGGCTCTGGGGAATGTCTTGACCCAGGGGAGGAGGTGAGACAGCAACAGGCTGATCTGCATCTGGAGTGTAGGGGGGAGGAGTAGCCCCTGGAGGTGTGAAGAGGCTTGGGCTGCTGCCATTAAACAATGGCTCCATCTCCTGCTGAGTGATTAAGGGTCCAGACCCCCACTATCAAAGGAAGATGGTGTCACTGGCAGGGAGACACCCAGAACTAGTTTGGACAGGGGTCAGTGCCCTCCTGAACACAAAGACTTCAAAGACATTTAGCGGTATAACTATGAGAGCTGAAACCCTTGGACTTTGGAATGGAACTGATCAAGACTGTAAAGGATTGAAACTACTTCATGGTCAAGAGGAACCTCTGCCAAGGACGAAATAGCTGAAGAGACTGAAGGAAAGGACTGACTTGAGCTGTGTGTTCTGGGGCTGGCCTGCAGTTTGCTGATTTAATCTAGGTGAGGCTCAAGTGACTTTGCTGTGTGCTGTGTCCCCCCGCTTGAAAGGACTTTGCTGTGTTCTGTGTCTTGAAGTAACTTATCCCCAAAGGGACTTGGCTCCGTGTTGTGGAAACTCAGGAACACAAAAGTTTCCTGATGTGTCTCAGCGACGCTGTGTGCCTGTGCAGCCTGAGACCTTCATGAGGATCGTCCTGTGATCGTGTGCACCCGGAATCCAAGTGAGTCTTGGTGACGCTGTGTGTGTATGCTTCGTGCAGCCTGAGACCTTTGTGAGGAGTGCCCTGTGACCGTGCACACCCGGAGCTCAAGTGAGCCCCAGTGATGCTGTGTGTGTGTGCCCTGTTGCAGCCTGAGATCTTCGTCATTGCCATCGACCCTGACTGGCATCCCCAGAGGAGCTGTGCCGCCAGTCCGAGCCCGTCTTTGCCAAGGAGCGACCTCGACCCATCCCTGTCGGGGGCCCGAGTTCCACTGCCCAAAATCAACTAAGCCGCATCTGAGACCCAAGTCTCGAAGAGAGGAGAGCGAGGTTGCATCCCCAGGTAATGCTCAGTGAGTGTGTTGTCGCTTAGGGCGGGGTGCAGGCTCGGAGAGAAACGCTCTCTGCCTTTCCCATTCTTGCAACACGAGCCTCCGCTGAAGTCCGTATTGCGGCCCGTACTTGCCGAGGAGTAGCAGTACCGGGCCGGAGTGTGAAGCTACACTTAGTTTTACACCTTACCCGTGTTGGGGGCATATTTTGGCAGTAGCTGACCGCGAGTCAGCAGGAGTGGCATAGAGACCGTCCTGAGCACCGTGATTGGTGCGGAGTACATTATTTTGGCATTACGAACTGCCTGATTGTTGCATTACGCATTACACCATTTTGGCATTACGAACTGCCTGATTGTTGCATTACGAGTTGCATTATTTATGCATAACGGACTGCCTGATTGTTGCATTACGCATTGCATGATTGTTGCATAACAAACTGCATTATTGTTACATCACGAAGTGCCTGATTCTTGAATTACGAACTGCATATCATTGCATTAGTACTGCATTGGATCATCTAGAATTGCTCATTAATACCGCCAGAACCTACAGGGGCTGGCTGGCCTAATAACCGGCCAGGAGGAATATTACAAATACGCATATGTTGGATTTATATTGTGTGGTCTCATCGTATATCTTTTTATATAAACATACACTTGTTTTTATGAAACTCGTCTGGAGTCCATTTGTGTTGTCATCATTGGGATACTGAGAGCGGGGTTGACCCGAGGGTAGATATGTAGCGGTTGAGGGGCGGCTTTATGGTAGGGAGGTGGTATTGTGTAGTGTGTATGCCCCCAATTCCGATCAGGCCAGCTTTTTTGACGGCTTGACGAGTTCGCTGGCCCATTTTCTGGCTGGCCCTGTCTTATTAGGGGGTGACTTTAACTCTATCACTGATGTAGCACTGGATAGGTCGCACCCACCTTTAGTCGACTCCCCAGTGCGCAGGCTGGCAGCTCACAGGAAAGGCTGGCAGGAAAAGTGGGGATTGCTTGATGTGTGGCGGGGGCAGCATCCTGAGATGAGGGATTACTCCTACTTCTCTGCAATACACGAACTGCATGTTAGATTGGACGCGGTGCTGTGTAGTGGCACTCTGGCGACGATGGTGACTCATACTGAATACCTGGCCAGAACCATATCAGATCATAATCCCCTATTGGTGTCAGTGCAGTGGCAGCAGGCTAGGTCGGCGGTCCCATCATGGCGGCTGAGGCCTGAAACGCTGGATGATCTGGTGTTCAGTGATGCGGTTCAACAGGGCATTGACAGCTACTTTGCGGAGAACATGGGCTCAGCTTCGTCACGAGCGATAGAGTGGGATGCGATGAAAGTGGTGGTGCGAGGCGTGTGCATGGGTAAATTCTCAAATGTGCGGACGGCTGTCCTAAATGATCTGGTGAAAGCGGAAGTGGTGTTGAGGGACTTGGAACGACGGAGGCCGGAACGACCAGATTTACAGGAGAAGTTGATGGAGGCTAAGGAGATAGTGGCGACTGAGACTGAACGGCTGAGGAGCTATGACTATAAGTTGTACAACATCAAGGTGCATGAGGAGCGTGATAAGGTGGGTGCACTCCTTGCCAAGCTTGCTGACCCAGAGCCTAGGGGGTGCCCGATCATGAGTATAAGAACGGAGGGGGGGGAGGTAGTATATTCGCAAACAGCAGTGATGGCGTGCTTTCTGTCCTATTACACAGGACTATATGAATGCCACCTGGAGGCGGAGGAGGCAGAGATAGACAACCACTTGGCTTCGATCCCGCTGCCGGTGCTGGACAGCGAGGATGCTAAGGAACTGGGAGGTCCCATAACGCTAGCAGAGGTGAAAGTAGCAATTAAACAGATGGCTCGAAATAAAACCCCAGGGGTGGACGGCTTACCGATTGAATTCTACGTCAAATTTGTTGACACCCTAGCACCGAAACTATTGGTGGTGTATTCGGAGGCCAAGCAATTGGGTTGCCTGCCTGAGTCAATGAGGGAGGCGCTAGTAGTACCACTGTTGAAGCCGGGCAAGGATGCACTGAATGTGACGTCCTACCGGCCTTTATCGATGCTGACGGTGGATTATAAGATCTTGAGTCGAATTCTGGCCACCAGGCTGCTGCCACACATGACCACACTAGTGCATAGAGACCAAGCGGGGTTTATCCCGACTAGGAATACCTCCATGAATATTCGACGGCTGGTTCGAATTTTGGATGGTGCCGGGACTTCGGATCTTGACTCCGTGGTGTTGGCAGTCGATATCGAAAAAGCTTTCGATAGCCTCGAGTGGGAGTATCTAGATGGGGTGCTGCTGAAATTTGGACTCTGAGATGGATTTCGAAGGTGGACGAGGGTGCTTTACATGTCGGCTAGGGCAAGGGTGCGCCTGGGGCCACTGGTATCTTCGGCCTATCCTGTCTGTAGAGGGACGAGACAGGGCTGCTCGTTGTCCCCCCTGCTGTTCGCATTGGCGATGGAGCCGCTGGCGGCGCAGGCGCGGTTAGGCACCATGTAAAATGGGATTGCGCAAGGCCTGGAGTCGCATTATATATCATTATATGCTGATGATTTGCTGCTGTCTTAGCAGATGCCGAACGGTCCCTGGAAGGCGCGGTAGAAATGCTGGTTGGTTTCGGTCGGTTGTCGGGCCTTAAGGTGAATTGGACTAAGACCTGTATATTCCCATTGCGGGCGGGCACGCCCTGTCCCCCGCTAGTGCGGGAGGTACTATGGGAGCCTTCGGGCTTCACCTACCTAGGGGTGCGCATTTATCATACGGCGGCGGACCTCTTGGAGGGGAACATAGGGCGTTGCATTCGTGCACTGAGGGGCAGCATAGCATTCTGGGCCTCTCTTCCTCTGTCGGTGTTGGGTCGAGTGGCACTGTTGAAGATGGTGGCGCTCCCACGGCTGCTTTATTATTTTCGAACTCTGCCGGTGTGGGTTCCGCAGCGGGTCTTCAAGGACCTGAAGATGCTGGTGACTGGCTTCCTTTGGGGCCATGGCAGGCGGAGGGTGGCGCTGGAAACCCTAATGAGGCCTAAGATTGAAGGGGGGATGGCAGTCCCTGATTTTGAACTGTACTACCTGGCGGCGCAACTACAGATTCTAACGCAGAATGTGGCCAGAGAGTTCAGGGGTCCTGAGAGGGGCCGTGGTACTGGTATTCAAAAATGCATCCTATCTTATATCATCATGCAACAGAAACTGGACTCGAGGGATCTCACGGGGGAGGAGAGGACGCTTAAAATGTGTTGGCAAAGGAGTCTGAAAAGAGCGAGGAAAACCCGGCCGTATGCACCGGAGATACCGCTGGGGATGTTGACCGCGCTACCGCATGGGGGCGACTGGTCCAGGCTCCTGGAATGGGAGGAGTTGGGACTACAGATGGTGGGGGATTTATACCTTGATGGAGCGTTGGTCCCCTATCAAACGTTGCAGGAGCAATTTGGCTTGCCGGATGGTACCTTTTTTATTGCACGCGGCAGTGGTAGCGGCGATACGAAAGCATTGGGGGGGGTAGGGCTTGCGGAGCCGGAAGTGACCATGGCATGTCAGTACGTGGTGATGGCCGCGGGCACTGTTAAGGCGGTAACGTGCCTCCATACGAGGATGTTGACCGAGGGGCTAGCGCCAATGCTGGCTTTGAAGTCACGGTGGGAGGACAGCTTAGGCAAGCCCATACCGGATACGGTCTGGAGCCAGGCCCTGAGACGGACGTGGAAGGATACGAGAAACGCAAGAGTTCAGCAGGTGCATTTCTTTATAATACATAGGGCGTACCTGACTCCGGAGAGGTTAAAGCGATACTTCCAAGTGCTTGACGCGGTGTGCCCACGATGCTTGGCGCCCGAGGCTGATCTGGATCACCTGTTGTGGGGGTGTCCGACATTGGGGACGTACTGGCTGGAGGTGGGGGAACTTTTGAATACGGTGACTGATAGGGAGGTAGACTTTGATATGGCGGCGTGTCTCCTGCTCTGGTTCCCTCATACTAAACCAAAGAGAATTACCAGTAAATTTATTGATTTGGGACTCATGTTGGCACAAAGGGAGATAACCTGGCACTGGAAATCTAAAGAAGGCCCGTCGGTGAGGTGATGGACGAATGAGCTGTTGAAGTGGGCGGGCTGCGAAAGCATTATTAGGATGCGGCAGGCTGCTAGGCTTGGCAGGGAGAGCTGTTTGGAAATGGCAAGGGCTTGGGAGATGGTGGTGCAGGCATTGCGTGATTACATGGTGGAGGGTGAGGAGGAGGAGCCATAGTCCGTGAGGATTCCGTGTATTATTGGCGATTGCGATTGAATCCTGGTGTGTGACGAGCCCCAGTGACAGTACGGATTTGGAATGCCCGCATTAGCAGCAGCAGTAGCAGTAGTAGTTGGGGGGGGGGGGGGGGTTTACGGGAGGTGGCTCGACCTAGCGGCACGGACCAGAATCAGTGGTTAGTACTTGGGACTGACCCAGGAGCGGGGGGTTCCCGGGATGGAAGGTAGGCACTCTGGTAACAATACTGGGAGGATCCGGTCGGGGAACGAAGGAGGGCTTTAGAAGGCATTGTGTTGATCGGGGTGCGAGCAGTTGGCGTAATTCCCGGGAGAATTTTGAGTTCGCTGGGTGGTGCTTGGGGGGGGGGGGGGTAGGGGGGTAAAAGCAGATACTGAGAGGTGAAGCTGATCGGATACTTGGAAAAGGAGTACACGATAGCATCTTCCAGGAAGGACGGACCAGGTTCGCCGCCCAGCCTCCGGGATGTGGGCTGAATGGCTGTGTACGATGTATCTATCATTGTTAAGGTTGGGACGCTGTGAGTGTACTGATTGGCATATACTGAAGTATTGTTTCTAATTCTGCAATAAAAATACGTTTAAAAAAAAAAAAAAACTGAGCGGGGTTGCAAATACTTTACACATTTGCCTTGGAGATCAGCTTGACTGCTCGTGACAAGCTACCGAGGGGGTGAGCAGGGGCTATCTGAGAAGGTGTCCTTCCTTTCCCTGACTTAGAAGCAAGGGTCCCTATTTGGCCTAAGGTACCTACCTCTGCCAACTAGAGACCCCCAGTTCTAACAGGGTCCATTGAAGAAGGTATTAGTACTTATTTTGAAACAAATGAGAGTGCTGTTATCTCTCCCTTACTAAGTGGGATGAATTTAAAATTGTCAGCAGGGTGAAATGCATACAGACTACAGTGGGGCCTGAAAAACAGTTCTACTTGAATTGGATTAGCAGAAAACTTCTAGTCCATGATAGGTGGTGAGAAACCGAAACTGCCTCCTTAGTTAAGATCAGTCAAAAGCGTGTATTTAAGTATGTGGATTACAAAGCCTATGTAGCTAGGTCCTCCTCAGAAGCAGACAGAATAGGCACACTGGCAACCCGCCTCACTAGACGGGAACAGATGTTGGCCCCATCTTTGCTCTACATTCCTCACTGAGCACTATAGTCTATACACAAAATTAAATACTAAATATTACACTGGAATGTGTACGTGTACCACAATAACAGATAGTGCCTCCCAGGCTATATCTGGATTATTGTAGAACATGAGATTACCAATAGTTGCTCCTGATCATAGAGTAGCAAGGGGCGTGGGTCCTGGGCTCACTGTACCACTGGAATCAAGCTATCCTGGCTGATGAGGGGTCAAACCCTAAAATCGGTCCTAGGATGCTTGTTTCCGGTCGAGGAAGGACCTGGCTTGGCACTTCGGGCAGGACTGTTCCCACGAGGCACAGGGTCAAGACTGATTTGCATATAGCCAAGTCTGAACTGGGATGGCACGGTGAGCAAAAGAATGATGGATTTAACCCAGATTTCTGGACTCTGGGTGAATGTTTTGATTTGTTCTGCATTCTGTCTATCAAGTGTGTGTCTTTTGCTTGGAGATAAGCCTGGCTACGCGTGCCAAGCTACCGAGGAAGTGAGCAGGGGGTATCTGAAAAGGTGTCCTTCCTTTCCCTGACTTAGAAGCAAGGGTCCCTATTTGACATAAGGTACCTACCTCTGCCAACTAGAGACCCCCAGTTCTAACGGGGTCCATTGATGAAGGTATTAGTACTTATTTTGAAACAAATGGGGGTGCTGTTATCTCTCCCTTCAGAAGGGTGAAATGCATACAAACTACAGTGGGGCCTGAAAAACGTTTCTACTAGAATTGGATTAGCAGAATACTTCTAGTCCGTGATAGATGGTGAGAAACCGAAAATGCCTCCATAGTTGAGATCAGTCAAAAGCATGTATTCATAATAAAAAAAACAAAATTAGGTATCTGGATTGCAAAGCTTATGTAGCTAGGTCCCCCTCAGAAGCATACAGCATAGGAACACTGGCAACCCGCCTCACTAGACAGGAACAGATGTTGGCCCCAATAACTGCTCTACATTCCTCTCTGAGCGCAATAGTCTATACACAAAATTAAATACTAAATATTATACTGGAATGTGTACTTGTACCACAATAACAGATGGTGCCTCCCAGGCTACATCTGGATTATTGTAGAACATGAGATTATCAATAGTTGCTCCTGAGCATAGAGTAGCAATGGAAGAACCGATCTCAGTTAAAGAAATTTGCTGAGCACTTTGAGAACAGTAACTGTAAAACACTGGGCTTGGGTGGATTATCTATAAAATTGTATAACTCCTGTGCATCACAACTTGTCCCACACTACTTGATCTCTGACATCTCTGCTGAAATTAGTAGGTTACCGCCTCACTTGGGGATTACATCAGTTTCTCCTTGTCCCGTCCCATTCAAGTAGAGATCCACACACAGTCATCTTGCAGGCCTGTATCCACACTAAATGATCAATACTGAGCAGTGACGGCTCCCCCCTTGGGGCGTCGGTGCGTTGCCCCACTGCTTCCTCGCAGTGCGAGAAGGCAGAAACATAAATAGTAATAACTACCATCTTATGTTTCTGCCTTCTCGCACAGCGAGAACGCAGAAGTGCCTGGTTAGGGGTGGGTGGTCCTGCTCGAGAGCAGGGAGGGAGTGGCTTGCCCAAACAGTCTGTATGCACAACAGTGGGCAAGCCACTCCCCCCTGCCCTCAAGCAAGACCGCCCACTCTCCCTTTTCAGGTCTCGCTAGTGTCAGAGCATGCGCTGCTCTGGCAAGACATTTAGTAGCTGCTTCAAAAAGGGCTACCTTGCCGGCTACCAGCTTGCTAGAACGCACCCAAGCACGCGCGACGTGCACAGCACTTTTTCCCGTCGCGCGCGCACAACTCCCATCACCCCTTGCTTTTTAAAAATGTTTTATTTCACGGCCGCGAAGCGTTACTTTTACGGCCGCGCGGCTAATGCTTGTTTTTTGTAAGAGTGAGATGTTCCAACCCTGTGACTCTTGAGCATGCAGGTGGCCTCTGTGTAAGTAGTTCGAAGTGAGGGTTGAGGTTTTGAGGCCTCCTTCTAACTTGTTATCTATTGCATCATTGCTTATTTGCACTGTGCCTTTCTAAACTCGGTAAGTGATTGCTTGTCAGAGTCTTTGTAATGCAGTGTTTATTGATCTTGTTTTTCTTATCTGGGGTGTATGTAAACATGCCACAAGAGTTCTAGTCCCCCGCCTCCTTGCAGTTGTGTCTGTCTTTGGTTGATCCTGCCAGAACTAGAGAGAAGCGTCTTGAGTTACACTTCTCCAAAGGCGCCAAAGCCCTCGTTTTATTGGCCCCTAGGGTTCTTGGTCGTCATTGGATGAAAGGCGTGCTCGTCATTCGGGCAGGGCAGTGATTGTTAAGCTGCTAGTGTGACAAGATGATAATGAAGTGCTTCATCATGGTGTCATTTACAGGTCTGTGGTTCACTGCCCTTCTCTGGCAAGACTGCGTATTCTGTGCCTCATTCAATAAATATTCCTGCCTGGGCGTTTGACCAATAAATGCATGCTCAGGTGAACCGTATATTTTTGGAATGTTCCGCAGGACCTTGAAATGTTATTTCATGTATAAGGTGTGGATGAAAACTGCGCGACAATTATGTAATATTTGCTGATCCAGACTGAGGTAAAATGCCATTGCTTTTCTTGTTCTTTATTTTTTTCTGCATTTTTACAAGTGAGGGACACTGCGTTGTGGGTTGTTATACGTGACCCGTACCCAGATCAACACGTGCACACTGCGTTGAGTTATATATCCGACCTTTACCCAGAAAAACACCTGCACACTGCGTCTTTCTAATATAGGAGTTACAAAAGAAAACAATTGCCATTGGTGTGTGTCTGGCGATGCTACTGCAATGAATAGGAAAGAGTGACTCGCCGAATGAAGGCTTATAAAAAGCAAACTATCACTCAATGGATTCTTTGCTCATCTGATATTAAAAATGCAGGAGTCCAGAAACAATACATGCTGATTGTCACTGTTTTAAAATAACATATTCATTTCACATTGAATCCTGTGGCTGCTGGTGTACTGGGGAGTGGAGAATTGCTAAGCATGCTGCTTTTAATGTGGTGAAGACTGTGTGTCTGCCCGTCATGAGCTGCATTATGCAGTGGCTTAAATATTGTAGTTTAGTTTGTTGAATTATTCTGTTTACTTATTCTGTGCTCTGAAAGCGGACCAGAAGACCGGCTGAGGCTAAACGTAAGGAGATGTTTTCTGTGGAGCACGGCTGTGTGCATCACTGACGTTCGACCCTTCCACACAAACATGCAACGCTACACACCAATTATTCCGTTTTATTCGACGCTTATCAGTCCGTTCTTCATTCACTGCACGTTGGTGCACAACTGACCCTCTGCCAAACTTGACGAATACCTATATTACCACTATGCTGTTTCTTGTCTGTGTGCACGTGCCCTCAGCTGTCCTCCGACAGATGTGCATCTTTATGTTGAAGACTGGCGATACTTAAATGCAGTAGGCTTGAGTGGTGCTAAAGTGAACAGCTGTGTTTGTAAAACTCCTCAGAATGTACGTTTGTGATTGGTTGCTTGGTGAGGACCGGAGGGGGCGGGGGATATGGACGAGTAACTGCGCCACTTCAGAGGGGGTATTTGAGCTTCCGTATATCTAATGCTGCTAGCCTCACTGCAGCTCTGAATTCAAATGAGTTGCTCAGGTAAAGATCGGATAAAGCAAGGATGGAATTCTAGGCATGTATTCGAGTGCGCTCATCCAGAGAGGTATCAATGTCACCAGGGTGCTTCAGGTAATTTGGAAATGCTGCGATATTTTAATGAGCTGGGCGAGACCATTTGCATGAATAGGTAAAGGAAAGTGGCACACAGTGTAAACCAGCAAAGTGGCGACTAACACAAGGCAAGCTGTGTAATGCATGGTTTCCATGAACATGTGACTGACCTGTGTGCGAAAAACAATAATGGCTCCTCTTCCTTTCACTCACTTTCTAGTGAGCCATGTGTTGAAAGACCTTTGCTCCTCCACGCTGCCACAGGGAAGGCCTTTGGGGTTCCTAAAGTCATCAGTGAAAGTTCATATTTCTTCTAATGGCTGGCAAGTTGTGGTGCTGACAAGTGTGAGAAAAGGGGAAGAATGCATTGTGTTTGGGGGTGGGACTCCTAGTAGTAATCATTTGGTATTGGGGACATTATGTATGTGGGGGTACCTCTCCCAAGAGAGCACAGTACTATGCTTAATTCCTAACTTCATCTTGACCTATGGTTTACCATTTATTGGCTCCGTGTTTATACAATTAGCCATCTACATCCAGCATTAACGTACAGTCCAGATGTCCTCTTACATAGCACACCCATATATATTGATGACCACCACGATTTGCAAAAATGTATTTGTTTGAAAAATGTAAAGCACCAAGATTGTTTGGCATAGGACTATTTATGGCTCTAAAGAAAAGCACTTGGGCCTCTGTTCGTATTATCTCAGCAATTGCTTTGCAGTAAAACTACATTGGGTATTACCAACGTCACAAACATAGGTAATTCCTGGAAGTGGAATTACCAAAGAATAACAAGTAGTCCTCTATTTGCCCTCTACGGAATGGGGAATAACGTTTGCAATATGTGTGACTGCTTCGATTTCCCTACACTTTATGTGCTTTTTGTGCCTTTCCTGGGATGAATTCCAGCAGGATTGAATTGTTAGAAATGTCCCAGGAATCACTACTCCATGTGGTCTGACTACATTCCTCTCAATAATCATTTGGTTACGAACTACAGCTTCTGTGCAAATCAGTATTAATGGCTCACCTGCAATCTGGACATTACAGTATGAATAGGACACGTTACAATGCAAACATTTACAACGCATGCCTTTACAACACGGTTTTTACATCACAATATCCATTAAAATGCATGATATCACAACACGTTTTTTGAAACCACATTTACAATGCATTCCATTACAACGCATACCATTATAACGCATACCATTACAAGGCATAATACTTTTAGGGCAACAGTAGGGTAAGTGTTGGATAGTGTAGGGGTATAAATTACTATTCCTACTCCAGTGAGTGCAACAGTAAGGTAAGTGTTGGATAGTGGAGGGGTAAAAATTACTATTTCCACGCCAGTGAGTGCAACCGTAGGGTAAGTGTTGGATAGTGTAGGGTTAAAAATTACTATTCCCCATTACTTATCTTATAATGCATTATAATGGCATGCGTTGTAATGGCATGCGTTGTAATGGCATGCGTTGTAGTGACATGCGTTGTAGTGACGTGTTGTAATGGCTGCGTTGTAATGGCATGCGATGTAAAGGCTGTTGCGTTGTAATTACTGTGTTGTAAATCTAGTGCATTGTAATGACTGCATTGTAATGGGTGTTATCTTTACAGTATAGTTTATAGATATTAGTCGCTTTTTAGTTTGAGTTTTTTAAACCAAAATTATATTGTTCAAGTAGGGTCATCCAACGAGTACATATATATTATGATTAACCACATAATTTTAACTCCTCATTTGAGTCTTCCATTTCACAATAGTGTGCGTTCAATATCTCATGTAAGTATATGGCTTGAATTATAAAATTCTAATTCCTGAAATTCTGCATTTGGCAAATTATGAAAACTGGAAAGTGGCAAAAGCACCTTTACAACTTTCCATTCAGATTGGTGCCAACCATTGTAGAAACTCAAAGGTTTCTTTTTTTGCGTCAGAAGCAACCTTTCTGTGGGGATAGCTTGACTCAATGGCAGCCTGTCACTTACTTTCTGGATACTGTGGAAATACAAGAGATGAAACCAAAAAAATCTATTTTTCTAACGGAACGAGGACCCATGCCAGAGATTGTTGGTACATAGACTTTTTGATAAGCCATTTGGGCTACATACACACTGTCTACAGGGACACACAAAATGTAGACATTGTTCTATATAGTGAAGGTCATAGCATCAAGAGACACCCAGAACAATTCATGTTTTCTCTTCATAATGTCTTTGTTTTCTAAAATATTGTAGAAATGTCCGATCTAAACCATTTTCAGAAGATTGTCCAGGACATTATCTAATTTCCTTTATGTTTGCTTATTATGATTTTGTGACATGTTTTTGCCTTCATTGAGAGATGTTTTAAAAGTCAAATAACTTTGAAGGTTGACTCTTTTGCCCAGCTACAATTCTGATGATCTAATCTAAATTATCATTAAGATTGTGAGGTCTAGGAGAATTCACCAAGGAGGTTATCTGGCTTATCAGTTTGCGGTTGCCTTTGAAACTTACACTATTTAATTATATTAGTCTATCAACAACTAATAGCTGCTTGTGTTACCCTGTTACTCAAAGTGTTGTATTATTTCTTCAGAGTTGAACCTATATATACAGTTATAGGTATCAAAATCACCCACATGTGCATTTATGTTTTACTCATTTTGAAGGCGAATTTCTCTTTACAGAGAGTCCGGGACCAAAATACATATCTGGAGTAGTGACACGATACTGCAATGATTATGGAATGATTGATGACCAGATCTATTTCACTACTGAAGTTGTGTTGAGCAGTCTCACTGTGTGTGTTGGACAGAAAGTACATGCTCTTGTCGAGGAAGATCCAAAATCGGGTGGATGGAAGGCAGTTCGGGTAGGTGTTTCAAAGCACATTGAAGGGTGGAGATAAATGTTTTTTTCATACATATATTGGGGAAATAGAACTGTTTACTTCGCACCTTATTGAAGTATGTTATTTCTTATGGATCTCTGGGTTTACCAGATGACACAGATGCAGCAAGATTGTCAAAATGCCCAGAGGATGATAATTTGTATCTGCACAGCATAGGAGGACTGTAGTGGGAAAGAAGTTGTAAACATGGCTAGAGTGAACAACATTGGGATGTTAATATCAGACTTGTCCTCTGCAATTTAGCTTGCATGCTTAGTAATCTTCCCAATCTTGTTATGGTGCTGCATCGCCACACCTCCTGGCAATTCATAACTGTTTTTAATTTTACGCATGCACATTTGCCTCTGATTTGAAGAGAGTGGTATTTCTTGGTGCCAGCGCAAAGGGCTCTCTGTTAATGGTTTGAAGAGAGACTTGCCTGGGATTCTAATTAGTGTTTATTGTTTCATGACTTCCAAATGACGTGCCCAATGTACTTACATTGAATGTTGCTCAATTGGAAGATGCCTTCTCTGAATTTAATTGGTGCTGCAGTGAATTTACTCTTTGTGAAAATTGCTTCAAGGCTGCTGGTGCTGTGGACAGTTTGAGGGATCATGTAAATTGAATGTTCTCTGTAGTAGTGCTGTGTGCTGGTCCAAGTGTTCGCGATCGTTAAGGCACATAGCAGTCAGGCTTAACTTAAGAAACGAAGGGCCAGATGTATGACCCTTCCAATTTGTGAGCCGCAAATTGCGTTATTTTGCGACTCTAGACCCTGTTTGCGAAATCCAATGGGGTCGCAAACGACCTGCTTCATTAATATTATGAGGCAGGTCGCAATTTGCAATCCCATTGGGAATGGCCAGCACTACCAGGGATTGTGGCCGGCTGGGGTCAGCAGACCACCATGTCTGTGACTGCTTTTTAAATAAAGCAGTTTTCTCCCCTTTTTTTTTTTTTTTTTTTTTTAATCTGTTTTATTATTTTCAGTCAAAACATCGACATGAATATCAGAATACATATAGGTACACGTTACAATTATGTTACATAACCTTTTAAACAATTCTGCAGTAGGTCTCACATTAACCTGGCCAGTTTTCTCTTTTTTTTAAATGCAGCCCCTTTTCCTTAAAGGAAAACGGCCGGCATTTAAAAAATAAAAAATTAAAGTTTCTGTTTCATTCTATAAGAGTAGGGAGTGGTCCGTGGGATCACTGCCTGCTCTTGAAAAATATTTTCTCTGCCAGTCGCAAAGGGAAAGAGTTCCCCTGGGGACCTCTTCCTGCGTCAGAGTTGCTTACCATCTTTTTGAAATGGGTTGTAAACTACAAGTGTTTTGTGACTGCAATTGCAAAACAATCGTACATCACCCTGTAACTCGCTATTAGGAAGGGACACCGTTGGCATGCCCCTTCCTAATAGCGAGACGCAACCCTTATTTTACAAGTCAGTAATAGGTTACAGACTAGCAAAAAAGGGTTTGTACATAGGGCAGACCTATTTTGCGGCCACACACTGGTAGATTTCTTGTTTGTGACTGCAAAAAATGGTCGTACATCTAGCCCTTTGTAAAGCATTTAGAAATAAACAGTTAAAAAGACAAAGACATGACATAATAAACATCCTTCTCCAATCTATAAAATAGAGAAAGCTAATAAGCAAAATAACAAAAATCCAATAAGGGGTACTGAGAGATTAAAATGTGTTATATATTTAAGTGAAAAAGCGCCAAGAAAAAGAAAACTGCCATTGTAAGTCTGCGATCATGGTAGACCGGAAACAAAATGCTATTTTAGGCCAGCCAAGATAGAGCCTGGGTCAGATAACCCACACGGATTGTTCCAGGTTAAAATCTGTAAGTGAAAAAGTTCACAGACTTTTCCAAGCCCTTCTTTAGAAGGGAATTTTCTTGAACAAAGACATGATTTTTTTTTTTTTTTAAGTCCAAATGCAGACTGAGACTTTTTCACTTTTTTGAGAAGAGAAATTCTCTCTGCGCACTTTGCCACTGAAACTAGCTGCAGATGTGGAACCAAGGGTTGGATACCTGGGGCAGTTGTTTTCCCCTGACGATCTGGAGCCTTGGAGAATTCTTGTAGAATAGAGCGTAGTCGTTTTTTTTTTTCTGAGGTGCAGGTAGCTTGGCGCAGGACTAGTTTGAATCCAATCAGACGCAGTGTAACTGGCAATTGGGTACTTTTGCCAGAATCTCCTTCTGAAGCTCCAAAGGACAAGTTTTCAACCTTTCTTCTGGTGTCAAGACAACCATAAGAGTATACTTCGAAGGCTACCATGACTTCAGGGAAATGTACAAAGATACTTTTCGGGCATCATCAACAGCAAGGTCTAGTGCAGGCCCAGTTGCTACTGGTCAGCTAGGCATTTAAGGGAAAAGGCCTCTTGTGGCTCTGTAGCTACATAAGAGGTCAGTCAACTGGCCCTTGGAGTCCACTTCTATGCCATGGGTACAAGTGGTATGATTTCCAGCCTTGCAGGTCTCCTCCGAGTTTGAAACAGAAGGTGCATTCCTCCTTCTGTTCTTCCACCGGTCCAGAAAGTGACACCAGCGAGTGAGGTGGGGTGGGTGACCCCTGTCTCCTACCTATCCAATGGAGTAAATGTTCCCAGGGATAAGCCTGCCCAATTATGCAGAGTTTTGTGTTTGCCCTACTGTAAACATTCCCACAGTGCACCTTATTTTCAAAATCCAAGATTAGGAAAACTTTTTTTCCCCTTGTGCAAGGCCTGTGTGCCCACTCTGCATTATGCCATAGTAATATGCAGTCCCCTTCCTCTGATCATTCAAAACTGCTTCTAGGGGTAGCTTTCCTTCCAGTGTATTTGGTCCCGGTCTGACTATGGTAACACGAGGCTGGACTTTTCCATATGTAACCTTACATTTGCTTGTGCCCTTTGTGCCAGGGCAGGTCACTTTCAAGTTAATAAAGCTCCTGGGCCCACCCCAACTGATCACCCTACCAGGGGTAGAAAACACCGCCCCTCTCCTAAGCCATTGTCCCTTCTCTTATTTTCACACCTCATTAACGTCAAGCAATTAATTTGACAGTTTCTGGAGAGCCAATGTAAATTAGCCTCCAGGAGCTTCAGGCAGGGCTTTTATTAAATATAAAAGATAGAGTTGGAATTATTATTTATCTAGCTGGTCCCAAACTTGATATAGCACGTTTAATATTTTAATGTCTACTCGACTGCTAGGGCCTTCCACAGTTAAGTAGCTTTTGGGTATTTAACACTGCAGGGACATGCTGACAGTAAATTACTATGTGTCCCATTTTTAAATACTATGTACCCTGCATTTTGGGCTACTAGGCTTACACAGGGGTGACTTAGTACTGTTTAAAAAAAGGAAAAAAAGGTTTTTAAACCATTAAAAGTTTTTCTTTTTACAGGTTTTGCTGCACGTTTCAACTCTAGCAGTCGGGCCGCAATGGGAGGCCTGAATCTGTGTTTCC
This sequence comes from Lissotriton helveticus, assembly GCF_964261635.1. Lineage (NCBI taxonomy): Eukaryota > Metazoa > Chordata > Amphibia > Caudata > Salamandridae > Lissotriton > Lissotriton helveticus. Next base: position 1,150,348,619 of record NC_136057.1, read on the forward strand.
CTTGTCACACTAGTGGATGGCACAATAGGTGCTGCAGTCCACAGGTGACATTTTGACTTTCTATTTCTTAGGTGTATTTTCTGTACCATTTACTATGGCCTTATAAGAATGTTAAATAAGCCAATCATGTATAAGCCAATTTCTACATGTTTTAGTGATCCGAGCACATACACTGCAACCTGGAGATTCTAAAAACCAGCAAAATAATTCAGCAACAAATGGGGTCACCACTCTTAAAGGGACATTTTCTCAAACCCTTTACTCCCATGAACTGGTAAAGTGTCAACATAATATGCTTCTGATCCTTGTTGATGTGTAGTGGTGGTTTTCAGTGCAGGCACATTCTGTGCCATATATAAAGTGAGCCTCCTTTCTCAAGCTAATGCGAATTAAAATGAGAGTAATTACAGTTAACTCTTCAAAGACGTGTACAAGCCTGTGTGTACTTCCATCACAAACAAGTGCATCAAAAGACTGATATTTACAGTATATATTCCCATCATTCACTCGTCTTGCCTATGTATACCTGAATATATGACGATACCACGATATCAAATACAACGCATGGCTTTACCACGCGTATTTTACATCGCTAGAGTCTTTACCACGGTGAAAAATAGAACGCAGCATTTTACCACGCATAAATACGTGAGTATTCATCCAGCGTCGATTATGCCCAAAAAACCCTTAAATAAACATAATGAAACTGATAGGCAAAAAAAAATACGTCTTCACTAGTGACATTGTTTGTCTTTTTTCACTTTCACTGACCCTCAAGCAAGATGGCTGAATATTTCGACAAATAACATCATTTGTTAATTAGTAATACACGTTTTATTTACACATTCATTTATCTATTATAATTGTTTTATAATGTAGAATCATTAATGATTTTTCATATTTGTTTGGGGGGGAGACCCCCCCCAGCCCCCCCTTTTTAAATGTTTTTTATTTGATTTTTTTTGGGGGGGAGACCCCCCCAGCCCCCCTTTTTTAATTTTTTATTTTTACACCCACCCCTTCACTACTTATCACGTATTTAATTTATGCATGAAAACACCTATCAAAATAAAAAAAGGACTTTTCTTTTTAATACACGCAGAACGTAGGATTGTTGACCGGGACGTTTCTTTCGTGGTAAAGACGATTGTTGAAGGCATACGCGTGGTAAAGACGTTTGCGTGGTAAGTGCCTCGTAGTAAACGTCTCGCGTAGTAATGCCTTCGTTGAAAATGATGTTTCCCTGTATACCTTACCTCAAATGTATCTTGTTTTAATAACATACAACCGTAAACGCATAAAAATCTCATTCCACCTCTTTCATACGTTGAAACTTTACCAGTATTATACAGAAGTAGACTTACTGACTTTGCCAATTTATTTTCCAAATGATCCTTTTCCCCTTAAATCAAGTAAAGGTCTGCAAGGGTAATAACAGATGCATCTTTGTCTTAGGTGGAAAAGGCCCACGACAAATGGGAAGAAGATGGCAGCAATTCTGAAATTCCAAATGTTTGGGATCAGAATATGAAGGTTATGATTGGCAATGTTACCGCCTGCACGAAGCTTGGTGGTTTTATTAATCAAACAAGTTTCTCAATGAGCGACGTGTGTGAAGGTAATGTGTGGCTTAAATCAATCTTTCTTGTGGTTTTGAATGTTGTTGATCACTTTCATGTTGGTGAACTTTTGTAGCGCTGGAGCTCAACTAAAACTTAATCCACTCGAATATAATTCATGGGTAATTTGTTACCAATTTCCTGGTATTATTAAAAACAGCCATTCACACTAATATATTGAAATACAGTTTTTATATTTCTGTAACATTCTCTGTGGAACGGGTGTAATACTTAAAAATAATTTCTCCAGTATGAAAATCCATAACATTAAGCAGACCTTCAAGGGACCTGTGAGGTGGTAGAATCAGTTTTTTGAGTAGAAAGGATTTGTCAAAATGTTTTCTCTGAAATGAAGTCCTATTGGGACTGACAGTGGAAAACTATGGAAGAGGAGACCTACACAAAGTAGAAAGCAAGATTTTGTAGATAATTATAATACCTAAAAAAAATGCAAACCTGTCTAGGGTTTAGATTACACTAATTCTGGTCCTTCTTTTTCACCCGGTTCTAAATGCTACAGAGAAGGTATCCTGCCCTTTTCCTCATGTATTTTTTTTTTTTTACGCTCTATTTTGAAGTTTTAGATTTGTACAAAGAAGGAAAGCGGGGTGGGAGATCCAGGGTAATCACGACGGTGTATTATGAGGAGTGTGGAATACCACCAATAAGTACATTCCATAACAGCTCAAAAGAAGGGCACAATGCACACATCCATCTACAACATAGTACATGTGCACCGTATCAAGCAGAAGTCAAAAAAGTACATCGGCCCCTTCACTGGACGAATCACCTGAAGACGAAAGACAAGCAAGCATGTTGCAGGATATCGGCCATAGCAGTAAAAGGAGTCAAACTGGCCCTGTCTCTTTTTGCATAAGTTTTAAACTGTAGCCAAATCCTGTCAAACATCTTACCATTAAGTAATGCAGTCAGGCATTCCATGACATAAATGTGCCACACTTTAGTACACCAGAGTGTAAGGCCCGGAGGGAGGGGTTTTTCCCAAACATGAGATACAGTGAGGCGTGCTGCCAAAAGGAAGAAGGTAAGAAGCCAGCCCCTAGGTGTCGTGTAGGGGTAGTCCCAGTTTTCCCCGCCTCGCCCAAAAGTAGCACCAGAGGGTCCAGTGGCAAAATCACTGAGCAAATTTGATGGATCTGCTGGCGCACCTCACTCCAGAACCATTTCACCTGCACTCACTGGCAACACATATGAATGTAAGTTCCTTGCTCCCCCGCAAACAAGCCCCTGTCATCGCATGTATTCGTACTGGAGTGAAGTTTTGTTCTGTTTTATGTATGCACATAATGGGTTCTAATGACAAAAACTAAAACTGCAATAGGTAAGATTGCATACAGTTTGTTATTTGTAGTCTGAACACTGCTTCTTTTTTTGAATTAATGACCGGAAATGTGTACATTGCTTAATTTGAAAGAAGAGTCACAATTTAGCATAAAAATAAGAAATTGTATACCGATATATGAATGTACAACTTTTATTAGATTACACACTAAAGGTTTGTACCTGGTTTAAACAAGATTTTGGGGTTAAAGAGCCCACTTGCTATGATATAGGAGCTCTGACTGGATCAGTAGGCTAGTGAGTTTTCATTCCCACCTAGACGGAGAAAGGCAGGTGGAGGGAAGTTTGCAACTCTATGTAAGCTGTGCCATACCTAAGGTTTGTGGATTAAAGAGTACAATGCTTCTGGCAGGGAAGCTTGTAGGTAATAGGGGAGATAGGTTGGCTCTAGGGGTGACCATGGTGCGCTGCAACTCCGAGGAGACCCTGGCAATCTTTGCAGCTGTATGGATCCGGGTGCTGCGTGTGAATAAACATAGTCATGCAAGGGCATTAAGTATGGCAAGGGGCAATACTCTTAACAGATTCAGCCCTATATTAATATAATGAAGGACCACATCTTCTACCTCCTTTTGCTTCAGATGTTGAGGCAGGAGGCTGTCTTGTCTGGATTCTGATCAGTTTTCCAGCCTCTTGCAAAGGTTCACTTCTAAATTGGTACCTAGACTCCAGCAGAAGAAAATCTATTCCTGCTTCAGAGTCAGAAGTTTGATGTTTACTGGAAGCTTCTACTAAACACTTCAAGCTGACACTTGGCACTTTTCATCGAACAGCCTCACTTCCTGATCCAATAAAATCTGGATTCTGCGAGTTTGTCTTTAAGATGACTAGCCTTTTTCACTAGCTGTACAGGCTACATCTTATACCCGCCACCAAAAGCATTGTTATATTACCTAGGTGACCAGATCTTGAAAAACAAAAACCGAGATATTCCTCAAACATAGGAGGTCTACAATTTTTTGTCAGGGACACAAAATGACTTAATTGATAGCACTCACTAACAAGTAAAATAAAATACGGACAGTCAAGTGCAAGAACACTCTGTCATCTGTATTCTCTGCATTGCTTTCTGTTGGGGCTGCTAATTAATTATGCTGAGGAGCACATAGGGAAACTTGCCTTGCTCTATGTACAATCTACCTTCTGTGAACACCAGTACGTAAACATTTACTCTAGATTACTACTTTGCCAGGAAGTTCCTTACAGTGTGCATTTGAAGTGAATGTAGGCCTAGTCCTAGCCTGAGGCCATAGTGCACGTGTTGATGACTTCTGTGGTAAAGACAAACTGCTGCTTGCTTAATGTACTGGGGTCCTTGTTCTTTATCATGCAGCTCCGCCAAGCACCGCTCGAGCTCTGGTGCCATCCAGATGTGGCACATTGATGGGCATGCATGGACCATGATCTTCATACATAGACTCGGTTTTGTGTGCCTGCGTAATCAGAAAGGCAGCATTTCGGATGTAAGAGTCCAGAATGTTTATCAGCTATCCTCATAGAATATGGATAGAAATCACAGGCCTTACTGTAAAATCTCCTGGTATGGTGGACCCATTTGGTAAAAATGTAACAACTTTGATTACATGCCCCGTGTTAAAGAAATATATATTTGTAGGTAATTTAAATGGGTTTCTGTTTCAACAACATGTTTAATTTTCTTTATGTTCAATTTGTTACAGGGTACGTGCCTTACAGGGGGGATTGGGTCCAAGCTGAATATTTTATAAACCCTACAAACTGGAGGAGTGAGGCATGCTCTGTGAAGCCACTGAGGTACAAGAAAGTTGACAAGGTATCTTTTATCACCTACGCTTGATCCTAGTCCTCCAAGCGTCTCGTATTGGTAAAAGTTAATAAATACATTCCTACATGATTCCATTGCATTTATCCATAGACCTGGTCTCTTTTGTATAGTGAGGGCTGCTTCTGATCATTAAGAATCAGGTTGTGCTACTAAAGGCCATGCACCTCCTATATTTTACCCAGAACACCTCCTCACAATGCAGGAGTATTGGCTTTGAGCCAGGATATTTTCCATTCAGCCAGACACTTTGGTTAGAACACAGTACATAGTAACACTGAGCTGGATTTGGGTTGTCACTGTACTATGTAACATTTCAATTTAAAACTGTCATGGAAATAATAATTCTAATCTAATGCAGCTCAAATTAAGGAATGTTTTTTTGAGAATTTAAACTAGATATTTGCAACACTTTTCACACAACTTGTCAACTTGAATTTCAAGCAGGTCCAGCAAAAATAATTCAAGAATTGGTACCCCCAACGTCCCATTCTGAATGCCTTTTGCTCTGCAAGGGAGCCAATGGGCCTTGATGCATACATCGAAAATAAACCCCTCTTCCCTGTGGTTAGGTAGAGAACAATGGTCCTAATTGGGCATGCAGTGAGTCCTGCACCTACTGCACTATTGGTAACTATGCCCTTTGTGAAAGTAGTGGACCATCCTGACTCACTTTTCCACAGGGATCCCTGAAATCATGTGTCCCAGAGCTCATTGGCATAGTGTAAAATCTTGCACAGGTTGTTAGAGATAAGAAAGTCTAACTGCAAATCCTTAAAACGAGTGCAGGTATATCTCGTTTCTGGTAATTTATCAACCACCAGGAGGTATCTGGTTTAGTTTATGTGGGCCAAATTTCACCTTCAGCAGCACTTTTACCGGCTGTTCTATCTTCAAAGGCAATTGAAGAAGCAGTATGAAGAGACTGCCTTATGTGTCATTGACTGCATGGTCTGTGGATGTGAGTATGAACATGGTGTATATGAATGGGAAATGTGTGTGCAGGGGTGTCAGAGAGCTAGAGCATGTGTTGTATTGTACTTATGCACAGGACACACCTATAAGCATATGTAGCACCGTTTAAATGCGAGAAATATAATGTTAGGTGTTAAACATTTCTAATAAAGGAAACTCTGCCCCCCCCCTTTTTTCCATTTTCTCCCGTTTAAAAGTTGCGCATTTAAAAATGACACCTTGCTCCCAGCGCCCGGTAGACCCCCTGTCATTAACATAAAATGAAACACTCTCACATATTATTTTTGTTTACTTTGTAAACTATCTTCATGAAGCTGTGGACGCATGAGCTGGTGCGAGAATTGACCCTCCATATATCAACGCCCCACCCTGGGTCAGTCACCTTTTGTGTTATGAGCTATGAACCTTGCACAGCCCTAGTCCTCTATCCTGCTTTAGCCTGAAGCAGGAATGACACATGAAGCTGCAACTCCACATGCTACTACAGGGCGTGGGCGAGTTACCAGTATGGGTTGGAGATACCTGTATGAGCTTTGATGCACTGGAATTCTAAATAGACTGCTCTGTTGAAGATTTAGGACATTGCTGATTCTTTATTTCATCCCTTTTTTTGTTTTCATTAGGGTTTCTTTTTTTAATTTGAACTTCTACCTTAATTGTGTTCCTGATATTTTCGGCCTGTTGAGGAAAAATCCACAAATGCTGTAAAACTAATAATTAAGTTGTGCAATTCGATCTGTACGTAGTAGATGCTGCACTATTTTTATCCAAATGTAAACTATATAGTTGTGGTGGAAGATGTGTTAATCTGCTTTCATTGATGGCACCAGTAAATAAGTAAATCTTCCTTAAGCAGATCAGGGCTCCCGCGCCAGGAAGAGGCGGGGCAGAGCCACCCCTCTAACCCCCAGGTCCCTTTCTTACTAGGCTGGATGAGTAAGGTACTGTGACCCTCACTTTTGAGCATTTATTGTGTAAGTTGCCAGAGACATTTGAACTTTTGATATAACTTGGCACGATTAAAGACATTTTTATTTGTATTATAAAGACTTTTGCGGCCAGTATATACCTTGATTTTGTACTTCAGTGCGTATTCGACCTAGCATAGCTGCCATGAGTAAACCGAAAGTGGGACAGGGTGTTGTCGGGACACTTGATGCTTTCCTTTCAAGGGCAGAGTCCGTATTAATTAACGAGATTCAATTAACAGAGCGTAGGTTATCACTTGAACCCCTCCCATCTCAGAATAGACTTTCCCTGACCCCAGTACTAGTAGAATCCAGTATAACACCTGCTTATAATGTACTCTCCCCTGAAACTGCCCTGTTACAGCGACATGACCAAGAATTTGTAATAGAGGATACTCCTCCTATCCTCTTACCTGGCACTCAGCATAGCCCTTCCAGGCCCGCGGTTAACACTAGAGGTCAAAAAGCTAAAGCAGCCGCAGTTCATGTTGCGGAACCACCTCAAAAGAAATGGAAGAGCCGAGGGACATATAAACAAAACAAATCTGGGAAGAATTTAAGAGCTACTGTAGACGAAACAAATCCGAATGATGGTCTCCCCAATGCCACTATTAATGCCCCACTCACTGACGTACATTAGTGGTGGTGAGTTGCACACCATTTACTTCCATTTTTTGTCCTTAGTTTTATATTGCTTCAGATATATAGAGGCGTGCAAGACAGTATCGCGCTCCGTCCAATTGAGCTAAACGTATTAAACGAACACATGGGGGACCTTTTACGATCCCTCTACTGTACGCACAGCCATAAATGAGTCCAATAAAACAATTTCAAGTTCCTTCGCGATTCATCTTCTTTTTCTTTCGAATTATTTTACTCCATTTTTTTCTTCTTTCATTGATTTTATTTTACTCATTCTCGTCTTATTTTCAAAAATATTCATGGACAAGAGGTGTTTCAAAAGTCACAGCTTTATTTAAAAGGTCACCCAATGCATTTCGAGATATGTTCCCTTCGTCAGGGGTATCTAAAAAAATCCATAAAACAACCATCAGCCTGGATATGATGATCCTAGTCACAATGTAACCAAAAAGAGTATATCAAACACTTATTTTGTACAAAAAAACAGCTCTTTTTACAGAAACTCTACAACATAGTATTTTCGTCAACTTTCATCATTTCCCACTCATTCTATACCACCCAGTAATACACCCCTTCAAATCACCCTGTTATCTGGCAAACATAACGTATCTCTTAATGTAGTCTCCACTAATTTGATATTATTTTTACCTCCCTACACCCATGACTTTTCTTGTCCTGTCTCTTCTCTCAAAATACTTCATAGCGTGCTTACCGTGACTAGGTGTTTAACAGTGCATAATGTGGATCAAAAACTCGCTCGGTTCCCGCTTTCCAACACGTTCTTATGTTATTTTTTACCCGCAAACGTTTTGACAGTTGATTTTAATCTGTCGAAACATTGCTATCTCCTCCCACTTCCTCCTCGTCAAGCATCACGTGTCTGTATTCACACTAGTTCATACTACATTTCCCAGAAACACGTTCTTATTTCATCTTTTACCCACAAACATTTTGGCAGCTGATTATAATCTGTCCAAGCATTATCTCCTCCCACTCCCTCCTAGTCAACCAACACATGTCTAAGTATTCACACTAGTTAATACTACATTTCCCAGAATACCCTGATTACATATCATATTGGGTATGTTGAACTTCTGCTCGTTCACTCTCCACCTCTCACCATCTCTCACTTTAACAAGCTAGAAATCGCTAAGTTGCAATAGCATAATTACGAAACAATAAAAAAGCTGGTGTAGACATCCCCATAAATCAGATCAGACCGATTCTTAATTGTGACAGCAAAGACGGTGGGTGGTATCCAAGAGGAGGATTTTTGGGGTAGACTAGAGACAATGGATTCAATTTTACAAAAATTATCAATTGTAGATGCTAGGTTGACCAAGATGGCGGGGATGGTAAGCCGTAAACCCCCGGTCCCACCAATAAATAACCTGGAGCCCAACCCAAGGCCGTCAAATAATGGGGTGAATGGTAGGGAGGACGGTCAAGCTATCAACAACGTTGGAGCTAGACAAGTGCAGACCGGAAACTTTGCTGATGATATAATCTTGCATACCCCACACATCCCTTGCATGCCAAGATGGCCACCGGACAAGAGGTCGCCTAAGAAGCTCGGGGCTTGGGATCACAATGTGTGTGTAAATCCCTGCTCATGCCCCCACACAGCATCTTACTCTACCCCTACATTCTGCGGAAGTACAACGCTCTAGTTTAAGCCTACCTGTGGACTGCTGCACAGCCGGAATCGATATGGCCAACGATGTCCGTGGATGGATCTGAAGTCTGGTTGCTTTCTTCCCTTGTTGGGGCTCCTCCTGTATTCTCCATTTATAGGACTGCGGCAAACTGGCACCGTCCGCCACCCTACCGTGCTCCAGGGTGTCAACGGACCTGGGAGCTTCACACCGGGCACACCGTGAGGCACTCCGATGGGTTGGGACCCCTCCTTCGACCATCAGGATCAGGATCTCGCCGCTTGCCCTCAGCATTCCCGGCATATCGGGCTGCCTGTTCGGGGCTGTACATAGGAACGGGGCCGCCTCACACCATTGCTCCTGAGAGCGCTCCGAGCGCTTTGATCAAGAGCGGCAAACCGAAGCTCTGGGGGAGACGCTGATGAAGCACCGCGTTGAAGTCTCACGGGAATTTAATGACCCACACGCCGCCTCGACCTGCTAACCCAAGGCCCTGCTGGTGAGTGACTTTAAGATGAAGCGACAGGCGAAGGAGCATAGGGGGGGATAATGTTTAAAGTTGCAAACTGAGAAGGAATGACCCGCCCCGCCTGACCGTAAAATGGCGGCCGGTGAGGACAAATGAGACCGGATCATTAAAATATCCCCAATCGAATCGATAGGTGGTTGCCGTCCTTCGCCACTCCCATCCTGCTGAGGCAATAATTACAGCGGGACTGGCATAGTGCAAACGAAAAATAAAGTGATCTAAAAATAAGAACTGATAAAATCAGAAATTAGGGAAGCAGGACCCACACCGCCTGACCCTAAAATGGCGGACACACTGAACAAACAAACCAACAAATGATCTGTATATAATTACAAACTTCCTATTAGAGGTCGGTGCTAACCTCTCGCCTCCATAGCTCCACACCTTGGAGCTTAAGTGAAGATCAACACTGGTACAGAACACAGCAAGCTGATCGCAGGATCGCCCTGCCTGACCCTAAAATGGAAGCCTCCTCAGACGTCCTGAATGGGAAATAACCACAATTAAGCACAACAAAAGTGCTTAGTGTGCTTAACACAAGAAGAAAAGAAATTCAACGTAACAACATTTAAGACAGCGCATTCCACCATAAGAGACATTAACACCATTGCAAGTGAATCAACTAGCAAGGATGGCCGATAACTTAGAACTGGTAGGCGTAAATGCACACTGCATAATATATCCTTCCCATCTATCCAAGAGCGCAGTTAAGAAATACAAACACAATCTTATGAGGAAAAACCCGAACACATTGATTTCTGACCCCTCATTTAACCCTGTCAAAGGCATGATTATAAATTACCTGATATTTTTCACTAGTAAAACGGCTAAATGGCGCAATGTCATTACAGAGATGCTCAACGTAAAAGCTGTTAACAATACACCACATGGCACAAAATTCTTGATCATACCATCATCAAGACTCTGGGCAGACCTGTGCATAACGGTGTACAAGAATGGAATAGTGCTTATTCAAGCCGCCAATGATTTAGAAAAATTTGACAACATATTTTTAACATTAAAAGAACGTGTAGAGAACCCAAAGGTTCAACTACAGCGGAATGCACAAATGAACAACCCAGACAGTATTCACTCTACCACAACATGCTTCATGTCACCTAGTGAACCGCAGGATCAACAGCAAGAAACACCACTAGGAGACACAGAAATCCTACTACCAAGAGAACCTCAGCATCCTCAACAATCTACGATACGAGGAAACAAAACGGGGACGGAAGACAGCCTTAAGGGAGAGGACGCAGAGAGCACAGAAACAGCGACAATTTGTAAGTGTTCTGCCCGGCACAATTGCAGAAGGAAGAATCATAAACGCTAGACCAGGAGACTGATCCACAAAGATCATCGATACTAGAAGACAATACGAAGAATGAGGACAGTCTGGATGAAGAGAATACAAAGAATACAGAAACACCCATATTGACACAAAGATCATCGATACTGGAAGACATCACAGAGAATACAGAAACCACTAACAGTGAATACAAGAATGAGTGTATGGACACCCCATATACGTCGCAGCAGACCCTGAGAGCTATTAAAGGGTTACAGGCACAAATTGACAATATAACACAGGACATCCTTAGCACTCGGAAAACAATGGAAAAGATTCTGGAACTCACGATAAGCACGCATTCCAAAATAGAACACATTCAAGAAGTTCTGCATAATTCTCAAGTAAAAAGGAAGGAGATAGCCATGCCACCACTAAATAGGCAGAACCGTCCAGATCGGAGTCCTAGTTATTTAACAGAAGATGAAACCCTATTGTGGTATCTCCCACTACCTCCTTTTCCCCCCCGGGTAGCTCAGCTCACATTAGAACGACTCGCGGTGACGTCATGCCGAATGTCACCGCGACCAAGGTTCTAAGTTGAGCGCCGGGAACCTGAAATGTCACCTGCAGGGCGTTTGCTGTGGCTGAGGTCGCTTATGCTGGAAGTTGTTATCTTGAGTAAATAAAGGTTCTTCTCAACATCGACTTTTGGCGTCTGTCATCTGTAAGCGGACACTACACTGGCGACGAGGGCCATCCCTAAACAGCGACCTCAACACGCAAGTCAAGAAAAGAAGTTGTCGGAGCAGAAAGATAAGGCGGGGAAGGCAGACTGAAGCACTGCGGACGTGAAGTTAAGGAGCGGGAGCTGACCGACGCCAGCGGAGAGAGCCGCCTCACGGAGTATCCGGTCTTCCGCGCTGTGAGTAGTGACGGCTGAATGTGGGCGGACTGGGCTACCAGCTGTGCGTGAGGACGGACTGTGTGAGCTGGACATCTCGTGTGGGAGAATCCCCATGTGGATAGCGGACGTCGCTTCAACGGGAGGAGCGTCGGAGGAGGAATGGATTAAGGGTCGAGTTGAGGGGGCGGACTGTTATGCCTGTAATGCCGGTGAAGTCTGGAAGAGCCGGGCTGATGTAAGGACTGGAGGTGTTAACATCGTGAGGCAGAGAGAAATGCTAATACACGCCCTGTCGAGTTCTTGACAACTTTCAAGCCGAGATTTCTTATGACATTGCCCCTGCAGCGTGTACCCGAACCAGCCCTCTCAGCGCTCGTACCCCTACCAGTCAGGGTGCATGCAAGGGGGTTGAGTGGTGCCAGCGCACGCTGAAAAATGGCGTAAAGTTATGATAAGTACATCGGAGGAGAAGCTTCCACTCACTGTGTAACGCCTGAGCTCACCTGTGGCCCCCTCTCGATCCCGCGTTTTCGGCCCTGTGGAATAACTTCTGTTGAAATCTCCAGTGAGGGAGGAGGGTATCGGCTGGTATTCTCCTCAGTAAAGCAACATCCTGTGTTCTGCACGACAACTGGACAATTGTCAAGCTCGAATTCTCCTCAGAGCTGACTGACTTACGCACCACAGTGCCACCCAGTGGTTATCATGGGGATAGGTTGAATTTAACTGTAATAGTGCAGGAATTGTGTTATATTTATATTCATAGGACTTGTAAGCAGTGTGTAGGTACTGAGTTGGCTTGTGATAGACTTCCTCCCTACTCCTGTGCGTAGTACACCCACTAAGTAGGCTTCCCATTACCTTGGGGAGGTTCCATCTTACCTCAAGCATGCAAAGTGTGACGCCCCCACCATTTTTTTTGACCAACCCAGGGGAACCTGCTATTCAGTGGAAGAAGTGGAAAAAGGTGTTCTTAAATTATGCTACTGTGTGTGGCCCTAATCTTGGGTTGGAGAGGAAAGTGGCACTGTTAGCTTATTACCTGGGAGCAGAGGGGGAAGAGGTTCTTGATCACCTCCCAGACCTAGGGGCACAAGAAGCGAGGGGTCTCAATGAACTTGAAATAAGCTTAAAGAAACTAGATTTGCACTATCTCCCGAAGACAAGCACCATAATGGAGCGTTATCATTTTGGGAAAAGAGTACAGAAGGAAGGGGAGACTATAGAGGACTTCGTCTCGGACCTCAGGAAGTTAGCTGCTACATGCAAATTCGGTGGTGCGAGTGAGGAAAGGATCAGGGACCAGTTCGTGTTGGCATGCAGGATGGAACGGGTACGGGAGGAATTGTGGCTTAAGGATGACCCACCCCTAAGAGAAGTCTTAATAATAGCCAAACAGGTAGAACACATGCTTCAGTGCGTCAGTGAAATAAAACAGAACAGTGGGGAGAGGAGAAGCGAAGAGAAACCCAAGGTAAGTGAAGTTACAACTGAGTTGGAGGCAGTGTCTGTGATCAAGGGCCAGAAGGTGGTGAACAAGGAACATAAAGATGACAAACCAGGATGGTCATTCAAGGGTGCCTGTTACAGTGCGGGAAGCAAGGACACATGGCAAATGACAAGGAGTGCCCCGCTCTCAAGTTCACATGCAACAAGTGCGGAAAGAGGGGTCACTTCAGGCAGTATTGCGAAAGTGGTCAGGGACCCAGTAGACAGTATAGGGACAGGACTAACACGGTCTGTGATGAAATAGTTGTGCAAGTGGAAGAAGGCCTGGTCTGCAGCCCTAAAGACACCGTGAAAGTAAAAGGCACCGAGTTAGAAGCTCTGTTCGATTCCTGTTCAAGGATAACCATCATCAGTGCGAAAGAGTTTTCACGCGTGTCCAAAGGGAAGGTAATCTTGAAGAGAATGGATCTGAGGCCTGGGGGATATGCGGGTCGCCCTATCTCTATGAAAGGTTACTTCTGGGACGTAATAGAATACAAAGGCAGAACAACGATATCCAAAGTGTATGTGTCCACTGTCGGTGATAACATCCTGGGTTGGCAAGCACAGAAGGAGTTGGGGGTATACCTGAATCCTAACTGCAATCCCCAAATTCTGATACAAGAGATACAGGAGCCGGAAGAGGGTCTAGTGACGGAGTTTAAGGAAGTATTCAAGGAAGAGCTAGGGTGTTTGAAGAACTACTGCCACAGGATCAAATTGAAAGAAAATGCGAGGCCAGTAGTAGCCAAGGTCAGGAAGCTACCCATTGCCATTCAAGAAGCAGTGAAGACTGAAATTGAGAAATTGTGCAAGGCTGGTGTAATTGAACCGGTAGAAGCGACGGAATGGTTGGCACCCATCGTCGCTGCACAGAAAAAGGATGGGTCGGTTCGGCTGTGCATAGACCTCAGGGCCCTGAACAAGGAGGTTGTGGTCGACCGCTTCCCGCTGCCCAACATCACCCAGATGATGAGCATGTTAGAGGGTGCAAGGGTATTCTCCACCCTTGACCTTACTTCAGCATACTTCCAAATCAAACTTCATGAAGAGTCGCAAGAACTCACAGCGTTCGTGACACCCATGGGCGCATACAAATTCAAAAGGATGCCATTTGGGTTGGTTTCCGCGGCCGCCGTTTTCCAGAGGCTCATGGGAAACATCCTGAAAGAGATTCCTGGGGTCGTGTGCTACCAGGACGACGTCCTAGTGTTCGCCAGAGACCATGAAGAGCACGACAGAAGATTGAGACAAGTACTAGCCAGGTTCAGGTCACAAGGTCTGACAGTGAGGAGAGAGAAGTGTGTATTTAGGTGTGCTGAACTGGACTTCCTGGGACACAAAGTGACTGCGGAAGGAATCCGTCCCAAAGCAGAGCTCCAGAACACCATCGTAAACCTGGCGCCCCCGAAGAGCAAGGAAGAGATTAAGTCCTTCATGGGAATGCTAGAATTTTACGGGAAGTTCATACGGAACCTCGCAGGGAGAACGCATGCTATCAGGCTGCTGTTGAAAAAGGACACGGTGTTCAATTGGAGTCAGGAGTTTCAGTGCGAGTTCGAGGACGTGAGGAATGCGCTTGCAGAAGCACCCAGTCTGAAGTCCTACATACCAAATCGGACGACTATAGTCACCACGGACGCAAGTGCCAAGGGGCCAGGGGCGGTGCTCACTCAAGCAAGCAAAGACGGAGAAGAAACTATAGCTTTCGCCTCAAGGTCCCTCCAGAAGTCAGAAAACAACTACTCCGTGATCGAAAAAGAAGCCTTAGCAGTGTTCTGGGCGTTGAGCAAATTTAGGGACTTCCTGTGGGACACGACGTTCATCCTTCGCACCGACCACAAGCCATTGGTGGAGGTCTTCAGTAAGAAGGGGCTGGATGCGATCTCCAGTAGAATCAGGCGTTGGGTTGTTGGCCTCCAGGAGTACACCTTCAATGTGGAGTATGTCCCTGGAGCTCGCAATCTGGCGGCAGACTGTTTATCGAGGTTGGTGAAAGGAGGCGATGGGAGTGAATCGCAGGACAAACCGGAAGATGATTTGGATAGTCACCAGATGGAAAATGTTTGTGCCATCCAGAGAGCAATAGGTGAGGAAACTTGGAAATGTGCATTAAAGGACGACGAAGTTTTGGATGAGGTATGCAAGAGAGTAACGGACAGATGGAAACATGAAGATAAACGCGTGGAGGCCTTTCGGCCATTCTGGATTGTAAAGGATGAGTTGTCTGTGGTCGACGAATGTCTGTTCAGGGGATCGAGGTTGGTTCCTCCCGCAACGGTGAGAGAGAATCTCATTGACATGGCTCACGATGGCCATCTGGGCATCACCAAGACCAAACAAAGGTTGAGAGAAGACTACTGGTGGCCGAGCATGGATCTGGCGATTGAAAGGAAGGTGAGAGACTGCATCCCGTGTAGCATCAGCGACAAAGTGCTGAAGCGATCGACACCTCCAATGGTGAGCAGACCGCCGCCATCAGGACCCTGGGAAGAGTTGGCGTTGGATATCGTCGGTCCATTGACAGGAGAGGTGCGCACGCCATATATCCTGGTGCTCATGGACCTGTACTCCAGATGGCCAGAAGTGAAATTGGTGAGCGAAATCACAACCAAGATTGTCATCGAGTTCCTTCAAGGGCTGTTTGAGAAGGAAGGATTACCCAGCAGTCTACTCACGGACAATGGAGTACAACTGTGTTCAAAAGAGATGGAGGATTTCCTGGGAGAGAGAGGAATCGCGCACAAGCGGTGTGCCCTGTACCACCCAGAGACTAATGGCATGGTGGAGCGTTTTAATAAGACCCTCAAGGAGAGTATCCAGTTAGCCAAGGCCAGCGGCATGAATTGGAAAGAAGAAGTGTGGAGGCGCATTGAAGCGTATAGGTTCACCCCGCACCAGACGACAGGTGTTACCCCGTTCGAGATGCTCCGAGGAAGGATACCCAACACCAAACTGTCTCCGGGGTGGATGGGGTGGCGCAAGGGTTGGTCAGACCACTCCAAAGAAGCGGAAGGGTTAGTGAGGCAGGAAAGAGCAACGAGGGAGAGGAAAGAAAGATTCGACAGGCTTAATTCTACACGGGAGGCCGGGTTCCAAGTAGGTGATGACATCAAGATCAGAACACCCACTGGCAGGGCAAGTGAGTCAGGATACAGTAGGCCCACCAAAATCACTAAGTTATTCAGGAATGCCATTAAGACCCAGGAAGGGAAGATTTGGAACTTGGGGAGAGTAGTGAAGTTTTACCCACCCGGTCAAGGTTCAGATAGAGGCAGTGTTAGGGAGGACGACTCCGAAGGGAACAGTGGCCCCTCTCCCAAGAAACAGGAGGCGGACCCCCAACCTGGTGGAAGAAGTAGCCTGAGAATGACCAGACCACCCAGACATTTTGAACAATATGTAATGATGTAATCCGCCTGTAATATCTGGTTGCAATGTTTAATGTTCTATGCTTTTCTCCGCAGGGGAGGGGGATGTGTGGTATCTCCCACTACCTCCTTTTCTCCCCCCGGTAGCTCAGCTCACATTAGAACGACTCGCGGTGACGTCATGCCGAATGTCACCGCGACCAAGGTTCTAAGTTGAGCGCCCGGAACCTGAAATGTCACCTGCAGGGCGTTTGCTGTGGCTGAGGTCGCTTATGCTGGAAGTTGTTATCTTGAGTAAATAAAGGTTCTTCTCAACATCGACTTTTGGCGTCTGTCATCTGTAAGCGGACACTACACCTATCCCTGCTCCGGTCATATGAGCCTCCAGAACATAGTAGAGGGGAAGAAATAAGAACAGTTCTGATTGATGTGAATAGAACAGCGAGACATAAAGAAAGGAAACCTAACCTTAACAACTTACAGCAAGTCTAATTATCTAACAACATGTCTGAACAGGACTCTAGTAACACAAGAACACCTCTGAAATGCCTACTGCTCAACTGCAGGTCCGCAGTAAAACATGCCTCAGACATCGTGACCCTCATTATTAGCGAGGAAATCAACCTTGCAATCCTAACAGAGACATGGCTGTTGGAATCATCATCATCTACAGTTATGGATCTGCTAGTGCCCCCTCAATACAACATAGTAAGACTAGACAGACCAAAAAAGATAGGAGGTGGTATAGCCTGCATACACCGATTGGACATTGAAATCCAACAAAATCAATGCTACTCCCTCGAATCCTGTGAATACCTAGGTCTAAATATACAATCCACAGAATATCAAAGATGTAACTTACATGCCTTATACCATCCTCCTGGAAACAATGCCACTTTCATAGACCAGTTAATGGAGATCATCACGGAAAACTCTAACACCCACTCTAACGACATATTCCTGGGCGAATTTAACTTACACTGGGACGACAAGAAAGACAAACAGGATTTTGAAGACCGAGTCTCTCTCTATGCCGATGACATCCTGTTATATCTGACGTCCCCCCGCAAATCGCTGGGAGTTCTCATTGACGTATTGCGCTCTTTTGGCCGCAACTCCGGGTTGGTTATCAATTGGTCTAAGTCCTGTATCTTTCCGCTTACTAGTGACCCTCTTTCTCTGCCCCGAATATGTCCGATCCCGGTCTGCACTGGTGGTTTTAAATATTTGGGGATTTATATTTCACTTGACCCTGTGCTGCGTTATGATCGGAATTTGCTGCCTCCGCTCGCTCGGCTCCGGTCGGACGTTGCGGCGTGGTGTAATCTGCCCCTATCCCCCTTGGGACGTGCGGCATTGTTCAAAATGATGTCCCTCCCCCGGTTCTTGTATGCCGTACAAAACACGCTAGATTTGGTGCCGGCTAACTATTTTCGTGAAATAGAGTGCCTCCAGAGGAAGCTGGTGTGGGCTGGTCGGCCCCGTATAGCATTGGCCAAACTCACGCTACCCTGGTATGACGGGGGCATCGCGTTACCCGACATACGACGATACTATTGGGCATCCCAGTTGAGTGCCGTGAACCATGCTATGTATGGTCCTGTCCCGAATCCGGCTTTTGAAATGGACCGATGGCTTTTACCTGGGGGGGATTACTATAGGGCATTTTATTCTAGGAGTGCTAGGAGGAACTTGACGGGTCCCACGGCAGTGGCGGTGCGGGTTTGGAGCAGCGCGACCGCGGCTACCGGGTGGACAGATAGGCTTACCAGGGCGACCCCTTCATTTGCTGCGGAGAGGCTGGGTGAACTATGGACATCAAAGGGGTTCGATAGATGGGATCTCATCGGGATTAGTAAATTGAGCGATCTTTGGGTTAAGGATAGAGTGAAGACCTTTGCGGAACTACAGCAGGAGTATGGTCTGCATGACTCGGAATTTTTTCGATATCTTCAGGTTCGCCACGCCGTTGGGTCGGTTTTTCCGGCCGGTTCTGATATTCCGGAGAGTTCCCCCCTGGAGGATAGGGTGCTGGACGGCCATGTTCCAGACAGCACTATTTCTCTTATTTATAAAAAACTCATTAATGTTCGGTCGGACTTGCTAGTCCATTTGCGTGGCGCCTGGACTGCCGATGGGCTGGAGCTAGACGATGAAGATTGGCAGGCTGCGGTGTCCTCTCCTAAAGAGGTCGCGATTCCGGCGCGCATGCGACTTGTTCAGCTGAAAGTCCTGCACCGTGTCTATGTCACTGGTCCTCGACTGATGCGTATGGGTTTTTCTGATGATGGACTGTGTCGGCGGGGTTGTGGTATGCTTGCTACTTTCCTTCATATTGTATGGGAGTGCCCGGTGGTTGAGTCCTTCTGGAGGGTAGTGCATGAAGTGATGAATGAAGTCACGAATGTTCGACTGCTACCTGAACCTAGGCGCTGTCTCTTGAATGTGTGGGAACCGACCGACCGACTATAATGTTGCTCAGACTCAAAGGGTGACTCTAGGCAACATGATCGCAAAGAGGGACATTGCGCAGTTATGGGGGTCTCAGAGGGCTCCCTTGGTCTCCGGATGGGAAGACAACATGGACTGGTGCATGTTCAGAGAGAAAATTGTCTACATTTCCTGTGGCAGGCCCCAAAAGTGGGGTAGGATATGGAACCAGTGGAATGCATTCCGTGGGGACATCTGTGAACCCCCCTTCGTAGATCCCCCTGATACTCCTTGTTCCCCTTGACTGTACACTCCGGCTCTCACATGTACAGATTTATCGATATTTTCACCGGCTCTGGGCTCCCGTTCTGTCCCTCCCTCCCTTTCTTTTTCCTGTCCTGAACCATCTCCTGTCTCCCTTATTGTTTCCTGACCGCCTCCTCCTGCCACACACGAAACGACCATAATGATCGGAGTGCAGCCTTGTTTCTTTTGTTGTTTGAATGTTATAAAATGAAACCGCTCGTATCCTGTCGTTTGGAACTTACCGATTTTCTTACCATGGCTGCCGGACCCCTGGTTGTCGGCTGATGAGCTGTGTATTATGTTATACCTTGTGATGTTTTCCTGGCCGGCCCGAAGGGTTGTAGGCGAGAATCTGTACTTCCATAATTTTGCTAATAAAGGTTTTTAAAAAAAAAAAAAAAAAAAGACAAACAGATCAGTGTTCTTAAAGACTTTTTAACGGAGCTAAATCTTACCCAAGCTTGCACGCAAAAGGAGCAACACTGGATTGGATAATATCAAAAAACAAGAACATAGTGATACACTCAGTTATACAATGTGACTGGTCCAATCACCATGCAATAACCTTCCTAATACCCACCTTGAAAAGGAATAAGACCACGCAGCCTGTTAAACTCAAAAAGTGGACTCGGGACAACAAGGATGCGAATATTGAACGGCTAGTTGAAAACTGTGAGAAAGGTCTGATTCCTCCCGACAACTTACAGAATGTAAATGACCTAACGGATCACTACACTTCAACAATGACTAATATAGTCAACACTACCATGCCATTAAAACGGAAAAGGATCACAGAAAAGGACAAAAACCCTTGGTTCAATGAGGCACTGAATGATGATAGGCGAAAACTAAGACTTGCTGAAAGAAAATGGAGACAACACCCTACAACACCCGAACTGAAATCACTCAGAAAAATTAGAAATGAGTATAACAAAAAGATCCTCAACTCCAAAAAAGAATATTTTAGATCAGAACTAGATAACGCTAAAAGCCGGCCAAGGAAGCTTTTCAAGGTTTTAAAGCAACAATCCAACAAATTAGCCAAAACGACCCAAGAAAGCACCAAAACTCAGCTGAATTGCAAAGAATTTTCAACGTTCTTCACCATCAAGGCCAACACTTAAATAGAGCTTACAAAGGCAGCAGACAACATGCCCGTCAAACCACACAGACGGATCAACTCCATCCTGGCAATCAACCTCGATGAGGCAAAAAATAAAGCGCATTGGGATACCTTCAAGCTTTATGATCAGAATACTGTCGCCAAAACATTATCGGATATCAAACCGAATAACCATTATAATGACCCTCTACCTGCCAAATGTATACAAAAAATCAACCACATCATCATCCCTATATGGACCAGAATAATAAATGCCTCGCTATCACAAGAGATACTTCCCGATTGCTTAAAAACAGGCCAAGTAGTTCCCATCATCCAAAAACCTACAGCGGACCCAGCAGACCCTAATAACTTTCGCCCAGTTAACAATATTCCAGTACTGGCCAAATTAATCGAGAAATGTGTACAAAACCAACTGAGCCACCACATTTCTAATTTTACACTTCTAGACGACTGCCAATCTGGATTTAGAACCGGCCACAGCACAGAAACAGCAATCCTGCATATTGATGCTTTATAGGCCCTAGATCAGAATAGAACATGTCTACTAGTACTTCTGGACCTGTCCTCTGCTTTCGACACTGAAAATCATGTAAAATTACTAAGCAGGTTGCATAACAGGATGGGAATATCGGGAAACGTGCTTAAATGGTTTGAATCCTTCCTTCAGAATAGAACTCAAAGATTTTTGGTCAGCCAGACTCTATCCCCATCAAGTCCTAATGTGATCGGAGTCCCTCAAGGATCTACACTATCTCCGTCACTTTTCAACTTGTATGTCGAACCTCTGACAGAAATTCTCAAAGACGCAAACATATCTTATCATATGTACGCAGATGACACACAGATATATATCAAGATCGCTTCTCTGGAAGATATCATGTTAATAAACGAGGCCTTAAAGTCATTAAACTGGTTGACCAGCAATCATTTGAAGCTAAATGCACAAAAAACAGAGTTCCTTTTAATCTCTCCACCTAAGAACAACACAGAAGTGAAAGAATGGGCTAATTTGATCACAGCACTAAACTGCACTCCTACTCTAGTGGACTCAGCAAAATCATTAGGAATCACATTAGACAAGAACCTTGACATCAGAACCCATATCAAATCTATGGAAACAAATGCAACCTTTCACCTGAACTATATTAGGAAAGGGAAACCATTCATCTCAGCAGCTGATCTCAAAATGGCTGTACAATCCTTAGTTATCTCAAGGATTGAATATGGATGTACTACTCTAGTAGGTCTACCAAAAATTTCCACGGCACCGCTGAAAGCATGTCTCAATACTGCTGCCAGGCTCATCACCGGAGCCAGGAAGTTCGAACATATAACACCACACCTGAAATCTTTAAACTGGCTACCATACGAGGTGAGAATCCAACAAAAAATGGCATGTATCACCCACAAAGCACTTCACTACCTCAGCGCCTGGATGCCTCAGGGCAGCAGCCGCGCTTAATAAAAATTCTTTTCATTTCATTTAATTCATTTCACTACAAAACACCAAGATACCTGGCTCAGAAAATAGAGCTCTCTGGAGGAGACAAACCGACCAGGAGTGCCAAGGAGCTGCTGCTGAGACCACCCATGTTCCGGAAGAAGAAAAAGAAAGCCCCTAGAATCTGGAATTCACTCCCTCCAAATGTTAGGAAAATTACTAACACTGCAGCATTCAAGAGTGAAGCTAAGATTTTCTTAATGAGTAAGTTCCTCACTTAGGCAAGAAGAGACATCATCGCCGCCGCGACATTTGTCGGGACATAACAGAACAACAAAGGGAAGTAAACAGAAAGTCTCTAACTGCACTGGGAATAACTTAGAGGCGGTATACTTACCCAGAATATTAAGGAAAAATGCACAGATAAAGACTAGTGGTACTATTTTCATTGTACTACAATTTACAGTACTGCAGGGAAATAGAATTTCATGTATGATAACCTTGAAGACAGACACCGGCTGAAATTATATTAGAATATGCACATGCCGATGGCAATTTGTAGATGAATATACTGCGCCTTTGTACGTTATGATATAATGCTTTACATTCATATACTTACCCACCACATATCAGTATGAATCGCTTTACTACATAACTTTATACCCAACTACCTCATTCTCTGAATAGTTATGATATGCAATATGTATCCCTAAACCTATTGTATTGTATTTGTATCTGTGAAGTGCTCTGATACCCAAGGGTCACGTTCGCGCTATACAAAACTTTCTAAATAAAATAAAATAAATCCCTACTCGAAATGGGTCCCATCTTCCAAACCCTGGTTCCTCACTAATAGAGGCTGGTAACACAGCAAATGTAGTAAATGGAATATCAGACGCTAAATCGTCTGGACAGTCTGAAAATGAAGACATAGAAAGGGAAAGAAATATTCAAGACTATCGTGGCAACGCTATGAAATTATCACATAATCTCAACTTGCCCCCGGAGGCAACCCAGTATACGGTTATTTTGTCTAATGTACCTCCTTTATTGCATAATTCCTTTGAACACTGGTCGACCTTGAGGAATAAAGCATTATACGTCCTTGGCTTAAGGACTGGTATGAAAAACACCCTCTTCTCAGAATTTAAGATGGCACAGAGAATAAGGTGGGTGGGTACCTCCAGAAAAACCCTACGCGGGGATTGTGTGGTATTAACCTTTGGCTCGCCATCCCTGGTACGGGCAATTTTAATAAGGGGAAGTACTGGACCCGTTAACCCTAATGATATAAATATCCTCCCTCTTGGTTACTTTTATCAACCTCCAACACACTATAAATGTTGCTGGCCATCATTGAATGGTGGTGATTTCAGAGAGAATAATGAGCCTAGATTCCGGGTCCCTGTGTGTAACCGCTTTGATGCCTTGAACCAACTAGAGGATGTTGATTGACTGGCCCCGGGGACCCATACTCAACCTAATTCTACACTTGTGAGCCCCGATATGCGCAACTCTGGAATACCCCGGGTAGCAAATGCCTCTCTATCTAGTTCCATCAGCGGCCATTGTAGGGAAGAGGTTCAAGATTTGAGAGTTCAAACTGTAGAAATATCCTCTAACTTTGTGGGCTGTTTAAATGTATCCCAATCATATGGCAAGGAACCCCAGGGTCTTTTGGGGTTAGTTACTCCTAGTTCTGCCGTAGAGAACGATTCAGCACTTTGTACCATTGTTTCTTGGAATATTGCGGGCATTCGCTCTAAGCTATCTAATCAGCTGTGGTGGGACGTTGTACTCCAAACTGACATGTTGTGTCTACACGAAACATGAGCAAAAATGGATATAAGAGCTATCATACACCAGCAATAGATGGTTGGAGTGGTAGGGTTAAGGGTGGTCTTTGCACCTATATTTCAAGTGCTTTGAGGATTAATGAAATAACCATGTGTGCAAATGCCCACTATTATCAAACACTCATACTGGATCTAGATGCAAATCACTGTATTGCCCTAACTAATTTTTATAACAACATACCACTAACTGAAATAGCATTTGTCACAAAGAGTATTATAAAATTGCTGAAATCCATTTTTGAGAATAAGAGGAAAGATACAATAATGTTATTGGCAGGCGATTTTAATTGTGCGTTATGTCCCAATGCTGAGGACAATTTATGTGGGATTTTAGTGGAAGACGGGGCATGTTCCTCTCATTTTCGACATTCCACTTTAGGGGAATGCCTTAATGAATTAATCTTTTCCCTTGATCTAGGATTTATTAATGACCTGTGCCCTGTACCTGTCTCTATTCCCTGGACCTTCAGTGGTAGGGGTCTGTGTTCACTATAGATTATGTTTTAATCACAAGTAATCATGCGTATAACCTCCACCAGGAAGAGGTGTGGCGCCGCGGCCAGGGCGACTGACGCTGAAATCTGGGGATCACGGTTCGATCCCGGCTCCGGCGGCAGGATAGCCCAGCACCATGTGACTCTGGGCAATAGCTTGCTTAATCTTCCCGACGGCCCCCAGCGCCTAGAGACCCTAACGGGTGATTGTGCGCTTTACAAATGTGGATTAATAATAATATTAATAACACTCATTTCAGATATCTCCATTAGCGATCACTTTCCTTTATGCTTGTCAATTAAGTGGTCTTCAAGTAAAATGGTCAAATCCAACACTAATGATCATTTGCTAGAAAACATTGCCCTGGGGATTGTAAATGGCTTTTCACTGCGCTGGAGTATTGTGGATGAGGCAGCTATAATTAAGACAGTGGTGAGTAGATGTAATTGCGCCATTAAGACATGTCTGTCAGAAACAGCTGTCCCAGACAATATTTTAGCCTCATTCCTGGCGATATCCAAGATTCTAAAAGAATACCTTCTCAAGCGAAAAAATAGTAACCGTCCCAAGAGCGGATGGTTTGATTCCAGTTGTACGCCTGCTCATTCCCACTTAAAAAGAGAGCTACATAAATCCCCTAGAAACCTGGTTGACCTGAGGACAGCTAGACGAGACTATAATCGAGCAATTACGGCCAGGAAAAACATCTTGAAGGAGGAGGCCTGGGAGGCATTACACACGGCCTCATTGGAAAATGACAGCATGGCATTTTGAAAGGCTGTTAAAATGCCTTTTCTTCTATGTGAGGCCGGCCCAACCATTGAAATAGCTATAAGTGAGGCCCAATGGATCGAGCATTTTTCAAAAGTATATAAGGGTGAAGGAAATCCTGATATATTAGACAGTAATGTCAAGGACGATTATAAATCGAATCCATCCCACTATTACTCTAATTTGTTGTTCACTTTAGATGAAGTGGAACGGGCACTCTCTAAAAGTCGGGGATGGAAGGCCCCTGGAACTGATGGGGTCCCCGTAAATCTTTTTAAATCAAATATTGCCCTTTGGGGGCCCATCTTAGTGCAGGTAATTACTGCCAGTTGTAGTACCTCATTTCCTTCTACCTGGGTAGAATCCTCTATTGTGCCTATCTTTAACGAAAGTAATAGGCAGAATAATTCTGGAACGCTTGCAGGATTGGGAAGAGGAGAACTCTGTTCTGTCTGATCTGCAGTACAGATTTCGTGCTGGTCTTGGAATGATAGAGCAGGGGATAAATCTGTCAATCCTGGTAGGGAACAATACTAGGGCCAAACAGGGAATTTATTCTTAGCATTTGTGGATCTCACAGCTGAATGTGACTGTGTAATTCACAGCAAACTCTTGTCTATTTTAGAAGATATGGGGGTTGAGATTCAGATCATTTATTTTCTTAAGCGTTTTTATAATGTTGCAAATGCACGCGTGCGCTGTGGTCTGAAGGGGGAATGCTCTGCTACTTTCCCGATTAAGAGCGGAGTCAGGCAAGGATGTGTCCCGGCTCAGTTTCTTTTTAACCTTTATATTAACGGCCTGGGGGATGCCCTCCTAAAAGATAACAAAGATTTTCCGTACGTGGCAGGACGCCCAATACCAGCGCTCCTATATGCGGATGACGCTGTGCTGATGTCCCGCACTCAGTTTGGCCTGCAGAGGGTCCTACACAGCTTCTCTCTGTTTATGGAAAATCTTGGCCCAAGAGTAAACTCCTCCAAGACCTTTATCATGCGTTGTGGCCGTGGAGTTAAGACATTTAAAGATATGTTTGTTGCAGGACAGAAGATCCGGGCAACTAAGAGGTTCTCTTATTTGGGGATCCTTTATGCCCATAATGACACTTGGGTACAGGCAGTTACAGCTAAGAAGTTGGTACTCCTAAGGACAACATCTGCCCTGATCACCTTTGCTAGAAAGCTGGGGAAAAGGCCACCAGAATAGCTTATTAAGATCTATAAGGCTTGGTGTGTTTCATCTACAGCATACGGGGCAGGAATCTGGTGGTTTGCTGACCTGCTCCCAATCCAACGTATAGAAAATTCTTTTTTAAGATCTATTTTATCACTCCCGAATAGTACCTCATCCTGCATATGTCATGCAGACTTGGGACTACCCTTTATTTCTGATTTAATAAAGCTTGAACATGTATTTCTCTGGCACAGAATATGGACCAAAGAAGAGGCAACATTTAACAGGGACATCTTAACAGATGCCTAAAAATTGGAAGGGGTTTTGAAAATTCCATGGATAAAATGTCAAAAATATTTTAAAAGACCATAGGCCTCTTGAATATTTCATCAGCAAATATCAAGGAAGGAATTGAGAAAGGAGGGTCTACTTTTGTTGGATTCTATTTGAATGTCATCCGAGATATTGAAACCTACTGTACTCCACAATCAATTGATTTTAACTACTTTTAACATCCAACCCTATTTAACTTTTGTACCTGGAGTTTACGAGAGTTTTATTGACAAGATTTGGGTTGGAGGTATTTCACAGACTAGTCACTCTGCCTAAAATGAACGACTGGTCCTCTAACCTCCAACTATGCCCCTGTGATAATAGGTCTAACCAATCTACTATCCACATCATACTGTTTTGTAAATTTTATACCTTTTTAAGGAGACTCTACCTGGTACCGGTTTTAAAAATGATTGGACTTCGACAATGCAGACCCGTCCTACTTGTATTACAACAGCTTGAAGATGTACACAGCACATTTAAAATAGTGACCTACTTAAAGAAAGTCTTGAGACAGAGGAATTCTATGACTATTTAGAGCTTTATTCTGGATATAATATAGGTGAATTTAATAATATTTTAACGTTATAATGTACTAGGTACCTTGTCTATATAAAATCATCAAGATGATATTCTTTATGTTTTTAGACTACGTATAGATACTTTTTATCATCATAGATTATGAATTGATGTATTTCTTAACCTGACACGATAAGTACATTTTTCTTTAAAAAAAATGTAAATTATGTAATGATGTATTTTATTCTTTGTGCTTTTATGATTGTTTTATGAAGCAACCGAATAAAGCTTTCTTGACTTGACTTCTATTACTTTCTCATTTGGAGCCTGATGACATGTAAGGGAGATGGCTTTTTAGGAATCCCACTGGTAGGCCTCTTTGGAAGCCCAGTGGAAATAAAACAGCCAGACTATGTCAACTCTTTAATATTTTACCTATTTACCTCTCTTCTGACTTTAGTTTTGAGTTCTTTTTTTCCAAGACCTGTTTAGTCACAAGCTGCTCCCTTCATAAAAGTCCACTATAGAATCCCTAACGCTTAAGTGGTACCCATTTCTCTCCATCATCCCTTCCTACCATCAACCTGAAAGGTTAGAGGTCCTCTACACCACCATACCACTAGAGTGTACTCAATTTGCTAGATCATATCCCATTATATATGTAGATTTTGGAAGTTACTGTAAAATACCAAAACATTTTCTGGAGGAATTTGTACCTCTTCTCATAGTGCAGGATGTAGACACGTTAAGAGCTTTCCTGAACAAGGAAGAGCTGGTGGTTTAAGGATTTTTTTTATTCTTAAACATGGGTCCTGTGTAATCAGTTTAAACAAAAAAAGTAAGCAGGATTTTGTAGTGGCATTAGTACCATAGACCAAGCATTCAGACTTATGCGATTTATTGGAAAACGGTCGTCCTCCAGAAGGCTCATCTCTACATGGTCTTTGTTGACCTAAAATCCGCATTTGATCTGGTCCCCAGGGAAAAACTATGGCTAGTGCTACAACAGAATGGGGTCCCTGCCTTGCTATTGAATATTACAGTGAGACTGCATCAGGACACCAATGCACAGGTCAGATGCGGCTCCCATGGAGAGCTAACCAATCGAATATCCTCTCCCAAAGGGGTCCTTCAAGGTTGTGTTCTTGCCTAGGCTTTATTCTCCTTATATCTCAATGATGTTGTGTCCCATCTGGAAAATCTTGATGGCGATGCACCAAGGATTGCATTGAAGAAAAGCCCCTTGTTATTATTTGCAGACAAGACACTGCTGGTTTCTAAGACCCCAATAGACCTACAGATGCTGGTAGATAGTTTTGCGGACTTTTGTGCAGAAAGAGGGTTGATTATAATTCACTCAAACTAAATTCCTGACCATTAATCCACACAAGACATTTAGAGGTACCATTACGTTAGAGGGCACCGAACTCGGAAGAGTCCTTGAATTCAACTACTTAGGCTTACGTTTTACCCATAATATGCTCTATTCCCCCAGGTGAATAAAAGTACTATGAATTTATGCCATCATATATCTGTGATACAGAGACTGTATTGGGTGTCTAAAACCAGGCCGATCCTACCCGCTCTGAAAGTTTATAATGTGAAGGCGGAAGGCAGAGCCCTTTATGGAGCAGAGCTGTGGGGATTTTCAGGTCTATCCAGTCTGGTAAAAGTCGAGAACAACTTTTTAAGATCCTTGATTGGGATTCTGAAGAGTTCGCTCCTGTTGCCCCTACGTTGGGTTCTGGGTGGAGAACAGATTATTCACAAAACACAGTTATGACCAGTCATATTTTGGAGAAGGCTCATGTCATCATCTGGCATAGTGGAATACTATAATGTTTTCTCAAAGAGATAGTTAAACTAGACAAGAACCATAGGATCCATAGGATCTGGTTTATTAGAGAAATACTCTCACCAATTGGCCCTGAGGAACTCTGGACTGACCATGATTGTCCCCCGCTCCCTTTTAAGGTAGCACTCAAAGAAGCTTTTTGGGCTCATAAATGGCCAATTGAGATAAGCAATAGTAGATAAGGAGCTTTAACTGTTGATTTTTTTTAGATCTATAATCCCATAGCATGTGTGAACCTGTTTTTAATTATATTTTGGCCCCCCTTGGCCAGGCAACTGTATATCCGATTCAGACATGGCACACTCCCTTTGCAGTCTTTCTGTGCAAAATGGAAATCTAAGACTGATAAGAGCTTCGCCTGTCCATCATGCCAGTATGTAGAGGAGAACCTACAGCACTTCTTTTCTTTTGTACTGTGTACGCAAAGCCTAGGATGGCCTGGATTCTCCCTATCTGCAAACCGTTCGGGGCTAGGCAATGTCTAGTGGTGCTAAGGCTCTTGAAAGCAGAGACAAAAGAACTAATTGTTTGGGCAGTAGCAAAATATTTCCATTGGAGCTGGAGTATTAGGCAAAGTTGCTAAAGCTTTCTGAGCCAGTCGTTGGATATGTACTGTAGAACTATACTTTGATTAAATCTAAGATGGACTGGGGAAGACTAGGATTTTGAGATGTACAAGTGCTAAATTATATTTCATGTATAATGAATTGGATAATATAAGAACTGGTTTTAGTCTGGAACAAGAAAGACATGTTTGCTATATATTGTCGATCTTTGCATTTTAAAATGGTTTTATCTCTGTTGTTTTATGTATACTATTTATCGGTTTTAACTGATCGATTGTTCTACTTTTATGGTTTATGCACTAAATAAAGTTGATTGATGATGAAGATAGCAAATTTCTCACAAAGACCCAACCCGGGGCTTTAGTGGATCAACTTCCAGCTTGTGTACCTTTAGACTGAAAGAGCTGGTTCATCTTGATTCTTGAGTCTCCTGGCTTACACCCCAAAGCCACCTTCTGTTGACTCCCAAACACCTAGGAGCCATTATTGAGTTCTAGGTGCTGGCACAGATTAAGGAAACCTGTGTAGCACATTGTTTTTGCACTAGCAGTCACTATTGCACTAGCAGTCCCTATTGTAGTTGAACCATTCCTGGCTTCTCATGCAACCCTGTTGGAATTTAACCAGGTCTCCTGAATTTTATTCCAGCTTCAAGAAGGAGTGACAGTTTAATAAATGTATAGCACAAATACATGGGCCCCAAAGATTGTGTCATAGGTAAAAGGCTTAATGCTCATGATCTAAAATATTTCGGATTGAAAGTAGAAATTTAAAGGGGTTGTAATTAAGAGTAAGACAATTCCCTATTATGATGAGATGGTGAAGTTATTAAGGGTTGTTAATTAATGGTTACACATAATATGGAAATAAATATCTTACACAACGTTCCCATCTTTATAGATTAACCAGTTGGGATCCAACCAGGTTTGTTTCAAGCTTGTGTACCTACACCTGTGATAAACAATTGTATCTTCCACTAAATAGAAAACAATAAAAATATATGTGATAAGAACTGGCCCGCCTCTCTTCTTCAAAACAAATAATGTCCTTCACTTAGCCCTAGAATAATTCAAATTCATTATTAGATGTTTAGGGTGTTGAGCGTCCGGTTTCCTATTATCCTTTGCTTTCTATTTTTGTATAGAGCAATTGGATGTTGGTAAATCTTTATTTTCCTTAGAGTGATGGTGCCTGTGTCACTGAATACATTCCAATACCAATTTTCAATTTTTGTTATGCTTTTAATATTTTTTGTGGCTTAAGGCTCCCCAAATATCATCTTTATTGGTTATTATTTCCAGTGACTCTTAAAGATTTTTCATTTTATCAGCCAAAACGTGTTTCACCCCAAATTTTGCCTATTAGGCTGGGTATTTTTAAAGGCTAAAGAATCGATCAACATATGCCGTATTAGAAATATACATTTTAGGAGCCCAAATTCTCACCTTTGTCAAAGCAAAGTTGGAAAATGTGGGGGGCACTAGGTGACGCATGTGCAAGATGGCTTCACGAATGTGAGGCTCCTGCCGCCCGGTGAAAATATCCTGCCATATTGAGTCATCTGCGGTATGTGATACCGCCAAATGAGAGAGCGAACCTGCTTGCTACCTCGGTGTGAAAATCGGGAGTGTAGACCACTGCATGCTCCTGCACTGAGGTGTCAAAGTCTGGCCCGGGAGAGGAGGTGGAGCTGAAATCGGCCACTGGGAGTAAATGAGCCTGCGGCTGACCACGAGGCATTTGGCCGCAGATCGAGACGCGAGCGGCGGAAACGAGGAGGCAACTGGTACCCCTTCGGGTGGCTGGCGATGGCCATGGGCGGCGGCACTGAGCCTTTATGAGCCGGCGCGTGGTGTTATTGCTGGCGTAACAGGCGGAGGCGGACGGTGAGTAGCAGGGGATCCTCAGAACGGCGGGCGGCCTAAACCCTGCGCCGGTGGAGGGACGTGCTCATCCCGCAGCGCGGTGGCGGAGCCGCACTGCTGGGGTGCATCGGTCACCTTCTCCTCCCCCCGCTGCCGCCTGCACTGAATCGTCGGGTTAGCGGCTTGTATCCTGCACTGGGGGGGATAGTGTAAAGATCATATGGGAGGCGTTTAAGGTCACGCTCCGTGGATTCTGCATAGCCAAGGCTGAGGTACTTGAGGACATAACCAACCAAATAAGGAAGCTTGAGGCAGAACTTAAATTGCTGGAAGCAGACCTGGATGCGGCACCGACCACATCTGCTTAAGTTCAGTTTAGAGAGACACTTACAGAATATATGGACGCAGCTCAGAGGGTAACGCGATTTAGGGGTAAACACTGGGTGGCCCAATGCTACGGGGAGGGGGAAAGGCCAGGTAAAGCGCTGGCGCAAATGGTCAGAAACCCTCGATATGCTAACTTTGTACGAGAGATAGAAGACTTGGAGGGAGCGGTGTACCGGGACACAGCTAAAATCCTCACCAACTTAACACAGCATTATCAACGCCTATATACAACAAATAGGAGAGATGACTTGGACTTAGAAGGGTACCTAGGAGAAGTGACCCTGGGATGGCTCAGTAATGTACAGCGAACATTCTTATGCGCCCCCTTAGAGCTGGATGAGGTCAGGAAAGCCATTATGAGTATGCAATCAGGGAAGGCTACGGGAACGGATGGAATCCCGATAGAATTCTATAAAACATATATTGACCTCATGGCCCCCATCCTGCGAGAGGTGTATGAGGAATCCCTGGAGGTGGGCTGCCATCCTGCATCTATGAGGGAGGCTTTGATCATTTCATTATTGAAGCCAGGGAAATCACCCCAGCACTGTGACTCCTACTGGCCGCTCTCGCTTCTCAATTGCGACGCCAAAGTACTGGCTAAGCTGGTCGCCACCCTGTTGAGTCTTCTGATGAAAAACCTGATCCTCCCTGATCAGTTGGGCTTTGTGCCTGGCAGGGCCACGTCCCACAATCTGAGGACACTTGTTGCTGCCCTTAATAACATATCACCCGACCTGCCCATGGCTGCTATTTTCCTGGATGCCACCAAGGCTTTTGACTCCATTGAATGGAATTACATATTTGGGGTGATGTTGATAATGGGTTTCCCCCCCCTCTCTTTCTCTCATGGATTAGGTTGCTATATAATATGACAGTGGCCAAAGTGTCTGTTAATGGATAAACGTCTCAGTCGTTCTCTATTGCTCGGGGTACTCGACAGTGGTGCCCACTCTCCCCCCTGATTTTTGCTATAGCGGTGGCGCCTCTGGCGGCGAGGATACGTCAGCACAACAATGACAAGGCCCTGCGGTGTAATATGCAGCAGGTTCTTGTGTCCCTATACGCGGATGATCTCACGCTCTATATCCGGGACCCACAGGTAAATCTTAATCCGGTCCTTCGGGAATTTATAGTATTTGGGAAGCTATCGGGAATCCAAATTAATTGGGGAAAGTCTTGCATTTCACCGCTGACGGCGTCCACAGTTCGATTCTTGTTGGATTATCCCTTGGAGTGGTGTGAGGAGGAACTGCGCTACTTAGGGATACGAGTAACCAGGGACAGAGAGGAACTCATGCGCTTGAATTATGGCACTGCAATGACTTGAATAGCGGATTCCTTGACCCGCTGGATTGGACTGCCCTTATCCATGGCGGGTCGGGCCTCATTGATTAAAATGGTGGTCCTCCCCCAACTACTCTACTTGTTTTTAAATATCCCTTACTACCCTGGAAAATTCTTTTTCACGACACTCCGGTCAGAAATGACGCGTCTTGTCTGGGGAGGGAAACAGCCGAGGTTGCAATGGAATATCCTTACTAGGTCATATGCCCAGGGCGGGTTTGGCATACCAAACTTTGAATTATAATATATTAGCGCACAGGCACATTACTTGTGGTTCTGGGTGAAGCAGCCAAGGTATATGCCGCAGGTTGCGGCGGAGCACTGGCTTGCGCACCCCCTTCCCTTAGATGGGGTGATTCATGGTCCAATTAGACCCAGGGAGAAGATGCCGACTACCATTACATGTACAGTGGCGGCGTGGCATCCCATAGGATGCGTTTTACAAACGCCCCTGTTATATTCTTCATCCTTACCTCTCGCATACCACCCGAGCAGGCCTCTTCTCCAGGAAATATTTTTTCACGATTTCAGGAAGCGCACCCATATCCACACATGGGGAGACCTTTATCATGATGGTCAGTTCCGCACAATGGAACATGTATTTCAGGGACTGGAACAGATCCCGCTGGACGTATTTTTGTATATCCGGCATCAAATCGCTCACCCTGGCCTTCCCAGACGAACCACAGGAACTAGCCCTATTACAATTGTTACTTAAGAGCGAAACGGCTAGAAGTCTTGTCTCTTTGCTCTATCGGACAGTTCACACGCAAAGGGAGTTGCCGGCTGCGCGTGCTCGTGCACGATGGGGGGAGGAACTAGGTCTCGAATTGACGGACAATCAGTGGGAATATTGTTGCTTGCAAACTGAGACGATGTTGTCTAGTAGTGGACTTCATATAAGAAATTATAAATTCCTACACAGGCTATATTATACACCAGCTAGGAAGCATAGGTACCACTGATGTGACAGATGTCAAGCGCCATGGGCAGATTTTTTACACTTAGTCTGGGAGTGTCCAGGAGTGGGAGAATATTTGATGCAGGTATTTTTTTTTTTTTTTTTTTTTAAACCTTTATTAGCAAGAAAGGAATACAAGTACAGGCCTACAACCTCCTGGGACGGCCAGTGACATACCAAAAAAATAGCATAGAAGTACACAGCTCATCAGCCGACAACCAAGGGTCCGGCAGCGGTGGAGTATGATATTGTTCAAGCCTATAGCGATAGGATATGGAAAGGTTTCATTTTTAAAACAATCAAACAAAGATCAAAGAAAGAGGAAAAAACAAGGCTGTATCTAGATTATCGTGTCTGTTCCATACGGTACGGGGAGAGGCAATCGAGGACAATATGGAAAAGCAGGAGAACTTCCAGGAGATAAAAGGGGGGGGGGAGAAGGGGGGGGACTCAGAGCCAGAACATATATCAATATTGTAATACAGGAGGGAGCCAAAACGTACAGTCAAGGGGAACAAGGAGTTTCAGGGGGATCAGTGAAAGGGGGATCACATATCTCCCCACGGTAAGAGTTCCATTGGTTCCATATCCTACCCCACTTTTTGGGCCTGCCTCGGGAGACATAGACAATCTTCTCTCTGAACATGGACCAGTCCATATGTTCTTCCCATTTGGAAACTGATGGTGCCCTCTGAGATCCCCACAATTGTGCAATGTCCCTTTTCGCCACCATGTTTCCCAGCGTCACCCATTGAGTCTGAGCAACAGTACAGTCGTTCGGTTCCCATATGTTCAATAAACAACGCCTGGCTTCAGGTAGCAACTCAACATTCATCACCCCACTCATCACCGCATGCATTCCAGTCCAGAAAGACACAACCTCCGGACATTCCCATACAATATGGAGGAAGGTAGCAAGCATACCACAGCCTCGTCGACACAGTCCATCCTCAGAAAAACCCATATGCATCAGTCGCGGACCCGTGACATAGACCCGGTGCAGGATCTTCAGCTGAACGAGTCGCAGACGCGCCGGAATCGCGACCTCTTTGGGAGAGGATATCGCCGCCTGCCAATCCTCATCATCCAGCTCCAGCCCATCGTTAGTCCAGGTACTACGTAGCTGAACCAGCAAGTCCGATCGCGTGTTAATAAGTTTTTTATAAATAAGGGAGATAGTGCTGTCTGGAACATGTCCGTCCAGCACCCTGTCTTCTAGGGGGGAGCTCTCCGGAA
Source organism: Lissotriton helveticus (assembly GCF_964261635.1). Taxonomy (NCBI): domain Eukaryota; kingdom Metazoa; phylum Chordata; class Amphibia; order Caudata; family Salamandridae; genus Lissotriton; species Lissotriton helveticus. The sequence continues at coordinate 1,150,383,894 of NC_136057.1, forward strand.
TATCCGAACCGGCCGGGAAAACCGACCCAATGGCATGACGGACCTAGAGGTATCGAAAATATTCCTAGTCACTCAAAATATATTCCTGTTTTCAACTCAGCCAAGGTCTTAACTCTGTTCTTAACCCAGAGGTCGCCCACCTTGCTGATCCCGATGAGGTCCCACCTTTCAAAACCCTTAGACGTCCACAATTCACCAAGCCTCTCCGCGGCAAACAAGGGGGTCGCCCTGGTCAGCTTATCTACCCATCCAGTAGCCCTGGTCGCGCTGCCCCAAACCCGCACAGCCACTCCAGTGGGTCCCGTCAAATTCTTCATAGCGCCTCGAGAATAGAGTGCTCTGTAGTAATCTCCCCCGGGTAACAGCCACCGGTCCATCTCGAACGCGGGATTCGGGACTGGACCGTACATAGCATGGTTCACGGCGCTCAATTGAGATGCCCAGTAATATCTTCTTATATCAGGCAACGCTATGCCCCCATCGTACCAGGGCAACGTAAGCTTAGCCAACGCAATACGGGGCCGGCCAGCCCACACTAGCTTCCTCTGGAGGCACTCGATTTCACGAAAATAGCTTGCCGGCACTAAGTCAAGTGTGTTTTGCACGGCATACAAAAAACGGGGGAGAGACATCATTTTGAACAGGGCTGCCCGTCCCAGGGGGGACAAGGGCAGACCACGCCGCGACGTCCGACCGAAGCCGGGCGAGTGGAGGCAACAAGTTACGCTCAAAGCGTACCACAGGGTTAAGCGAAATATAGATCCCCAAATACTTAAAACCATCACTGGAGACCGGGATCGGGCACATTCGGGGCAGAGAAAGAGGGTCACCGGTCAGCGGGAAGATACAAGACTTGGACCAATTGATAACCAACCCGGAGTTACGTCCAAAGGAGCTCAAAACATCAAAGAGGACTCCTAGTGACGGGGGGATGTCAGGTACAGCAAGATGTCATCGGCATACAATGATATACGATCTTCGAAGTCAGGGGACCACCGTATACCCTTTAGTGAAGGCTCCCAACGGAGCCAAGCGGCAAGGGGCTCGAGCGCAAGCGCAAATAATAGCGGCGACAAAGGACACCCCTGCCTCGTGCCTCACCCGAGAACAAAGGGCTCTGAGGCTCTACCATTAACCACAACCTGTGCCAGCGGCTGCTCATACAGGAGTTTAACCCACGTAATAAACTTCGGACCAAAACCGAATTTGGCAAGTGTAGCCCACAAATATGGCCACTCAACCGTATCAAAGGCCATCGAGGCATCAAGAGAAACCAAGATGGCCGGCTCGCTGAGAGACCCCGCCCTCGCAATGACGCCGTGAAGACGACGTAGATTGAGTGCAGTATTGCGTTGGGGGATAAAACCAGACTGATCAGGGTGCACCAACTCGCCAATCACCGTGACCAGCCGGTTTGCCAAAAGTTTCGCCAATATCTTGGGTTCCGCATTCAAAAGTGAAATCGGGCGATACGACGAACAGCGCTCGCGGGGCTTGCCATCTTTATGGATAACCACAATAGAGGCCAGCCTCTGGTCCCTGGGAAGGAGTCCGAGGTCTCGCGATGCCGCGAACATACGAAGCAGATACGGCGCCATTTTATCTGGGCATAGCTTATATAGCTCAACCGGTATATCGTTAGGGCCGGAGGCCTTCCCTGAGCGAAGGGAGCGGATAGCAAGCGCAACCTCATCAATGGAAAAATCAGCCTCCAGTAACACCCCGTCTGACTCCGAGAGACTAGGCAACTCAAGATCACGGAGTAGCAAGTGCGAGTCCTCCTCCGGCATGTTCGAAACCGGCGCGTACACGACCCGAAAGTGCTGGGCAAACACCTCAACTATCTCAACCGCGTCCACGACTCGCGTTCCATCAACTTTCTCAACTACAGGCACTACACGATTCAATCTGTCTCGCCTATCAAGCCAAGCAATCAACTTTCCCGCTTTATCACCCACATCATACAGACTCCCCTGCTGCACACGATTCATTGCCTCAGCCGAGTCAGTCACCAAAGCCCTGTAGTCAGACTGCTTAAGAGCCAAAACATGCAATTTCTCAGGTGTAACCCCAGCTTCCAACTGTTCCTCCAACACGGCAATCTCAGACTCCAAGTTCACCACCTCCTCATTTTTGCGCCTCTTCTCACCAGCAACCAAAGACGGGGTCTGACCACGGATCACAGTTTTGTAAGCCTCCCATAGGGAGACCGGGGAGGACACCGATCCCTCATTTTCAGCAAAGTAAAAGTTCATACACTTGACCACCTCTGATCTGATTGTGGGGTTCTGAAGATGCCATGGATTGAGCGGGGCAATCCGGCCCCCAGCTCCCAGGTGTGCATCATGTGGAACCATAGCGGGGAGTGGTCCGAAATTCCTCTAGCCAAATGCTTGATTTCACGCACTGAGACCAACTGCACCACCGGCACGAGGATATAATCCAGTCTCGAGAGACTTCCATGGGCTCCCCAGTGGAAGGTGTACTGAAGCCGGCCAGGGTGTAGCTGTCTCCAACAGTCTGCCAACCCAAAGGCATCCAAAAATTTCCCCAGCCATCGCTGCGATGTAGGGAGGAGCCTGGGGGGGCTACGATCACTCTCTCCATTTACCACCGAATTAAAGTCTCCACCCACCACTAGCAAGCCATCGGGCAAACCCAGAATTACCTCCCCTAAGTCAGCAAATGTAGTAGACTGCAAACTAGGCGGAACATAAACAGACAGTATGGAGATCGATCTCCCTTCCCACCTCCCCATAATAGCTGCGTAGCGGCCTCTATCGTCCAACACCGTACCATCTATCTCCAGGGGGAGGGAGTTACGAACCAGGATACCAGCCCCCCTCGAGCCCGAGGTGAAGCCGGAGTGGGCCACCAAACGGTAGCCCCGTCTGTTCAGTGCATGACATGCATTGCCCACCAAGTGGGTCTCCTGGAGCAAGACCACATCCGGGGAACATCTCTTCAAGTATTGTAGTACAATCCCACGTTTTATCCTGTCCCCAAGACCATTAACATTCCAGCTCAACACCCTAAGTCCCCTACCCCCTATCCCAGAAGGACCGCTCTCCCCACCTCGGAACAGTACCATGATAGCAAATGTAAAACAAAGCACAGCCTCGAAACAAACAAAGAGAAAAGAACCCCCCCACCACCCCCAGTAAACCCATCAAACTCAAACCCCCCTCCCTGCACCCCTGCGGTAGACCTAAGAGCCACCCCAACTTGCAGTGTGCCTGTCGCCCCATTAAACTAACCTACAAAAAGAGAGAAAAGTCCCCAGAGGAGGAAGATCCCCTAAACTGCCGCCCCCCCACCCCCGGGCATTCACACCATAACAGAACATAGTCTCTGAGCCACTGCAACGGAATCAGGCTCGCCGACGTAGACTCACTGCTCCTGGTCCTCCAAGCCTCCTTCAGCGCCTCTCGAGTTCGCCGGGCCCTCCTGGCGCGTCGATAAAGTGTCCAACCAGTCACTAACCACCTCGGGGCGGTCGAAGAAGAACGCACGATCTCCATGTTCGATTCTCAGGCGGGCCGGGAAAAGCATAGCATATTTCAGTCCCAGTTCTCTGAGGCGCCGTTTCACACCCGTGAAGCCCATTCGTTGTTTCTGTATTGCCTGAGTGAAGTCAGGGTAGAAACTGATCGATACGTTCTCAAATTTAGTGGGTCCATTCGTTCGTGAAGCTTGCAGGATAGCGTCTCTGTCACGAAAATTGAAGAGCCTGGCAATTATGGGCCGCGGAGCGGCTCCCAACTTCGGCTTACCACCCGGGACACGATGAGCTCGCTCCACAGCAAAGAATTTACTTAGGCCTTTTGGTACCAAATGTTTCAGCACGAGGTCCTCCACCAGGATATCAACAGGCAAATCAGCAGTGTTCTCCGGGACACCCACGATGCGGACGTTATTGCGTCTGGCCCGGCCCTCGAAATCCTCCAGCCGGTTGGCAAACAGATCACAAGTAGTCCGAAGATTACGGACTGTGGCCTGGAGATCCGAGACATCCGTGGTCAAACTAGCAGTCTTGATGTCAAGAGATTTGACACGCTCGTTAGTTTTTTCCCAGGTCCGCTCTGATGAGGGTGACATCAATCGCCACCGTATCTATCTTGGCCGCCAAGGTTTCATACTGCTGGCCCATGGTGGATTGGACACTCGCAATAGCGCCCATAACGTCCTTCAAAGTTGGCTCCTCGTTTTCAGGAATACCATCACCAGCTTCCTCTAAGGCACCACTCGATCCGCCCGGGGAGCCCCTAGGTCTAGTAAAGTGATCGATGGTCTGAGATTGGGTGACCCTCCCCCCCCCCCCCCTCGGGACGGGCATCTAGCGGTGCGCCTCTCGACGACCGCCCTGCCCGCCATGACGGGCGATGAACTCCAACAGGATCTGTAGGATCGAGTCAAAACGATCTCCGGCGTGGCAAGCTCGGAGCGGCAAGAGGATAGGGACACAGCGCTGGCTGAAGGCTGGCAGCGATAACAGGTCTGGAGCGCCTATCGGTGGCTGGGCGTTCACAACAGGGACCAAAAACAAAACCGAAAGTACACCAGGGGCAGAGGGCGGGGCTCTTCAGCCGTTGTTGTTCAATTGCCACCTGGGTACCTCGGGGACTCAAGCCCCCGGCTGGCATACGATATAGGCCTCAAACTCCAGAGTTCAGTAAGTCCGGTATCCGGTGGCCAAAACGATTTTCGAAAAGGACGCGGATGTCAGCAGGGCATCAATAAAAAGTACCCGGCGTCAAAGTCAGGATTATTCGCAGGATAATCGCGGGAGGTGGAAAGGGTCTCGGGAGCCCTTAGCTCACGCGCCCATCTTGGAATCGCGCGAAGCTCCTCCCTTTGATGCAGGTATTTGAAGCACTGACACTAATGGTAAATACGCACCTAGAGCCCACATCACTGATGGCTTTGCTTAGTTATGTCCAGCTGGTGCAGGCGACACACCGCAAATATGTCGCCCTTGCCTTACTCATCTCCAAGAGGCGGGTGGCCTGTCGCTGGGGCAGAGGGAGGGCACCCAAATTCAAAGACTGGATTACTGACCTGGTGACATGCCAGGAACATCTTGCTGCATACGCTGAACTATTACCTTGTGCATCCAGACCTAGAGACATATGGGCCCCCGTGACGTGTTATTACTAGCACACCCACAGGGGACGAGAACGAATGGCACGGTGATAACCGCGCGCTAGCAGAGCTGGGGCACACACATCTGGGATGGCATGCTCTAAACTATTCTGGGGGGAGGTGGGAGGGGGAAAAATGGTATTGTATGCTAAAATGCGAATAATGTGTTAGGCTTTGGATAGTATAGATGCCAAACATCGTTACAGAAATGATGGAATAGATGGCTCTTCTCGATGTATTGCTACATGTTGAACAGGAAGGATTAATGTCCTTTAAACATATGTACTACTTCTTGCCGCCTGACATACAGTAGATGGACAACAATATATGGATGTGATGCGAGATGAGCATAATTGTAACGACTACCGGGGAAGCAAGTTTGCTTTACTTATACACTGCTTATGGATGTAATGGAACTATAGATGTTGTTTTGTTGTAGTAAAACTAATAAACAGAATAAAAAAAGTTGGAAAATGTATAATCTGTGCTTTTAATTAAAGAGTAATAGGCAGAGTGCTCATAGATCCTGTGATCTATGCTGTCCTTTAATCTTTACAAATGTACACTTTAAAATGGGAATATTGCCCCTTCTTAATTTTACCATACCTGGGTTTTGAGCACATGGCTAAAATGATATGATTTGTCTCTGTGGGAATAAGGGGGACCCAAACCACAACAAATGAATGTCTATCTCCCCAAACTTTTTCCTTGAGAGGTTAAAGCTATCGGTACATTTAGCCCTAGGGCCCAATCTGACTTAAGCCACTACGTTCATATGAATCCTAGCCGGAAAATCTGTGAGGTCATCCTCCACCCCATAGAGACCAGAATGCACAGCAAGTTATTTCTGTTGCCACTTTTATTCCTTGCTGGAAGGTCAATTAGGTCCAGTTTCACTCCAGGTATAAACAGTAGTACAAATGTTATGATGGGCTTTCAGAGCAGATTCAAAACTGCTAGACTCCTCAACACAAAACAATGTCCAGGTATGGTAACTCCACCAGCTGCTGTTCTCTCAAATCCGGATTAACCAACTTCCAATGTAGCTTCAATACACTGTGCTTAATCTTTTTACCACGGTGGAAGAAATTATTATTTAAGGGATTGCCTTTAAAAGGTATCTGTAAACCTAGGATCAGTGGAATACTATTGTTGTTGAAACAAAACGTAACAAAGTGAGTCCTAATGTACTTCGACAAATATCCAAAAACAAGCATACTGTCAGTAATACTAGCACATCCTTGAGCGGTGTATGTAGGAATGAAAGAATGGGAAAGAGCACGAAGCTCTCTAGCATTTTTAGGACTGCATTTAGCAGCCAGCCCAAGTAGGAACTTGCCTTGTTTGTCAACTTTCAAAAACGACTTGGAGACATCCAGAGTAACAAATCAGTCTCAGAAAGAACTACAATCGTTATCGCCTGTTGTGGCCTTAACATCTCCTACAAGAACAACAAAAAAAAGAACTGCCCTCACTTTTTATCACTTATGAGCATTTCAAACAAGCTAGACAGTTTGTCAATTAATAAATCAGGAAGAGAAGAAATAAAAAAATAAAATAAAAAAAAAGCCTGAACAGTTGGTAACCCAGTACTTAGAACCCTGATCTTAAAGTTCAGGGAGACCGCTACCCACATTGAGCACCCGGTGCCCGAAGAAGGCATGGGAAATATGTAGAAGAAACCCAGAGAAACTGCTTTGATCCTTTTGTTGTTACACACAGTTGCCATGCACAGATTTAGAATATCTTCCAATTCATGTGAACCATCTTACTTTAACATCATTAAACGTTATTTTTATTCTCCCCAATTTCGACTTGCCACCAGGGCATAGTCTTGTTCTTTAGTTGGGAAAAATCTTCTGTCTGATGGGATAAAGGTGGTATACCAGGAAGCACCGTAAAACCTGGGCTTGTATGCTATATATATGATAGTTATGGTGCCTGTAGTGGTAAATGAAGAGTCTGTATCAAATAGATTTTAGTCAGCTAGTCAAAATCGGGATGAAAACCAAGATGGACAGTGTTCGAAATGGGAGTCTGTGCAGGACTATTTGTTAGTGTAAATAACAAATTAGTACTAGTTGCAGATACAGCTGCCGTGAGCGGTCTCAAGTCTGTCGAAGGTGTAGTAGCAGGTGATGGGTTGTCTGTAAGTTGCTTACACAGCTTAGTTGGCACACTATAAAGAGCCGGCTTGCTGTTTTGTAGGGACTCTGCTCAGGAACAAAGCTATACTTGGGACCATAGAACATCAGTATGTAGAGACTGAGTCACCATACCACCTCAGTATCTATGAGTCCCAGTCAGACTAGCCCTCCTAACCTTTCCAGATAAATATGTGATTTGGCCCCCCGAACACAACCCTCTTGACCCTCTCGAGGATCGTGGAACAGGACACATATTTTTGCTCTCTTACTCATACTTGTCCACAATAAGATAAACAAGCATTTCCAAAGCAATAGCCCCCAGATGCATCAAGCATCCATTTTGCGATTCCTTATTAGCGAAAAATAAGGAACCGCTAATAAGGAATAGCAAAATGGTATGCAAGAAGAAATCACTCTAAAAATAGCGATTTCTTAAAATTCCTTAATTGCGATTCGAAAATTGCGAGTCGTAATTAAGGAATACCACCCCATTCATTCCTATGGGCCTAGAGGCCTATAGGAATGAATGGGAAGAATTTTCAATTTGCGAATCGCAATTAGCGAATCCTAAAATGAGAATGCAATTTCAAGGGTGCAGAGGTGTCCAAAGGACACCCTGTTGCACCCCTGAAATTGATCTGTGCACCTATGTTGCACACACACATGCCCTTAGGTCATGTGTGTGCGCAACATGAAACTTTGACAAATGCACTTTAGTGCATTTTTCAAAGTTTTTGCAAATTACCATGAAGTTGTACTTCATGGTAATTTGTGAGCCCTATTAGCGAAATCGCTATTTTTTAAACTTTAATGCATTGCATTTAAGGAATCTCAATTTGAGATTCCTTAAATGCAAGTAATCGCAATTTAGCGAATTCTCAATTTGCGATTTTTGCATTTGGGATGGTGCATCCCAAATGCAAAAATACCGGTCGCAAAGGGGCAGATTCTGAGAATCTGCCCCTTTGCGAGCGGTTTTTAGCTTCATGCATCTGGGCCTTTGTCTTGCATTTGCGAGAGTTTAAGCTGTTGGCATTGTTCATGACCATGCCTTTTATCTGTTTTGATAATTAACAAATAAATAAAAGGCATTTACAATGACAATAGCTCAAACTCTTGTAAATGCAATACTTATTTTATTTCAAAGAGGCAGCAGCCATTGTTCCAGGCTGCCAGGAGAGTGAAATTGTGCATGGCACACTGAATATTGCAGAAAAGCATGTCGTGCATGCAGCAGGAGGAACTCATTAAAGAATATAGTGCTGACAGACTAAATGAGACATACCGTGTAACAACAGAAGTAAAAAGGCCAGTCCTCATGGGAGGTTACAAATGAAGGCAAGGCGGTACTAAGGAGGGACTAGCAAGCCTGTTTATGAATTAAAAGCCTGCATTTACAGAGGACAATGACACAAGCCAATGAAAAATATGGGCGGCGAGTGGGCTGAGCTTCAAGTCCATACTCTAATACAGCATGCCTCGCAGAGCAGCGCATGCACTGCCTAGGCTCGACCTAAAAAGAGACATGAAAGAAGGACCTTTGCAATGTTTATTAAAACTATCATGGTCTAAGATGCAATAATTGTGCCACAATTAGAAAAAAAACATGCCAATAATGTCATAAATATGGGTAATAAACCATATACAATAAAGAGCCCTGTCATGTTATCTGACAAATATGTCTAAACCCTCCTCTTCTACTGAAGCTGAGTGGTTATTAATTATAGATCTCGGAGTTTAGTGGCAGACCCCGTACCTTAGCATACATAGGGGGATGTTCTACATCTCCGCTGACGCAGCACTCTTGTCTGAGGACCTTTGTTCTGTGAATCTGTTTTTTCAGAGCCCTTGTCCTCCGTTCTATGACAAGATATGTGGACTCAAAGTTGCGTTCTTTTATTATGTCTAGGTGCTAGTGTCTGACCAGAGAGAATAACAAGAGGCAATGTTGTTTGACCTTGCCTAGGCTGTTCAGAATAAATCCCAGGAAAAGAATAACATGAAAAACATGAGCTGGTTCTGTGTGAAAATACAATGTGGCACAAAAGCAAGCCTGTTATTTAGTAGCGTGTGCAAAATAAAAGCTGCCTACAATGTGCACAATTAGGCTAACACAGGGACAACGCCAATGGGCCATACAAGAGACATACAACAGCAGCAGATCAGTTGCTGAATCAGTGCTTCAATTGAGGTCAATATTTATCAAAACATCTTGAATGGAGAATGGGAGAAAACAAACTAAGGATGTTTGCGTTCAAGATGAAAAGAATCTGGTTACTGCTCCGTGAGCTACACTTGATTCTACAGTCCTGCCTCACATGGCCCCATTTGTTAAGAGTGATTTGGGATGCCTTATAACCTGGAATGGAGTTTTATGCGGAGAACCTATGTACCTAGACTCCTGCGGTAACTCCCATACTTTTAGCTGGAGAGTAGTTTGAAGGAATAACAGGGTAGATTTGGTAAACCGAAAAAAGAAATCGGTAGTGGTGTTCCCCAAGGGGGACTGATCGCACGATCACAAGAATAGTAAAAAAAAAATTGTAATTGCAGGACACCAATACAACTGTACTTAGACTGTATAGACGGAGAGCAACAGGGACCCACGTCGCTCACTACTGGGGGTGTCCATATGTTAAGTCAAAAGATTTAACACATACATATACAACAAAATTGGGTCAAGCGTGCACCATCGTAAATTAAGTAACAGAGCGGTGATGTATTAATCACAATATCTCTAAGCACACGTCGTACAGCACGTTTGAATTAAACAATATCCCTTGCTTGAGACAGGAAAATCAAATCAGTGTTCTTATGTTTGGAAACCGTTGTCCCGTTTATTCTGAAAAATCTTTTATCATCACAATGGGAACAGCAGACACGTGTTTCGTTGGTACTAGTAAGTACCACAACTTCCTCAAGGCTGTAAACCTAAAATAACATATATCAGTACATAATGAAGATATAATAATTGCACAATGATGGCAGTGCCAGACTGTGGAACATTATAAACGAGCAGGTGTAGTAATTCAAATGAATCACTCTACTAAAGGAGTGAAGAAAGCAGGAAAGAAGCACCACGGTAAACCCCTAAAGACAATAAAGAACACTAGTGTCAAATACAAAGATTTAAGAGAGGAGAAAAGGGTATGTAAGTGGGTGAGAACCAGGTTGTGCAAAAGACAAGATCACACCTCCACAGTGAAAAGCAAGATGTTCATGCATAGTGTAGCAGATCACCACTTTACCCGCAAGTCAAAGTGAGGAGCAAGAGAGCATATATTGCAGAACCAACCTGAAAAGAAAGAATTCAGGAATGTAGTAAGATGATAAATGTGAAAAATGATGAGCGTCCTGTTCCTGGAAGATAAAATAATCAGAGACGAATTATATGATTAGGGCAAAATGGAGTATCAGAGAAGACTGTGCAAGTGGTAACACAGTGGCGGAACACATAAAATATATACAGTAGTGCCATATAAACACAAAGCAAATGGAGACGGTTGCAAGAATTCTAATAATCTGTCAACTAAGCAATAATTGGAACTCCAGATGGATACACAAAAGTTAGGATTGATGTAAAGAGCCAATAGTTATGAGCTCAAGTGTGCAAAATTGAGTTAACCTAGATGATTCAGTGGGACTAATGTGCTACAATATAAAGAAAACATAATAACAAATCTAAATAAGTGCAACAAAAAACGTGTAAGGCTCGTCAATACAAGTCTCAAAAGCGCGTATGTTTCAAGGTGGCCAAGTATTGTAGATGTTGTCACAGAACAAGCAGGAGTCACCGGACGTAAAGCAATGTTTAGAAGAGTAGGTGATCCAGTAATAAAAAGGACTCCATACAAGTTCTAAAAGTATAGTAACAAAACAATTCGATAAAAAGGGACTGCTACTAAATAGAATACTATGAAATACGCTACAAGGTCAACACCCAATATCATATGGGCATAGTACGCTAATTGTCACGGAGAAAATAATCTAAACACAAGATTAACAAAAAAAACAAAGATCCAACTGCTACGGTAAATATATAGGGCATTGCAGTGAGGCATGATATTCTCACTCTTACGAACATCAAATGAATACAAACTATCAGTAGGATGATAGCAACAGAAATAGTTAAGAGCCAAATACAAGTGATGGAAGTACTCCCACATCAAAACCAATACATACTCACCAACACAAACCGAATAAGTTATGTAGATAACACCATGAAAAAATCTGGTGGGAATTTAGCTAAAAAAAAGAAACAAAATTGAATATAAACTAATGCGTAGTCCTATAGAGTAGTGCATCATAATCAGATAAAGGTAACTCTATGTGCATACCTAAAGAAATCGTTAAGTGCCCAAAAGTCTGGGTCACAAAATCAATGGGCAATCCTGTAGTTAAAGGATTAGTCTTCACAGCATCTCCATGGTAAATGAGAAGTATCATGGAACTAAAAAAGAACCAATTGCAAAGTACAGAGCGTCAATATACAGCGCAAAACCAGCGCAAATTGATGATAAACTCCTCGTACAGTTGGGCGGCTTACCTCAAGTTAAGAGCAACGTCCGTATAATAATGTGACAAGAAGTGTAACAGTCCGAGATGCCACTATAAGAGAAACGGCGTTCAAGGACGGTGTCGTGTGATTGTGATATGCCGAGACCACGTGACAGATTAAATATCAATGACGGACTGAATCACTAGGCCTACTGAGTAGGAGTGATTGTTCGTTCCATACTTGCTCCAGTGTTTCGAGATTGGGAGCGTTATGCCGCCATTAGTGAATAGTCAAAAATTGTAGCAAAATAGCCCGACTGGTGTAAACACATTGCAAAGTTATCGTCACAGCAGCGCCAGTCAAGAAAGATTAAAATACACTAATCAGCAAACAAAGAAAGGAAAATATGCCAGAAAGATGTCTGACAAATGAGTATCGTAAAACACTAATATCATGAATGTCATCGTCGTCTATAAAGACACACACATAGAGCAGTACATATTATGATAGGTAACGAGTGTACGAGGTTCCCAAGTAGAAACTGCGTAATCAATGGAATTCAATAATAACATAACAAAGTAAACAAAGATATGGTGAACAGGTCGCCATATATAAATAGTCAGCGGGCTTACAAAATCACCCGACCAATATACAGAACTGGAGTTATGTATGAATAAAGATAACTATAATAGGTTTGTAAATTAAGATAATACATGACCAAAACCAAATGGTAAAAAGAGTAAATATCATAAAAAATTACCGATTCACGAAAATTGTGAGAATAACATATCAAGGTGCAAGCACAATGAAGTGTAAATATGGTTAAAAATTACCGATTCATGGGGTTATGACGATACCATGTATCAAGATGAAAGCACAATGAAGGGCTCATACAAAAAGGCAAAAATAAGTGGTATTCGTTTGATCTTGTGGAGAAGTGTGGCTCAGTGGTTAGAGGCGGCAGACCCGGAAGCTGAGATCGGCCGTGGACCAGGGTTCGATTCCCCGCCTCGGCGGGACTCGGGCTCAAAATTCCACGGACTCGACAATTCTCGCTCCGGTGCCTACTCGACTCACGGGGTCACACTCTGCGACTCTGGGCAATAGCTTGCTTAATCTCCACTACGGCCCCTCGCGGCGGGATGCCTGGCTTTCACCTTGTGGATACCCTGCAGGGGTATCTCACAGGGGAATACCAGGACGGGTTCCCTAAGCAAGCGCCTTGATACCTTCGGGTGATACGTGCGCTATATAAGTCGCAATACATACATACATCTTAAGAACGAAATCCACTAACTAATAAGTAAGAATAGTATACATGCAAATAGTTTGTCAAAAATGGCATTGCCACAGAAGGAGGTCAGTATAAGAATATCGAGATGTCAAAGCACTGTGAATCAAAAACCGAAGTTTCAAAAAGTGATGAAAAGAAGAATTCAACTTCATTTATACATGCATAGAGCATTATTGCGGAGTTGGATATAGGGAATAAACAAATAAATAGTGACCCTATGGCATGCAAGACAAGGTATTTAAATACCCAATACAATAGTTGGTTACACCTGACATCAAGAACTATGTTGTATGCTATCATTTGGTAGATCGAAATACTGCCCCAAAGGGAAACAAAGTACCAAAAAAAAAGAAAAATGATCACAGTGTCAACAATGTAAGATATACCATTAATCACAGCATATCCAGAGTACCAATCATAATTCACAGTTCTCAACCAATTTCTAGTGAGATAAATAGACCTGTCTAAGGCAAGCAGTTCACCTTCAAATGGTGACATGTAGATTCATAATTACAAGACAAAAACATAAGAGCTTGTTAAGGGATGATAACTTAACATAAGTACATCTTTTGACTGACAATGGTGAGTTCTTCATTCACATCGATAATAAGGTAACAATGAACAGCATCAGCAATACATGCAACAGGTACTCAACAATGGTATATGCAGACATACTTAGCGTAAGAAGACATGCATTTCTCGGTCTGAATTTAAACCTAGGTCTACTGATCTTAATCTAATTAACCATTGTGCCTCCAGTTTTCTCAGAGACAACGTTTTGTCTCCACCTCGTGGGTCATTCTTGAGTGTTGCAATGCCATGAAATTTGATCTCAATCAGATTGATTCATTTATGTACAGTATTGTAGTTTTCAGCTAATGGGTAGTTGGAATTGAGTTTCCGAATGGCCCTTCAGTGTTCTTGAATACGCTCCTTGAGCAGTCTTACCGTGCTACCTACATAGATCAGATTGCACTGACACATGATGCAATAAACTACAAATTTAGTATTGCAGTTAATGAAATCGTGGATGTGATGTATCTTGGATGTATTATAACAAAAACTGGTAGTTTTGTTAAGAGCGAATTGACAGACATTGCACATTGTGCATCTAAAGAACGCCTTTGGTTTGGGTGGTAGCCAGGTGGCAGGAGTGTCACTATAGAGATTTTTGGTGGATGAACTCAGTATATTGCGTAATGTTCTTCCCCTCCTGTATGTGATACGTGGTTTACCCTGGATGAATGGATCTAGGTCCTGATCAAGTCGGAGCAAATGCCAGTGTTTGCGTAAAATACAGTATAGTTCATTACTATGAGAGTGATATTGTGTAATGAAAGACATATGAGTATTTTTGGGTTGGTGCCTTTTTCTTTTATTAGTTTTGAGAAGATCAGAAGGTTTACATCTGCTGATTCTGCTAGAGGCTTTCTTGAGTGTTTCAATCTTATAGCCTCTTTGCTCAAAACGTGATACAAGTTTACTCAGTTCATTAGCAAAATCTGATTTTGTACTACAATTCCTCCCTATCCTGGTCATTTCTCCAAATGGTATTGCCCGTATTTGTGTCTCAGGGTGGGCACTGCTAGCGTGCAGGATGGAATTGCAGGCAGTAGATTTGCGAAAGAGTTTGGTTTCCAGGACGCCATCTTTAACAAATAGTGTGGCATCCAGAAAGTAGATGCTACACTTATTGAAGTTGTGGGTAAAGGACAGATTGTAGTCATTAGTATTGAGATGTTGTACAAAATCTGTGAGGGAGGAATTATCTCCACTCCAGATAAGTAACACATCGTCAATAAATCGTCCCCAATAAATGATGTTATTGGTCAAAGTATGGGGGCAGTCTCTCCAAATATGGTGTAACTCAAAAGTATAGAGGTTTGCAAATGAGGGCGAACATTTTGCCCCATTGCAACTCCCGAATGTTCCCTATACCAAGTAGATTGGTATTGGAAATAGTTATTATCAAGTGTGAGTCTCGTCAATTCAAGTAGCATCCTGATATGATCGTAAAGGGAGGCATCCCTCTTGGATAGATAAAAGGTAAGTGACTCCATGCCTCTCTCAAGTGGTATACTGGTATACAACGCATTGACATCCAGTGTAACCAACGTGAAGTCTTCAGACCAAGAAAATTGTTCCAGTTTATTCAGCAGATCTTTAGTGTCTTCAATAAAAGCCGGGAGCTGTCTCACTAATGGATTGAGAAAGGTATCTATGTACTCAGATATATGCTCCGTCGGGCCACCAATACCCGAGATGATGGGTCGTCATGGGGGTTTCGGAATGTTTTTGTGAATCTTAGGGAGTATATAAATATACGCCGCCCTGGGAGTAGGATTGAAAAGATATTTACGTTCTAAGTCGGATAGCAGTCCTGAATATTGCCAGAATTGAAGAGTTTTGTCAATAAGGAGGTTGGTGGAGGAGGTTGAATTAGAGGTAATCCTGGTGTATGAGTGTTGATCCGATAGTTGTCTCATAATTTCCTCCTCATATAACTCATTGTCCATAAGAACAATGTTTCCCCCCTTATCAGCCTCCTTAATAGTTAGCTGAGAATATTTAGTCAATTGTGTAAGGGCAATTCTTTCCGGAGCAGTGACATTATCTCTAGATGTAATTGGCTTGGTTAAGAGTCTGTCTTCCAATTTTTAGAGATCAGATGCAACAGCTCTATAAAAACAGTCAACCATATTGCCTGGTGAAAGCATAGGCGTGAAAAGTGATTTGTTTCTGAGACTGCTGTCAATGTCAAGATTGCTAGCTATGTTAAGATCAGTTAATAGTTCTGACATGTTAGGAACTATTTCAACACTGTCGCCAAGAGACATTCGCATTCTCACATTCTCAATGTCTTTTATAGTCTGACCACTCCTAGCGACATTATACACGGGACTTGGACACATCTGTTGATTTGCAAAGAATTTCTTACATTTCGGACCACTTGTAAACTTAAATAGGTCAACATGAATTTGTGTACATTCCGGTTTATCAAGGGGACAAACGCTCAAACCTTTTTTCAATACATTAATCTCATTGGCATCAAGAGTCTGTTGTGACAAATTAACTATAGATACATCATCAATTTGATCATTAGCATTATTGACATTTGTAGGTAGATCTGCACTCACTTTTTCTGATTCTTTGTAGTTGATCTTAGCACCCTTTTATTGTCTGTGGGATCTGTGTTTGCGTCCTCCCCTCCTTGTTCTTCTCATGATTGGGACCTCAGATTGTTGAATCCTAATCTCGTGCCCTTCCTGTATCTTTCTAGCTCGGATAAAAAAGAGGAAGGAGTGGTTGAGGTGTTGCCTGACCAGAAGTGGACGGAATCATACTCCCTGCCTTTCTAAATTCACTTGCAAGGCTAGATAGGTCAGAGTCACTAACTGATTTCTGTTCATTGTGTTTTGGATTATTCAAATCCTTAACCCCAGCTCTTTATTTGATATCATCATATTTCTTTCGCAAACGTAAAGATGCGACCATTCTTATAGTCGTTTTCATCCCTCTTTAGATTGCGAATTTTTTTGTCTCGTAGATATGATTGGTGAGCATTAAGAATATCCTTTAGGATCTTAAAATTCTTTTCCGTGTTATCCGCTAGATCTAATTTCTTGATTTCAAACTCAATTTGCTCTATTTCTTCAAGCAGTTTTGCTCTCTTCCTTTCTGCGTGTCTGATGAGTAGATCCATCATCCCAAAAGAGGACGATGAGATAAGTGTCTCCCATTCCTGAAGGAGATCAGTATCAAGATCTTCAAACGTGGGGAAAATAATTACTCTAAGTCCTCTTGGAATTTGCTTGAGTTCAATATACTTTTTTTTAGGTGATGAGGTCCCACCATCTTGAGAGTTTGGACTTGCGAAGTCTCTCCAGTTTGATAAACAACTGTTTAAGTCCCAGGGGTTTGCTCTCTGTGGTAACTGTTTTGGTTGGATGTACTCCCTGTCCCATGAATATGTCATTAAATAATTTGTCACGATCGTCAACAAATCCTGCCATGATAATGCCTGGAAATCAAGTAAATAAAACTGACCTGATTTCAGATCAGTAAAGTCCTTCAAAAAAGTGAGTGCAGATACACACCTAATTAAAATGAAAAAATAAATCGGTAGTGGTGTTCCCCAAGGGGGACTGATCGCACGATCACAAGAATAGTAAAGAAACTAGTAATTGCAGGACACCAACACAACAGTACTTAGACTGTATAGACGGAGTGCAACAGGGACCCACGTCACTCACTACCGGGGGTGACCATATGTTAAGTAAAAGATTTAACACATACATATACAACAAAATTGGGTCCAGCGTGCACCATCCTATATTAAGTAACAGAGCGGTGATGTATTAATCACAATATCTCTAAACACACATCGTACAGCACATTTGAATTAAACAATATCCCTTGCTTGAGTCAGGAAAATCAAATCAATGTTGTTATGTTTGGAAACCGTTGTTCCGTTTATTCGGAAAAATCTGTTATCACAATGGGAAAAGCGGACACGTGTTTCGTTGGTACTAGTAAGTACCACAACTTCCTCAAGGCTGTAAACATAAAATAACATAAATCAGTACATAATGAAGATATAATAATTACACAATGATGGCAATGCCAGACTGTGGAACATTATAAACGAGCAGGTGTAGTAATTCAAATGAATCACTCTACTAAAGGAGTGAAGAAAGCAGGAAAGTAGCACCACGGTAAACCCCTAAAGACAATATAGAACACTAGTGTCAAATACAAAGATTTAAGAGAGGAGAAAAGGGTATGTAAGTGGGTGAGAAACAGGTTGTGCAAAAGACAAGATCACACCTGCACAGTGAAAAACAAGATTTTCATGTATAGTGTAGCAGATCACCACTTTACCCGCAAGTCAAAGTGAGGAGCAAGAGAGCATATATTGCAGAACCAACCTGAAAAGAAAGAATTCAGGAATGTAGTGAGATGATAAATGTGAAAAATGATGAGCGTCCTGTTCCTGGAAGATAAAATAATCCGAGACGAAGTATATGATTAGGGAAACATGGAATATCAGAGAAAGACTGTGCATGGTAACACAGTGGCGGAATACATAATATATATACAATAATGCCATATAAACAAAGCAAATGGAGACGGTTGCAAGAATTCTAATAATCTCTGTCAACTAAGCTAATTGGAACTCAAGATGGATACACAAAAGTTAGGATTGATTTAAAGAGCCAATAGTTATGAGCTCAAGAAGTGTGCGAAATTGAGTAAACCTAGATGATTCAGTGGGACTAATGTGCTAGAATATAAAGAAAACAGAATAACAAATCTAAATAAATGCAACAAAAAACGTGTATGGCTCACCAATACAAATCTCAAAAGCGCGTATGTTTCAAGGTGGCCAAGTATTGTAGATTTTGTCACAGAACAAGCAGGAGTCACTGGACGTAAAGCAATGTTTAGAAGAGTAGGTGGTCCAGTCATAAAAAGGACTCCACAAAAGTTCTAAAAGTAAAGTAACAAAACAAACAGATAAAAAGGGACTGCTACTAAATGGAATACTATGAAATACGCTAAAAGGTCAACACCCAATATCATATGGGCATAAGTACGCTAATTGTCACGAAGAAAATAATCTAAACACAAGATTAACAAAAAAACAAAGATCCAACTGCTACGGTAAATATATAGGGCATTGCAGTGAGGCATGACATTCTCACTCTTACGCACATCAAATGAATACCAACTATCAGTAGGATGATAGCAACAGAAATAGTTAAGAGCCAAATACAAGTGATGGAAGTACTCACACATCAAAACCAATACATACTCACCAACACGAACCGAATACGTTATGTAGATAACAACACCATGAAAAAATCTGGTGGGAATTTAGCTAAAATAAAGAAACAAAATTGAATATAAACTAATGCGTAGTCCTATAGAGTAGTGCATCATAAACAGATAAAGGTAACTCTATGTGCATACCTAAAGAAATCGTTAAGTGCCCAAAGGTCTGGGTCACAAAATCAATGGACAATCCTGTAGTTAAAGGATTAGTCTTCACAGCATCTCCTTGGTAAATGATAAGTATCATGGAACTAAAAAAGAACAAATTGCAAAGTACAGAGCGTCAATATACAGCGCAAAACCAGCGCAAATTGATGATAAACTCCTCGTACAGATGGGCGGCTTACCTCCAGTTAAGAGCAACGTCCGTATAATAACGTGACAAGAAGTGTAACAGTCAGAGATGCCGCTATAAGTAGAGAAACGGCGTTCAAGGACGGTGTCATGTGATATGCCGAGACCACGTGACAGATTAAATATCAATGACAGACTGAATCACTAGGCCTACTGATTAGGAGTGATTGTTCGTTCCATACTCGCTCCAGTGTTTCGAGATTGGGGGCGTTATGCCGCCATTAGTGAATAGTCAAAAATTGTAGCAAAATAGCCCGAATGGTGTAAACACATTGCAAAGTTATCGTCACAGCAGCGCCAGTCGAGAAACATTAAAATACACTAATGTATTTTCCCGTATGGAATTCAGTCCTGCCAAGAAAATTTTTCAACACCTCGGTACCAAGTATTCCTTGAATATACCCTGCTAAATTGAGGTTGCAGGGGCCTGGAAAGCCTACATTTTTCACAGACTCAAAGCCAGCACTTTCTTATGCTAAACAAGACCACTGACTCATGGTCAGTGAAATTGCTCTCCCACCCTCGCAGCTCCACCATTAAGTGAGGTGCCCCTGCCCCTGCACTGTTAGTGATCGAGGCCCTCCTCCACCCGCAGGTTTCCCTGCGCCTCATCCCTGGTGGTCCAGTGGACCTCGGTCTCCTTTCTCTCACTCTGCTCCTTCACTCGTTTTTCTACCCTTTCCATCTTTCACCTAGTCACATCAGGGCCACAGGAAGTCCCCCGCCCCCACATTCCCCAAACGCGCAAAATAATACACAGACATCGTATTAGTTTGGGGAAAAAATTTGCTGCAGGTTTATTTACATACAACATATGTAATGAAGGTGGGTAAACATTACGGGCGATCCCGGGCCGGCTGCATTCTCGCCACCTGCCCGCCTGTTGAGCCAAACAGCACAGTGGCGAACCACCCAACTGCTGTACAATTAGAATATAAATACTGACACGCCCCTTGGCGTGACTAGGCAAACCCCCGGTTGCACAGGCCCACAACCGCCCGAAGGACTACTGGGGCGCCGACACGAATTCCTGCACCTCCCATGAGGTTACAGGTTAGGCTCTGGCACCCCTATGTGCCCGCTGAAGTACATCGTTTGCACCTCTCTTCTTCCGGATCGCCCAGTAACTCCGCTTAACTCCAACCTGCAACGATAAATGGACACATTAAAAACCTCCACAAATCCCCTATACCGACACTCTGGGTTAGAGGCAAGGGAGGGAAAAGAGTGTCCCGATGAGCATAAGACGGCGTCCGGGGCGGCAAAGAGGCCCTCCAGCGTGGTGCAGAAGCATAAAAGCCCACGGAGGCCCCTCCCCGCCGTCCCGGACGAGAATCACGGCCAGCCGCCTCCTCCAACCAGTGAGGAGGGGAGGCTGAACATCCTGTTGGGGGCGGGACGGCCCTCCGTGACTAGTGGCCCGCCCTCTCTATGGCCACTGCGTGGCCTCGGGCAGGCGCATTTCTGCACCTCTGCTCTTTTGTGCCTTATTTCTGCCCATTTTCCCTTTCTCTCCCTCTGCTCCTTCACTCGTTTTTCTACCCTTTCTATCTTTCACCTTTCTGCACCTCTGCTCTTTTGTGCCTTATTTCTGCCCATTTCCCCTTTCTCTCCCTCTGCTCCTTTACTCGTTTTCACTCGTTTTTCTACCCTTTCCATCTTTCACCTTTCTGCCCTTTTCTACATCTCTTTTGTGCCTTATTTCTGCTTATTTTCCCTTTTTTCTTTATTCCTTCTTTCCTCCCTTTACCTTTCCCCGCCGCTGCTGCCCCTGCGCCCCCCCCCAGCGCGACCGGCCCAATCCAGCTCCTCTCCCCGCTCCCGCCTCCCAGCTGTCCAGCCCTCCCCGACCCCTACTTAATGGCGGCCACTGCGGGGACAGGCGAGCAAGACCACTGACTCATTGTCAGTGAAATTGCTCTCCCACCCTCGCAGCTCCACTATTAAGTGAGGTGCCCCTGCCCCTGCACTCTTGAGTGTTAGTGATCGAGGCCCTCCTCCACCCGCAGGTTTCCCTGCGCCTCATCCCTGGTGGTCCAGTGGACCTCGGTCTCCTTTCTCTCACTCTGCTCCATCACTTGTTTTTCTATCTTTCACCTTTCTGCATCTCTGCTCTTTTGTGCCTTATTTCTGCCCATTTTCCCTTTCTCTCCCTCTGCTCCTTTACTCGTTTTCACTCGTTTTTCTACCCTTTCCATCTTTCACCTTTCTGCCCTTTTCTGCATCTCTGCTCTTTTGTGCCTTATTTCTGCTTATTTTCCCTTTTTTCTTTATCCCTTCTTTCCTCCCTTTACCTTTCCCCACCGCTGCTGCCCCCGCGGCCCCTCCCCCCTCCCCCAGCGCGACCGGCCCAATCCAGCTCCTCTCTCCGCTCCCGCCTCCCAGCTGTCCAGCCCTCCCCGACCCCTACTTAATGGCGGCCCCTGCGCGGCCGCGGGCTGCGGGCGCACCGCTGGTGCACCGAAGGCGCGTCAAAGGCAAGTACGTCTGCGCCCGTCCGCGACCCGTCCGCGACCAGCACCAGGAACCCTGGACCTCCGCCCCGCCAACGCTACGACCCAGCTGCACTCCACGCACTCAACCCAGGCTGCAACAACTGCAAGCTAGCATCACCAGCCGACACCCATGGACCCTTCAGCTGTCACCGCTGCCGGCACACCTGCATCACCGCCAAGAACACGGATCCAGCACAACCCGCCCACAAGAACACAACCGAACCGAAGACCCTGCAATGCATCCTCCTCAACGTCCGATCCCTCCACAAACACACCACATAAATCTGGGACCTCCTCGACAGCACCACCCCGGACGTAGCATTCTTCACCGTAACCTGGACCAACGCCACCTCGGGACCGGACATCGCCATCGCCATCCCCCAAGGATACAAGATCTCCAGGAAGGACCGCCCCACCCACCCAGGAGGAGGACTCGCCATCGTCCACAAATCCAGCCTCCGCCTGAGCACACTCCCTGACGAGTCCACAAAACTGATGGAACACCTTCACTTCAAGATACTGGCCAGCCCCACCGCCGCCCTCCGAGGAACCCTCATCTACCGACCCCCTGGACCCCCTGGACCCCGCGGACCCTTCGCCAACTCCATCACGGACATTATCTCCCCGCAGGCCATCGCATCCACTAACTACACCCTGCTGGGAGACCTCAACTTCCACCTCGACAATCAACTGGACCCCAACACCACATGCCTCCTGGACAACCTCCACAACATTGGACTCTACCAGATCGTGACCGAGCCAACGCACTCAGCAGGACACACCCTCGACCCCTCTTCACTACAGGAAACTCCATCACCTTCAGCCACACCACCGAAATCCCATGGACCGACCATCGTTGCGTCCACTTCACCTTCAGAACACACACCATCCACAGACACCAGCACCTGCTTCCACAAAGAAACTGGACCAAAATCACCGACGACCAGCTCACCTCCTCACTCAACAACTCCACCCCAACCATCGCGGAAAACGACTACCCCAATACCGCAGCCCGAACCCTGCATAGATGGATCTCGGACAGCACCAACACCATAGCCCACCTCAAGAAAAACAATAATACCTGTGCCAAGAAAGCCAGATGGTTTACCACCGAACTTCGAGAGTCCAGGCGCACATGCCGCCGCCTCGAAAAGGTCTGGAGAAACACCAAATCCACAGAAGCCCACAACAACTTCAGAGCCGCCACCAACGCCCACCATCAACTCATCAGAGAAACGAGGAAAAAAGCGATTGAAGACCGAATCTCCACCCACGCACACAACAGCAAGGAACTCTTCAGCATCATCAAGGAGTTCGCCCAACCCACCAGCGAGTCTACCAACATCCCTCCCTCACAAGACCTCTGCGACAAACTCAGCACCTTTTTCCACCACAAAATCAAGAGCATCTAAGACAACTTCGACGAAGACAACCAACACACTGAACCCTCACCAACCACCCCCGACACCCGGAAACCAGCGATTGATGACTGGACAACCCTTACCATCGAAGACACACTGAAGACAATGAAGTCAATCCACTCAGGGGCCCCCACGGACCCCTGCCCCCACCACATCTTCAACAGAGCCGCCGACACCATCGCCCCCATGCTCCGCCACACCATCAACCGCTCCCTGGCGACCGCCTCGTTCCCCGACGACTGGAAACACGCCGAGGTCAACCCCCTCCTAAAGAAACCCTCAGCGGACCCCACCGACCTCAAAAACTACAGACCCATCTCCCTGCTCCCTTTCCCAGCGAAAGTCATTGAGAAAGCCATCAACAGCCAACTCGCCACACTCATTGAAGAACACAACATCCTCGACTCCTCCCAATCCGGCTTTAGAAAAAAAACACAGTACGGAAACCGCCCTCCTCGCCGCAACAGACGACATCCGTACCCAACTGGACAAAGGAGAAACAGTAGCCCTCATCCTCCTAGACCTATCAGCGGCGTTCGACACAGTCTCCCACCGCACCATAATACGCAGACTCTACGACGCAGGAATCCAGGACAAGGCCCTCGACTGGATCTGCTCCTTCCTCTCCGGCAGGACGCAACGGGTCAGGCTCCCCCCTTTCCTCTCAGACCCCACACCTACCACCTGCGGAGTCCCCCAGGGCTCCTCCCTCAGCCCGACGCTCTTCAACGTCTACATGGCTCCACTTGCCCCCATCGTCAGAACCTACGGACTCAACAGCGTGTCATACGCAGACGACACCCAGCTCATCCTCTCCCTATCCAATGAGCCCAACACCGCCAGACGCAACTTTCGAGAAGGCATGGAAGCCGTCGCCAAATGGATGAAAAACAGCTGCCTACAAGGAACCACCAACAAAACAGAAGTACTCATCATGGGCCCAAACCCCGACGCCTGGAGCGACACCTGGTGGCCCACCGCCCTCGGAAACCCGCCAACCCCCACAGACCACGCACGCAACCTGGGAATCATCCTGGACTCCGAGCTCAAAATGGACCGCCAGATCAACTCTGTCTCATCTTCCTGCTTCCACACCCTCCGCCTCCTTCGTAAGACCTTCAAATGGATCCCCCTCGAACACCGAAAGACAGTCACTCACGCCCTGGTCACCAGCAGATTCGACTACGGCAACGCACTCTACACCGGAATAAACAAAAACCTCATCTGCAAGCTACAGAACATCCAGAACGCCGCCGCAAGACTGGTCCTCAACCTGCCAAAACACTGCCACATCTCCCAGCACCTGCGCACACTACACTGGCTCCCCGTTGAGGCGAGAATCACCTTTAAGATGCTCACCCACGCACACAAGGCCCTCCACGGCACCGGACCAGCATACCTGAACAGCCGGCTCAAATTCCACGCACCCCAAAGGACCCTACGATCAGCCCACCTCTCCTACGCTGTGGTCCCCCGCACCAGAAAGACCAGATCGGGAGGCCGCTCCTTCTCCTTCCTCGCGGCCAAAGCATGGAACGCCCTTCCGCTCCACCTCAGACAGACAACATCGCTCCCCATCTTCGCTTGAAACCTCAAAACCTGGCTCCTCGACAGACCCCCCTCCTTGATGGAATGGAACCTGCACCCCCCCACCCCTAACGCCTTGAGACCCTTACGGGTGAGTAGTTGCGCTTTAACAAACTCCTTCTTGATTGATTGATAAGAAAATGGCTAAGGACCACAAACCATGAGCAGCGACTTGCAGACTGAAAATGATCTAAAGTGACAATGATTGATGGACATGTGCCTGCACGTCGGATCTGCACATAAGTATCACATGCTGCATACTGTGCTTACTTGCTTTGCCGCTCTGAGATGGAAGTTATTGCGTTGTACCTGATTGTAACTACAGGTGGTTAGGCTATAAGTTGCTTGACATGTTTAGACGGATAATTTTCGTTGTATGAAACATTCTAGCTTATTGGATCGGAGATGTGTGTTCTGCACTCGGCCACCCTGTCACAAGTACAGGGAAGTTTTGCTGGTCGACTCGCGTACCCCACTGGGATGTCTCCCATGTGTTCACTACTGTTGACCATATGTTTACAGTTCTGGGGGAAGAGGGAGGGTAATTCACAACCTGATTGGGGGGTTGGTGTGGGTGTGGATGTGGGTGTGGGTGGGGGGGCTGGGGTTTGGGAAATGTTTCCTTTACTTTTCCTGCCATGTGCATTCATGGGTAACTTATGCCACACACTACTGTCGCACCCTATCTGATCACACGCCTACTTTGATAACATTGCAAATCCCGCCACCATATTGCCAACCTTTTAGCTGGCGTTTCCAACAGGAGCACTAATCAATCAGGTTTTATGAGAGGAATTAAGAGAAAAGATTAATGACTACTTCACATTAAACGAGGGGACAGTGGACTCACGGGGTATGCTGTGGGAAGAGTTTAAAGTGGTTATAAGGGAGAACTGCATGGCACTTAAAACAGGGGTACTCAGGGACATATGAAATACGCTGCACAGGTTGGAACGTGAAATAGGGGAGCTAGAGCGATCAATCCAAATTACCCCATCATCTGCTGCCACAGCCCAGCTTAGATCAAAATTAACGAACTAACAGTCAGTGGCGTAACGGGAAACTTTGTATATGTATAAATATACACCAGCAAGAAGATATGGGGAAGGAGATAGAGCCGGAAAAACATTGGCTGGCCTGCTTAGGACCCCTAGGGGGGCTAATTACATCAATGAATTGCAAACAGAGAGTGGCGAGATAGTTCGAACACCGTGTGATATATTGCAAACTATGACCCATTTTTACTGACAACTGTACACCTCACATATGACGAACCCAGCCCAGCCCGCCATCGAAGAATACCTAGATACCGTAGCGTTAGCTTGGTTTAAACAGGGCGCCCGAGAACATATGGACCTGCCAATCACGGTAGAAGATGTGAGGCAGGTGATAAGGTGTATGCCGGCTGACAAAGCCCCAGGAGCAGACGGGCTGACAGCGGCGTTTTACAAGGAATATGCTGATATTCTTGCTCCCACTACAGGTCCATCTAGAGGCAATGGACACGGGCATACTGCCCCTTACTCTTAGGGAAGCCACAATTATCACGTTACTGAAGGCTGATAAAGACCCCGCTAAACCAGATTCATACCGGCCGCTGTCGTTAATCAATTTAGATGCAAATATATATTTATTTATTTATTTATTTTTTATTTGCGGGTTTGTATCGCGCTAGGATCACATCCCGAAGGAGTATCTCCGCGCCTTTGGCAGCCTTATTGCAAATAAACGGTGCTGGCGTTGTGACATATTAGTTTTGAAATAAAAAGGTTTTTAACTGTCTCCTGAAGGGGAGGTGCTCCTTACAGAGTCTCAAGGAAAATGGGAGGGTATTCCATAGCGTTGGACCAGCAACGGAAAGTGCTCTATCGCCTTGTCTTGCCTTTTTTGCTCTGGGTACCCGCAGCAGGGCCTGTTCACTAGATCTCAGTGATCGCGAGGGTACATAGAGAGAGAATTTATTGGACAGATACATAGGGCCTTTCCTCTGAAGACACTTGTGTATGATACAGCATGCCTTGAATTTCACCCTCTGTTTGATGGAAAGCCAATGCAGGGTGGTCAGAAGGGGTTTAGAGGGGGTTCGGGGGGGCTGGTTGAGAACAAGGCGAGCCGCGGTGTTTTGGACTACCTGCAATCTGGAGATTACTCCCTCGTTAGCTGGAAGAAGCAACCCATTGCAGTAGTCTAAGCGACTCAACACTAAGGCCTGTACTAGGGTTTTCCTGGTTAAATCAGGAAGCAGAGGGAATATTTTCCGCAACATCCCAATAATGTGGAAACAAGACCCCACCACTTGATTGGCATGTTGCTTGAGAGAGAGTTCCTGGTCCAGACGAACGCCTAGGTTCTTAACCACCTGCTTGGGCTCGGGGACTGGGCCAAGATCTTGCGGCCACCAGTTGGGGGACCACAGGAGTTTGGCTTCGCCGAACAGCATCACCTCCATTTTAGCAACATTACATTGCAGGAGGTTGGATGCCATCCAGTGGGCCACTGCCTTCATCCCCAGGGAAAAGGAGTTCCTGACCTCATCCGTGAGGGATTTGAAAGGAAAGAGGAGTTGGGTATCATCCGCATATGACACAGGGATGAATCCATGGGATCTCATGATGTTCGCTAGGGGGGGCCACGTAGATGTTAAAAAGGGTAGGGCTCAAACAGGAGCCCTGTGGCACCCCCTTCGAGATTCCCAACTCCTCTGACCGATAAGCACCCAAGGTGACTGTTTGGGTGCGATCTGTCAAGAAACTCCTCAACCAAGCCAGAGCCTGATCTTCCAAGCCGATGTTAATAAGCCTGGAGGTCATGATCTCATATGACACGGTGTCAAACGCCGCAGACAGATCCAACAGAACCAGGATAACAGAATAGCCTTTATCTTGGAACATGTGTAGATCGTCTGCGACTGACAGCAAGGTGGCCTCGGTGCTGTGTCTTGGCCTGAAACCCGATTGGGAGGGGTCCAGTCCATTTGTCTCTTCGATGTATTTGGACAAATGTCTATTGACAAATTTCTCTATGAATTTGCCCATAAAGGGGAGAAGAGAGATAGGTCTTAAGTTGGTAAATTCGGTCCAGGGAATAGTGGTGTTCTTCCTTAGTGGTCTCACTAGCGCCCTTTTCCAATCTCTCGGGACTTCTCCAGTACTCAGAGATAGATTGATTAGCTGTTGAATTCCTGGGCCAAGGACTTCTGCCAACATAGGCATAATGCGGGCTGGGATGGTATCCTGAGGGCTGCCACTCTTGATCTGAGTGATTAATGCAGTAACCTCTTCTAAAGAGATAGGGGGGAAGCTTTTAAGGCAGTCGGAGTTTGGTTTCTGTTGTATGTTGTTGTGGGAAGGGTTTATTTCAGCTACCTCGCTTGCTTTCGAGGCTACTATCTTTTCATAGATTGTATCAATCTTCTTCATGAAGAATAGTGCGATCACCTCACATAGATCCTGGGATGCAACCTCTATGGTCTCACATGCTGCTGGTCTGGTAAATGTTTGTAAAATTTTATACAGCACTTTGGAGTCTTTTCCGGCCTCCGTTAGTTGTATTGCAATGTGTTTTTTCCGAGCTGCCCTGATGTCTTTGTGGTATGCCCTAAGTGAGGATTTGTAGTGTTCCTTGTCATCCAGCCTGCGAGACTGTCTCCATATTTTTTCCAACTTCCTGTTTTTTTGTTTTAGAAGTCTCAGGTCTTCGGAGAACCATATTTCTTGTCCAGCTGCATTGCGGGGTTTGTATGTTTTCAGCGGGATGGTGGAATTTATTGCCTCACTATACTGTTTTTTCAAACCGCTGGAGCTCAGTGGTCATATCCCCTGAGTGGTCGTTAATCGGGGGGGCTTTATACATCTCTCGAAAAATATCCACTGTTAATTTATGCCAGGGTCTTCTTTCAGTAGCCAAGGTGGTCCGTATACGTGGCTTATCTGTGGCCTTGGTGTAGAATTTTAGTATAAAATGGTCTGTCCATTCTACCTGAGTAGATACTGTACATGTAGTAAGGGGTGAGTTAGAGAACACTAGGTCCAGAGTATGGCCTGCCTCATGTGTGGGTCCATGGTTGATCTTTTTGAGACCTAAGGAGTCAAGATCCGTTAGGAGGGTTCTAACCTCCGTGCATTTTTCTAACTCCCCATGCATATTAAAGTCCCCTACTAACAGGAAGTTCTGATTTTCCTCTACAAATGGTGCTAGGGCCTCTATAAGGGAAATGGAGAAGTTCCCACTCTGGCCTGGAGGGCGATATACCAATGCGCCCTTTCTCTGTTCCTTAGATGAGGAACTAAGTTTAAAGATTAATAGTTCCATCTGTGGGGTGCTAATTTCCTCCAGAGTGATGATATTTAGTTCCTCTCTATGAACAATTGCCACCCCCCCTCCTATTTTATTAGGGCGATCCATTCTAATTATTTTGTATCCCATCGGGATGCCCAATGTGATTGCTGGGACTAAGTGAGGCTTGAGCCAAGTTTCAGTTAAGAAACATAGGTCTGGTTTCTCTGTAACTATCAGGTCCCATACCTGTGTAGCATGCTTTACTAGTGAACGTATATTACAGAGCAGGTTTTTACTCCCCGAAGAGGGAATGTCCTTTCTGATAATTCCAGGGACAATGTTATGCACTGTAGTTAACCTAGCGGCTGGGTCTCGTTGGTGACCAGTTTCCTCTACCTCAAGGCAAAACTGTGTCCGGCATGCTATGCACGCAAATGGGCCTTCTACGTGGGTTCCTATCTTTACATCACAGACAGCCGGTAGGTGATTATTTAAGTCAAATAATACCTGTGGAGTGTATGTAAGCCGTTTAGTGCAGGGGGCCTCCATATCCTCCCGCCCCTAGCCCCGTCCTGTCGCGGACGGGCGCAGACGGGCAGGTCTTTGGCTTTGGCTTGTCTTCGGCGCCCCACTGCGCGCAACCGCTGCGCGCTAGGGCCGACGAGGGCCATATAGCCCTGTCAAGTGGAGAGCTGGAGCGCTAACCGCTCGCCTCCCTGGGCGTGTCTTGCTCCTGCCTGCCCCGCCCTCCGCTCAACGGTATAGGCTACCGAGTCGGACCGGGGCGGGCAGGCTTGAATAATGAGCAAGACAGCCGAGGATACCTTCGGAGCCCCTCTGAGCCCTGTCAGGCGCTGGTACCTCAGTAAATTACACACAAATGTTTAAAATTCGTACATCAATTTTAAAACGTTCTATCCGGGTAGGTGCAGGGTTTTTAAAATTCGGAAATCAATTTTAAAAAGCGACGAGTGCAGGGTAAACACAGGGACAGTTCAATTATTAAATCAATATCAGTCACTCTGCAACAGCGTAACCGCTTCAACAATGAGGTATGCGCCAAGCAGGGTCGGGAGATGCTGCCACCGTCGTCCCTTACCGCCAAATTGCAACTGATGCTACCACAGATTGCTTTGCCGGATCAATCTGGGTTCATTCCGGGCCGGTCGACAGCTCACAGTCTACAAATCAAATTTGGATTGTTGCATTACCTGGCCCCACATGTCCAGGCAGTAGCTGCTTTATTGGACGCCACAAAAGCGTTTGACTCTTTGGAGTGGAAGTTCCTTTTCACCCTCCTACCCCGATTGGGACTTAGCCCTATGTTCGTGCAACAAATGCAAATAATATACAATAGTCCGATGGCGAGAGTGAGGGTGAATGGGCGGGTGTCAGAACCGTTCGTTATCACAAGAGGGACAAGGCAAGGATGTCCGCTATCGCCATTGTTATTTGCAATTGCCACAGAACCACTGGCGGCTGGACGCCATCAACATCACACACAATGGAGTATTGGTTTTACGTCCAGGGTTTTACTGATCTCAATGTACGCGGATGACACGACGATTTAGCTAGTGAACCCCAGAGAAAATGTTGATGTAACTATGAGAGAAATGGTGCCTTTCGGTGGTCTAACGGGGATACAAATAAACTGGGCAAAATCCACAATGCTACCACTCACTGATGACACGGCCCCATGCAACACTGAATTTCCTATCCAGTGGGCTGAGCGTGAAACTTGCTACCTGGGAATCTGGATAAGTAGGAACATACAAGAAATCTTGCTAGCCAACTACGGGAGTGATGGACTGGATTGACAGTAAGGTTCAGAGCTGGAAACAGCTTCCACTATCACTTACGGGCCGTATAGCTATTACAAAAATGGTGATACTTCCTAAACTCCTATATCTATTTGTAAATATACCAATGCCACTGAATCATTTTTTTAGACGTCTCCGTACTAGCATTATCGGACTGATATGGGCGGGCAGACAACCTCGAGTTTCCTGGAACTTGTTGACATTGCCTTTTACTCAAGGCGGGCTAGGGGCTCCGAACTTTGAACTCTATGCTTTTAGCGCACAGGCACAATACCTACACTTCTGTCATCACCCGACACCATACCAACCCCACGTAGCTATAGAAATAGATAGAGTAGCTCCTACCCCACTAAACACAGCAGTATACCAACTTTACAAGAGACCCAATATGGAAATCGACACCGTGAAAACAACAAGATTGCATGGAGAAATATAGCAAAGAGGGCAGGTCAGAGCCAACTATATTCCCCTTCCATGCCACTTGGGGGTAATCCTCTTCTAGCTCCACTAACAGACAGGGCCACCACACTGAGGGTGAAGGCACACAAGCCAATGAAGGTCAGTGACCTATACCCGTATAACACGTTTCTTTCCCTTCAGCAGATGTGCAAACAACAGACACCTTCGGCATCAGCCATGTTGCTATATTACCAACTTAGAGCGGCAAGTAGGGCAAGGTATGCTAGCTTCCCACAAGTAACTCCCACATTAGCTGCTCTAGAAGAAGTGTTGTCAAAGCTATCTCCTCATAAATTGATTACACGTATTTATAAAACAACGCAAGACACGTCCCCCATCATCACAAACTTGTCGAAAGCACAATGGGAGGGCAAAACTGGCACTACAATAACCGACAAGCAATAGCAATTTTGCTGTTCACAGCTCGAACACCTTTCACCAAACTATAGGCTGCGGCTCATACATTTCAATTTCTTACATAGTGTATCGGACGCCACACCAATTACACCGCATGGGCTTACAACCTGACACGAGATGTTGGAGGTGCGGGTCACCAGATGCAACATTTATACACCTGGCCTGGTATTGCAGGCCAATAGCACACTACTGGGTTGAAGTAGGAAGACACATTGGAGACATCACTGATGCTCAACTAAACCTTTCTCCACTAGTGGCACTAATGGGTTTTGTGCTTGAGATTCCAAAGGGTTCCCGCAAACTCACCGCCATGCTGCTGCTGTTAGTAAAGCGCTAGGTCGCCATGCATTGGAAAAAGAAACAACCTCCTACGATAGCTGGATGGCTAATTGCAGCCACATACTGCAAGGATCAATTGACAAATTATTGGGAACTATGCCTAACAGGTCTAGGCCTTTGGATATTTGGGGACCGTTTGTGAGTTGGCTGAGTTCGGGAGGTGCGGACCTTCGGGTCGATAACTAAAATGTGTATCTCATGTTAGGGGGTGAGGAGAGGGTCGCTTCACTTAAAAGTTTGCAGAGGTGATGAACATGATGTCACAACAAATAGACTAGACGTGACGTTATGCATGGAAAGGGATGGTGGAAGAGTATAACCGACACATACCTATTGTTCAGAAAGGTATTTCCTTTCTTTTGCATTGGCATTTTGAGCAGGTAGAGAGGGGGGTAAGGGGGGGTTTATTGGGAATATAGAAGTTTGAGACAATGTAGCATAACCACTACAACCATCCAACTCACAGTAAAGTGTTCCAATGAATCGTACTTTATAACCGCTGCCGGGCCTATAGGATGTCGGCTTAACAACGGTGTTAACTGAGTTACATGCCATATTGCATACACTGCTGGCCCCAGGGTTGTAGGCACATAGCTGTGTGAACTATCTACATTGCAATAAAAATCTATATATAAAAAAAAGAATTAGCTGGTTAACGGGTAGTAAGACTGTCATAAAGAGCATAGTTTAAAAGGTTGGGAATTTGGTGCTCAATTTGAGACAGTGCTTTTCGGTGCTTAGCACCAGCACTTAATTGGTTTCCGGCACCTAATTGTCAACACCATATTTAGAACAGCCTAAAACATGGTGGCACTGCTCATCTCATTTAGAGATGAGCAGAACAACTGTTGTTTAGGATTACAATATACTTTAAAATTGGTCATGCCTGCCTTTAGCTTCGGGGTCCTGGAATAATCTGAACTGTTGCATTTACATGCATGTGAGATGGTTACTAGTTGTTTTGGCAGCGATGAGCAGGGCAAGCTGCAATGGTCTCCTGGTCAGAGCCCTGGCACTTAAAATTTTACAAATTAAGCACTGGGGGAATTGATATCGGTTTCGAAACAAGCATTTTGGCAAAGCTATGGGGAACGCATGACCAAATGTTTCCTTTCTGAAATTAGGAACATTTCTCAAAACCCAGGTATTCTGTCTTCACTAAGGGAATTTCGAAAATATATTGCCACAGCAGGCACATCAGATGTAGCAGATGCCCCATTCAGTTCTTGGTTATAGCACCTGAAAAAGAAAGATTGGGTGTCCATTGGGCCATTTAGCTTCATAGGTGTGAAATATTATGACAAATCAAAACACAACTCCAAAGATACAAGTGTCTTCTTCTGATTTCTAATATGTTAGTGTAAACATCCCACTAGCTGAGTACCAGGGCTTGTGCAATCGGCAAGCTCAGACAGGTAAGCTGGCCAGAGGAGTTAAAGGGAAAGGTAGGAAAAAGAAGTAACTTGAAAGTCCTTTAACAAGACTGCAAAACGTAATCCAAACACTGCTTATGCATATATTCTACTGGTCTTACTGCATTGCAAGGGAAAAACATGGTCAATGGAAGAATTTATTTGGCTGATCTGTGATGCATATGTCAGTTCTGAACGCTGAAGCTAGTCTATATTAAACAGGAGTGCCTTTTCACGCTTATAGGTGATGACCAGTCTTTTAGGATTAGGCTCTTTCATAATATCGAAGAAAAAGGGATGGCTTAAACAGGCATTTTGTCAGGGTGTATCAAAGAAAAAGGGATGGCTTAAACAGGCATTTTGTCAGGGTGTGACGAATGGCCGGACTTCTAACAAATTTGATTGCTTGGAGACAGAATTTCAGTTTAAGGAGCAGGAAAGATTGTTGTAATAATTTGGGTAAGGATTGGTAGAGTGGCAGAGTAGAGAAGCAAAAGTGATTTATTCGTGTTTTGGATTTCTTATTTGTAATTGAAGAATGTAATAGTGGGTTTGCAACGAAAATAGCAATTATATCTATAGTGATACTATTTCCATAGAGAAAAAAGGTTCTGCCTGCCTTTAAGTGTCGAGCATAACTATCAGCAGGGTTGGGGGGGGGGGGTCTACCTGGGGGTTTTCCTGCAGCCCATCTTTATGAGATGAAGAAGGGCTGCAACGAAACAATGGCGTCACTTTTATTAAACACCCTATTCTATTTGAACATGATGTTAAATTGATCCAGCGGGCTATAGGAAATTTGTCCTAAGCAACGCTACCCAACTCCACAATATACACTATCAATCAATAATCTATCACAAGGCCCATAAAATCTAACATGACATCATTTGCCCTACGGAATCATGTGACCTAATTAACCTATTCACAAATTATATACATTTATATACAACCGCGGTAAATGAATTCATCATATTTTACAAACCCTACAAATTAATTAAGCCACTGTGGCGATAAGATCTAACTATAGGTAACCTAAACTCATGAAATAACAAGACCAGCTTGTTTTCCAAAGTAAGATTTTTATTAGCTACTCATTTGGAAAATTGTATTAGAAATGTTATTAATGCATTTTTATTTGAATCATTGTAAATGGTTATGACAGTTTTATTATGAATCAAAATTATTATTGCATAATGAAAATTATCAGTTTTGCATTTTTCAAAAACCTAAGTCCCTAACTAGGCTAGCTATAATGAAAAATTAAAGAATAAAGTCTTTGAGGGCTCTTACGTGCTCCAAGGAAAGTTCATCTGCACGACACCCTCGTCAAAAGGTCAGCAAGAAGAAGCGGTAACTCTTCCACGGGGCAAGAGTTTTTATACCTTTCTACGCTAAGCTAATCTAAGAAAATGTATTTTTCTCTGCTGAAAATCGGAGTCCCATTGGTCCAAAAGTGACAAGCGGCATGTCACCACATTTTAGAATCACAGTTCTGTCACGTTCTTAAAGACCATTGTCTTTATTTTTCGAACAGCGCAGCTTCCTCCAGTTCGCAACATTTAGTACAGGGAAAGTTTTTGGCTTCCTCAGATACGTAAACTGTTTCAAGCCTTTCTGCCGGTTCCTGGCCTTGACCTCGCTCAACCAAGAGGATGTTCAGCACGACAATTTTATTTCAGGACAGGAGGAAAATTACTGCCAACATGGACTCTCTCTGGCTCCAAGCAGATTGTTTAGTAAACGTGAGTTTTCACTAGGCCCAAAGCTTGTTCAAAAACTAGCATATAAACAAACACAAAAGACTAATTAATGCAAGAAACCTAATTCGTTCTGTTGCCACCCTCCATAGCTAATGATTAACCCATTAGTCTAAATTACCTAGCTATAATGCACAAATAAAGCAGCATTTTATATCTACCATTCTTCATTTAGTCCAGCAGGGTTCTTTATGCACCTATATAGAATAGAGTGACACCACATAGACAGGGAAGCTAAATAAGCACATGCCATTTATTTTAAACAGCTGCAGTTAATTATGACATAACAAAAGACACGATTAATTTATTATTTTTCTCGAACAAGGAAATGCAACATAATGCACATTTATGAGCACACATGTTAATTCCCACGTGTATCTTCAGGTGTAATGAAATTTTAAACTAGGTTGAATTAATTCACACACAGCACAAAACGTTAATAGAATTTTTTCATATTATGGAAGTGTGACTTCACGAGTTGAAATAAAATTATTTCCAAATTTCGCTCCATCAACTCCCTCATCTGGTGATTAACTAATCACCACACCACACCCCAAAATTTGGTGAAATTTTTATCTTAAACGAAAATGGTTCAATTTCATTCTGTTAGTATTTTCTAAAGACTAGTTTCAGCAAAATCCTTGCAACTGTCATATTGAGCTCTACGCAACTCCTCAAGCTCTATTTCCCTCTCTTGTTCCTTTTTGATTTTGTAAATCCTTTTCTTTTCCCTCATGTGCTTCTTTCTCTTGTGTAACATGCAACTGATCTTTGTCAAAACTATTACAAAAATTATCACAAACAAAGGTGTTAGAATCTTGCCAAGAACTGAACCATCAATTTCTTGAAACCAGGTTTTGATTGCTTCGAATCTTTTTGAAAGACGTTCTGAAAAATCATCCTCTTCTAGGGGAACTATTTCCGAATGCATCTCTGTGATGTTTCTAATGTACATTTCAATATTCTTGCTTTCGTCAGGGATGTAAGTACAGCAATGCTGTACATGTAAAATGCCACAGACTCCTCCCTCTTTTGCTAGGAGTATGTCTAAAGCAAGACGATTTTGCATCACCATAGATCTAACCGCAATGACCTCAACATCCATTAACTGAAAACCACCTGCTGTGTCAGTGGACAATCTGTCAACAATTGCGGACAATTTTCTGATTCTTCCTGCATGCAGGGTTATACTTAAACTTTCTCTTCTAAACCTGTTTGCATGGCTACTGATTTCAAAAGACCCTTCTGCATTTCTGTCAACATGAAAGATTTTCGGAAAAACAAGACCAACAAAACACGTCCCATACCAGTGATCCGGGAGATTATAATAAGCTTTATCTCCACAGACAAAATAAATCCCAGGAAAAATTGGATCTTTGCCACCTTTGAATCCCCAACCCCCCATGATTTGGTAAGTATCCTCACAATTGCTAGCTCCTACAAAATAGTTATCGAAAAGTGTATTATCTCTTCTAATGCAAAGCTTGCCACTAATTGGTTTGTCTATGTGAATTGCAACATTGTCAAAAGATTTGCCATTTAGCTTCTCATCCTCTTTTTGCCAGAACTTTGATTTGGTCTGTTTGACCACCTCATTTCTTTTATAAATCGCCCTTCTCTCCTCAACAAGGTTCAGGAAAGTCTTTTCCTCGGCTCTCAATTTGCAAGTTAAATTATTTCTGTAAGCGTACTAATAAGTGAGTTCATTAGTGACCAGAAAAAATTCCCTCATCTGTTTGGCTTTCTTATGCTTATTTAAAGCACCCTCAATTTTTAGATTAGCAAAAATCTCATCATAATTGGAATAATAATACTCCAAGCGACCAGTTTGATAGAATAAGCTAGCTATCACACTGCAGGTTATGCCATAGGTAAGAGGAAGCATATTGTATGTCACTCCCTCACAAT
Organism: Lissotriton helveticus; assembly: GCF_964261635.1. Classification (NCBI taxonomy): domain Eukaryota; kingdom Metazoa; phylum Chordata; class Amphibia; order Caudata; family Salamandridae; genus Lissotriton; species Lissotriton helveticus. Next base: position 1,150,421,057 of record NC_136057.1, read on the forward strand.
CGGAAGCAGGCAGCTTTACACAGATATAGCAATCTTTGACACCCATGACTTTAACATACTCTCCCAAAAGCCTTGAAAATGTATTGCTAGAAAAATCACCAACAGACCTATCCTGATGGACATCTGGTCTATGATCAATAACCTTGTTAGCTTTGTTTGTTGCACTATGTTTGTCTTGACTAACTGAAGCTTTGCTTGTCATGTTGACCTTATACCTCTCCTTTTCGATCCCGAGAGGAAAGATAACAGCTAAAACTAACCAGAGCAGAATTAATATGAGCACACACACCAGAGTCATCCTGCAGCATTTCTTGAGAATGGAACATTTTGAAGTAGCCTGCGTCATAACATAAGGCATTTCTTTTTCTTTTTTTCAAAAAGAGAAAACAAAAATTTTCAAAATATTTAAACACCCCCCTTTTAAAAATTTGTTGTTTTTTTTTTAAAACCCTCTAACAATCTTTCTTCGACCTTGCGTCACAAGTTTTTCTCCAACTAAATACAATTTCTTCGACCTTGTGTCACCTAACACAATTTCTTCAGCCTTATGCCAAGAACAGAAACCTAAACTTAATCCTAAATTCTAACAGTTAGTACTTCAATCATTGTCACTAATTTCCTCAACTTCTTCTTGACTGCTACTGCCAATTTCAATAACAGGCGGGATTATAATATAAGCCCACTTAGGAGACTTATATTTTTGATTCGGTCTCAAAACTCTTTTCGTCTTTCTAGTCACTACTTCCATTTTCCTTCCTTTTTCTGCTTTCTTTTCAGGATCTTCTTGACTAGTTATTTCATTCACCTGCTCCTTTCGATTTCTTAACTAACCTGACTCTCAACCCTCTGTTTTCAGTTGACCAGTTTTCTCCTTTCCTCAAGATTTTTCTCTTTGGCTCAGTCACATTACATTCAGTTTTCCACGATCTTTTCTTCACTTTATCTTTCTGACAATCTTCATCACTCCCTCCAGAGTCACTATCAGAAATTTCAATTCTCGACTCAGGATCTTCTCTACTTGGCAGTCTCACTCCGTTAGGAACAGCACTCTTTCTCCCATCACTGGTACTCGGTAATTCGTCTTCCTCCACCTCTTCAATCACCTTTAACTTCCCAGATCCGGACTTCTTGTTCCTGCTTTCAGAGCTTGTTTTCTGCTTTTCGATACTCTCCTGGTCTTGCTTCTGAACTTGTTCAGATTCTTCTGTCGTTTCTTTTTCTTTTCCTTTACCTTGATCACGTTCTTTCACTTCTCTTGTTTCTTTGTCTGATATTTCTGCTGATTCTTTATCTAACAGATCATTTTCATCTTCAGAATCTATTTCAATGATCTTCAAGTCTTTTCCAATCAAATCTCCATTTACAGATGGTTTTTCCAGATGTCGACCTCCCTGTCGATCTTCAGTATCTGGATTTCTTTCAGCTTCTTCTTCAGAATCTGAATCATCTGTCGTATCACTTTCTTCGTCAGAATTTTCAGGTGTAGGTATTGAAATAGTGTGACTGGGATGTATCCACCTTTTCAATCCTCTACACTTCACTGCATTCGTTGTTACAAGAATCACCTGCCTCGGTTTCTGCCACCTTGGGACCAAGCAGTTTCTTCTTCGATGTACTTTTGTTCTGACCCAATCTCCAGGTCTCAGATCATGTGTCTGCACTTTGTCTTTTGATTGTACTTCAGTTCCCACCTGATTAGACACAGAAGTCACTATGTCAGACAGTCGCTTGCAATATTCTAGAATAGCACTGTCATTAATGCTTAACAATTTTCCCACTGGTACAAAAGCTTGTCTCATGACTCTGCCCATAAGGATTTCGTGAGGACTCAAACCTGTCTTTTTATCTGGTGTACTTTATGCCCGTATCAAGACACATTTTTTCAATTCTGTTTTTAATCGTTCCATTAATCTGCTCAACCACTCCAGATGCCTCTGGTCTGTATGCACAATGTATTTTCTGCTCAATATGTAATGCCTCACAGATCAATTTCAAAAGTTTGTTATCAAAATGTCCCCCTCCGTCACTCTCAATAGTGACAGGGAAACCGTATCTCGGGATAATCTCACGGAGAAGCAACTTTGCCACTGTAACTGAATCACAATGACGTGTGGGAAATGCTTCTACCCATCTTGAAAACAAACATACAATCACCAAAACATATTTCAAGCAGTTGTGTGTGGGCATCTCAATGAAATCCATCTGTAATCTGGTGAAAGGACCACCCTCCCGACCTATGATTCCTGTTCCCACAACTGATTTCCTGTTTGGGTTCATTTGTTGGCAAGTCATACACCTCTGACAAAGAGATTCTGCAATTGTCCTGAATTTGGTATTAAACCATGTCTCTTTAAAAAGCCTGACCATAGAATCTCTTCCAATATGTCCAGGGCCATGATACATTCTGGCCATGTCAGCAATCATGCAATTTGGTAAAACTACTCTGCCATCTTTGTAAGTCCAAACTCCATCCTCATCTCGTGGTCTACATTCTGCTTTCAACCATGTGTCTTTTTCCTCATCATCAGCTTCGTTTTGCAAGTCCCTGATTTCCTACCATGTCTCAACAACAGATGTTAGCATCAATGAATTTGAACCAAAATCCTTGTTTTTCCCTCGATTAAGTGCATAATCATTTCTTGCACAAAATTTTGCGATTCCATCTGCATAAGCATTGCCTCTGGTGATAAAATCTTCACCTTTTCGATGTGCTGCACATTTTACTACAGCAATTTCTTTTGGCAACTGTATGCCATCAATTAATCTCCTGATAAATTCTGCATTCCTGATTGGAGAACCTGCTGATGTCATATAGCCTCTCTGAGACCAGAGCTGTCCATAATCATGCACAACTCCGTACCCATACTGGCTATCCGTAATTATGGTGACCCTCAAATCCTTTGCTATTTCACATGCACGAATTAAAGCAAATAATTCAACCACTTGTGCTGAACGAATTCCTTCAAGACATGAGGCTTCTTCAACATCTGCTACTGTGCAAACTGAGTACGCTGCTCTCAAAACACCTCCTTCAGATCTTAAACAGGAGCCATCCACAAAGAAGACTTTATCAGATTCAGGCAATGGTACATCTTTAATGTCATGCCTTGGCTTGGTACAATATTCCATGACATCCAAGCATTCATGCTACTCATCATTTTCATCAATATTCTCAGTATCTGGTAACAGTGTGGAAGGATTTAAATTCACACACCTTGCTATTGATACATTGTCTGATCCCAGAATAATTTTCTCGTACTTTGTCAATCTGCTGCTTGTAAGGGGTTGCGTTTTACTTCTTGTAAGAAGAATTTCAACTGAATGGGGAACATAGACTTTTACAGGAAATCCCATTATAATTCATTCACTCTGCTCCAGGCTAACACTTGTTGCTGCAACTGCCTTTAAGCAACCTGGTAAAGCTTTTGCAACTGGGTCAAGAACTGCTGAGAAATAAGCAATAGGCTTTCTCATGTTTCCATGTCTCTGAATTAACACAGACAAGGCACATCCCTCTCTCTAACTGCAATATAGCTCAAAACCTTTTTCATAATCTGGCATGCCCAGAGCTGGAGCTTCACACAAGCTTCTCTTCAGTTTCTCAAAAGCTTCTAACTCAATATCAGTAAGTACAATTGGACCTTTTACATCTGATTTTGTCAGTCTTTGCAGTGGCTTCGCAATTACCGAAAATCCACTGATCCATTGACAACAGTAACCAACCATCCCAGGAACATTCTCACCTGTCTTTGTGTTTTTGGAGGTTGCATTCCCTGAATCATTTTAATTCTCTCGATTGTCACCTGTCTCATTCCTTTTGCAATTCTATGACCAAGGTATTTTACTTCTTGTTTACAAAACTGCAGCTTTGCAGGAGACACTTTATGTCCCTCGTCTGCCAAATGATTCAAAAGTGTAATCGTGTCTGTCACACAATTATCTCTGTTTTTTGCTGCAATTAACAGATCGTCAATGTACTGCACCAATGTCGATCTGCCAGGTAGATTCAAATATTCCAAGGATCTTTTTAACAGTTCATTAAAGATAGAAGGACTCTCTGTATACCCTTGAGGAATTCTACACCATGCGAGGGTCCTACTCTGGAACCGAAAAGCAAAGATTTCCTGGCTCTCTGGATGCAATGGAAAGGTAAAGAACGCATTGCAAAGATCAATGACAGTATACCATTCCGCATCATGCGGAATCTGGTAAAGAATGACAGCTGGGTTTGGAACAACTGGGCAACAAGGAACAACGATCTGATTAATTTTTCTCAAATCTTGAATAAACCTATATGTTCCATTAGGCTTTTTGATCCCCATAATCGGTGAGTTACAAGGACTACTCTCAATTTCTTTCAGAACACCGTGCTTGATGAATTTCTCAATTACAGGAATAACACCCTCAATTGTTACTGCCTTCATTTTATATTGAGGAATATTTGGAAAATCTATTCCCTGTTTCACTGTGATTTTGACTGGATCGACATGTTTCATCAGACCCATCTCATTTCCAGTCAAATCCCAAATTTCAGACTTAACTGTCTTTCAATTCCTCTGGTAAAGTTTCTTTATCAAAGGTAGAGAAACAATTTCTCTTCTTCTGCTTCAATCATTAGCATAGTCAGCCTGTACAACCCATCCTCTTCCATAGTTTGTAATTCAATTCCACCAGGTGAGCAATATATTCTGCAATTCATTTTACACAATATATCTCTCCCTAGTAAATTCACTGGACTGCTATTGCAAACTACAAATCTGTGTTTCTTTGAAATTGCCTATTTCCACATTCACAGGCTCAGTAAGGTCAGTTTTCATTTGCTGATTACTAACTCCAACTACTTGGATGGTATCCCCAGAGAGAGGCAGGTTTTCAATTTCCACTGATCTAACAGTAGAACGGTTAGCACCAGTGTCCACAAGAAAAGTGATCTCTACATCATTCACCTTTCCATTTACAAATGGACCAGACTGGTCAACCTCAAGAGTGGCTCCAATTACACACTCTTCCCCCTCTCTCGGGCACCGTCAGAAGCAGTCTTCAGAGTCGCTTCCTTGATTTCCTGTTAACAAAAATTGTCCTGTTGCATTTTGCAAATTTGGCCTTTGATTTCTTATTACCTGATCACATCCGCTGAAACCAATGTCTGGATTGTATTTTTGACCTCCCCCACAGCTAGGAAAAGGAGGCAATGGAATCTGTTTCTGCTGCTGGGTCAACTGCTGTTGTAGCTGTCGCTGAAGACTCAGATTGTTTAATTGACGTTGTAGCTGTTGCTGCAGATCAACATCATTCTGCATCTGTGGGTTTAATGATGTATTTTTAAATTTTCTGGGTGGGTTTTTGCACTCGTTCTTCCAATGTCTAATTTCCCCGCAGTTAAAGCAAGGCATCGTTTGTTTTAATTCTTCAATTTTCGGATTAAACTTTGGTTTATTAAAATTATTGAAATTATTTTTAAACTTTCCCTGACCCTGATTCTGAGTCTGCACAAAATTTCCATTTTTATTGTCGAGGCTTGCAATCTGTTGCTCAGCTACCTTTACTTGAGCTCACATTGCCTTCTCTTTTAGCTTTTTCTGTTTAGCCTCCAACTCGTCACTGCAGTATGTTGCTTTCCTCAGAATATCATCAACTGAATTTGATTGCCATCCGACAATATTATTCCTGATCATTTCTCCAATTTCTGGTCTAAGACCATAGACGAATCTGTAAATAAAGTGGCTCATGTCCTTCTCATCTAATTTTTCAGAGCCACTGTATTGTTTGAAAACCAGTAATAACCTTTCATAAAAAGAATGAACTGATTCTTTCGGTTCCTGGTTTGTCCTGTCTATTTTAACCCAGTCCACCTCCTTTGGGGCAATTTTTTGTTTTAACCAGTAAATCACTTTTTCATAAAATTCCATGACCTCGGGTGCTTGAGCACCTGTTTCTTTAATTCGATCTGGTTCAGCTTTTGGCCAGCTTATAGCAATTTTGCATTCTGTCCAGAGATCTGATGGAACAACAATGTCAAAAAATCCATCCAGATCAATCCACAGAACCTTTGAAACTTTTATAAATCTGTCCACCTGTCGGTACCATTCCACAGGCTTTTCTCTCAGCCGAGGAGAATCATTGGTAAAGAGAAGAATATCTTGTCTCGACCAAGGAACATGTACATATCCTCCACCAGCAATTTCTCTCATTGGAAACTGGTTAGACAAATTATCCAACCTGTCCAGTCTTTCATCTTCCCTCTTTTTGGTCCATTTCACTCTCCATTTACTCAACTCACCCAATTTCCTGATGTAAAAATCAATTCTTTTATGTGAGTAATTCTCCCTCCTGTATTTAAATTCCCAATGTCTTTCTCAGAAAAGTCTAATCTGTAATGCTTTCCCAGGTTTTTCTGTTTGCTCAAATCCTTTCTCTAATTCTGCTGCCAGTTCTTCCAATTGATCGTATTTATTCTGTGTTTTCCATTGAATGCTTTTGCTGATGAACAAGTGTTCATCATCGCGATAGAATTTTAAACTGTCAGGACCAATTGTGCCAATTATTAATTCCTCCAAGTCTGCTTTTAATTTTGCAACATCAAGTTTTGAATTCAACTCGTTTCTTTCAGGAATTTCAGCATCTGACTCTGCACCCATTGGTGTCTGGTTAAAAGAACCTTAATTAAAAGTCAAGTCAGGCATTTTCGATTTTTCACGATGTATTTCAGACAAATCTGAATAAAATTTTTCAGCTACTTTTTGAATTTCTGTATTTAATGGAATTGTTAAACCTGGCTGTTTAATTTCTTTTTGATCGAATACAGGCTGAACAGGACCAATCGTTACTGGAACTGTCACTGCTTCCATGCTCTTAGTTATCTGTCTAATTAATTCCTCTTTTGATCGCAAGTATTCTGAAGTGTTTGCAACTTCCTCATTTCTGTCAGTTCTCATTAAATTTCTAGGGGCTTCCCTTTCCAGTGGAAAACAACTGTTTCCATTTAAAACACCAGAATTAGTTCTTGATTCAAATAGTTCTGGAGTTCCAAAAGATTCTGAATTATTTGGGTACAATTTTGGAGATTCATTTATTGGAGGTGCACTAGGAGTGGTTCCAGTAGAAACCATTGGAGTGGACCATGAACGAGGCTGTCTCAATGGAGGATTTTTATTCTTTGTCGTATAAATTTCTTCTAAGATTGCATCTTCTGATTCACTTTCTGTAGCAACATTATTTTTCTTTTCTGTTCTCTTTTCACCTGGAGACCCTAAAACCATTTCCCTGATTAAATAGAGACCATCACACATATCTCCCTGTCGCCACATTCGCATTCTATCTTCATGCGTTTCTCGTCGCGTTTCTCGTCTGTAACTCGGTGTTTTTGGAGGTCTCTTTATCCCATTTGCTTCTCTCTGAAGTTGAAACATCTCATCCTCCCATTCAACCAAAGCTTCAAATTGTGTCGGTCTAGGCCGTGGTACAAGAGCCAACATTTTCTCTCTCAAATTTCTCAAAACTTTTACATTAAATGAACCATCATCCGGCCATGCCAATACGCCGTCCTCTTTTGTATAATTTTTCCAAACATCAAACCACAGGACAGTATGATAACCATATTCACCTTCCATATACGCTGCAGGTGTCTTGTACTTATGAAGCAATTTACCACCTCGCGTTTCTATTTTCTTGTCAGGTGAAATAAAAATTTTAAACTTTTGAAGTATCGAAGTCTTTTTCTCAACGTGTTTGAAATAATAAGTCATTTTAAAATCAAATCCGCTTAATCAGAAATGATCGTAAATTATTTCCGTAACACCAACCAATCCGTGCGCGAAACACACCAACAAGCCAATCAGGTTCGAGCTACGTCACCACCCTGCTCGACCAGTAAAAACAGAGCTTCCCACAAAAGCCAATCAGCGTTCAGCTCAACAAAGTCACGTGAGCCAATCAGAGTACAGCTTGTGACGTATAGTACCCAATCAGTGCGCGGTCCGTGTGACGTACACAGCCGCTGCGGTTTCTCGCGTCTCACTCTCAGCGCTCACCCCTCCCTTACAAAAACTTTTCACAGCGCCATTTTAAAGACACTTTCTCAATGAAATTCGATTAACAACAACAAGGAAAACAAATCATTTGTCTGTTTCTCTAATAAGTGACAGATTTTTACAAACATACGAGAAATTCTTTGCGTGGAATAGACAACGCTATTCTCACAGAATATACATTTGCCGATAAAGTAAACTTTTACTCTACCCTTCAAACGGGTAATAGCGAATGCGCTTCCCTCTGAATGCACATACAGTAACAATTCAAAGTTTGACTCGAACGGATTTACAGAACCATTTACACACTTTCAAACGGAAAGTATCCCTAACCACACACACATGAAATCCTGGCAGGACTCTAACCCACCACTGATAACATGAATCGTCAGTAAAATAAGCGACGTTACTTTTACCCTTCACTCAAGCTTGAATTAATTCTATTACTTTCTCGCAGAGAGTTTTAGAACGGGCACATTGTCCCTATACTCAAAGCTTCGATTTCATAAACAATCCTCACTATGCATACACTCTATCTGACACACCTATATCCCTAACGTGTGCTGCACGACGACAACACTTGTGATGCACGACGATACCACTATTCTGAAACAGATCAAATGCACTGTGTGACTTGTGACTTCACCCTGGCCACACTACTCTGTACCGGTACAACTAGGATTTTTCATACTACATGAAAAAACCTTTCGACTACACTTAACACAATAAACGAACTCAACATATGTTAATCATCAATCCTATGCAACTACCATGTAGCATGTCGGTTACCATCCAAGTCTGCTACCAGGAAATTGATCCAGCGGGCTATAGGAAATTTGTCATAAGCAACGCTACCCAACTCCACAATATACACTATCAATCAATAATCTATCACAAGGCCCATAAAATCTAACATGACATAATTTACCCTACTGAATCATGTGGCCTAATTAACCTATTCACAAATTATATACATTTATATACAACCGCGGTAAATGAATTCATCATATTTTACAAACCCTACAAATTAATTAAGCCACTGTGGCGATAAGCTCTAGCTATAGGTAACCTAAACTCATGAAATAACATGACCAGCTTGTTTTCCAAAGTAAGATTTTTATTAGCTACTCATTTGGGTAATTGTATTAGAAATTTTATTAATGCATTTTTATTTGAAACATTGTAAATGGTTATGACAGTTTTATTATGAATCAAAATTATTATTGCCTAATGAAAATTATCAGTTTAGCATTTTTCAAAAACCTAAGTCCCTAACTAGGCTAGCTATAATGAAAAATTAAAGAGTAAAGTCTTTGAGGGCTCTTACGTGCTCCAAGGAAAGTTCATCTGCACGACACCCTCGTCAAAAGGTCAGAAGAAGAAGCGGTAACTCTTCCACGGGGCAAGAGTTTTTATACCTTTCTACGCTAAGCTAATCTAAGAAAATGTATTTTTCTCTGCTGAAAATCGGAGTCCCATTGGTCCAAAAGTGACAAGCGGCATGTCACCACATTTTAGAATCACAGTTCCGTCACGTTCTTAAAGACCATTGTCTTTATTTTTCGAACAGCGCAGCTTCCTCCAGTTCGCAACATTTAGTACAGGGAAAGTTTTTGGCTTCCTCAGATACGTAAACTGTTTCAAGCCTTTCTGCCGGTTCCTGGCCTTGGCCTCGCTCAACCAAGAGGATGTCAGTTCAGCACGACAATTTTATCTCAGGACAGGAGGAAAATTACTGCCAACATGGACTTTCTCTGGCTCCAAGCAGATTGTTTAGTAAACGTGAGTTTTCACTAGGCCCAAAGCTTGTTCAAAAACTAGCATATAAACAAACACAAAAGACTAATTAATGCAAGAAACCTAATTCGTTCTGTTGCCACCCTCCATAGCTAATGATTAACCCATTAGTTAAAATTACCTAGCTATAATGCACAAATAAAGCAGCATTTTATATCTACCATTCTTCATTTAGTCCAGCAGGGTTCTTTATGCACCTATATAGAATAGAGTGACACCACATAGACAGGGAAGCAAAATAAGCACATGCCATTTATTTTAAACAGCTGCAGTTAATTATGACATAACAAAAGACACGATTAATTTATTATTTTTCTCGAACAAGGAAATGCAACATAATGCACATTTATGAGCACACATGTTAGTCCCCACATGTATCTTCAGGTGTAATGCAATTTTAAACTAGGTTGAATTAATTCACACACAGCTCAAAACGTTAATAGAATTATTTCATATTATGGAAGTGTGACTTCACGAGTTGAAATAAAATTATTTCCAAATCTCGCTTCATCAAAACCCATATTACTCCATGACACCCCACAGGCATTGGGAGACACACATCTTCATGGTCTTTGTGAAAAGCTCTGATGCTATATCCATGTAATTCCAGTTCAAGCTACTCCCCTAGGCATACAAGGCCCTACCCAACTGCGGACCTGCTTACTTTAACCATTGCCTGAATTTTCACCAGCCCACCAGACTCCTCCGCTCCCGCTCGCCCATAACCCCGCATTTGTCAAAGCGGTAATGAGAGATGCTCCTTCTCCTACCTCGCTGCGAAGACATGGAACGACCTCCGCCTACATCTTTGAATTTCCTCATTTCTACCAGAATTCCAAAAGTTGCTGAAAACCTGGCTCTTTGGCTGAACCACTGGACGCTGCCAGCGCCTGGATGCGCTCATGGGTGACAGGCAGCGCTGTATAAATAGACTGATTGATTGATAGCTTGAATGATATCCATATTAAATAGATGTTTTGCCTAGCTTCACAATTGGATCAACACGCGACACAAAATGGTGCAGAAGTGAATAACCTTCATGATTAAGAACAAGTGCAGATAGAAAGTATCTTATGTTCACATTCACCCTACAGAATGAAGAGGCAGCACTCAGATACTTTGTTTTACTATGAAGAAAAATATTACTTCCCATAAGATGCCGTCGGGAAACAACAGGATTCTGTGTTAGGAAGGGCAAAGTGTTGAGTCAAGGTATATCATTTACCCCACCACATGGGGCTGTCTGTTCTGAGCATTTGCTCCCTTTAAGATTTTACTTTAACCTTTTTTATAAATTTTTATTTAAACTTCCGTCAGCAAGATACAATCAATATCTCGACATGTACAGTAGAAATGCAATTTCGTTATAAGCAGCATCAAGATGCATTAGTCAAAAAGAGAACTGTAACATTTAGAGTAAATGGATGTCAATGGATATCAAAATACATTGCAAACATACAATATTACTACAAATGGCAATGTCAGAATATTCTGCTTACTTGTCATAATAAACACATGCACATTTAGAGAGTAAGGAGGGGGCCATCCTGAAATAAGAGGACAGCAATGGGAGAGGACCTCCACAGCAGGTCTCCCCACAATGGGGGAAACAACACATCTTAAAACGTTCCATTCGTGTGGACCTCATGAAACATCCTTAGTAATGGTAGGGTGTTCTAGCAGGTATGTCTGCAGCGGGCCCCATATATCACGAGGCGAGAGGAATGGGGAAGTAATTCAGCGTATGTGCAAAGTTGAGCATGCCAAAGGATCGTATCGCCTGGCCATTCCTTAAATTTGGGTGCTCGGCCACGGCCCCACCTGCAGGCCACTCGACGCTTAGCCAACACCAAACCGAAGGACACACATTTTCTATACGTGACAGCAATATGTTCAGTATACCCTGGGAGTGTAATAAGAGGCGCTCTGGAAATAGGTGTGGAAGTCATAGAATCTAGAGTTGTGAGGACTTGCCACCAATAGTCAAGCACCCCAGGACATTCCCACACTAGGTGTAAAAAATCTGCAAGTTCTGCCCAACATCTATCCGAATCCCGCAGGCCATACTTGTGGAGCCGAACTGGGGTATAGTAGCTACGATGGAGGAATCTGTAGTGTATGACACAGAGCCTGCTGTTCAAGGGGACCTTCTCTGTCTGCTTGCAGCCGTACTTCCGCTGTTCATCAGTTAATTCCTGGTCCAACTCTGCCCCCCCAGGTGCATGTTGGGTACTCCTTATCTACATACAATGTGTGATAAAGTGTAGATACTAAATGTGAAGTGGAATCTGCTAGCAAGATTTGGTGCAGCTGCATCAAAGTTGTTGGTTCAGAAGGGAATGTGGAGTGACACACCTGTATACCATGACGTAGTCGAGCATACGGGAAGGTTTCCATGGTAGAGGGGGGGGGTCATGGCATAACTGCTGGATGGTACAAAACTTGCCCTTGATGTATAGGTCTCCCCAGTATTGAATATTCTGTGTGCGCGCCGCTTTCCTAAATATGCCCTCCTGCGATAGTGTCACATCCGGGTGATAGGTGAGTGAAGAAGAGGGTAATAGAGGCAGGTTGCGACAGTGCATTCTAAGATGCGAGCCCAAGCTTTTTTTGTGCGGTCCACAGGGTTAAGACTATGCCCCGAGGCTCAACACCGGAGAGTAAAATGATATCTAGTGGAATGGAGTCCGCAAGTCAGTGGCGACATGAGGGGTATACCGAGGGGAATGAAACCAGAAGTGAGCGAAGTGTGCCTGTGCGCTTATATAGTATAATGCAAAATGTCTAATGTCTAAACCTCCTTGTGAATAAGGTCGTGCAAGTGTGTCTCATTGGATGTGTGGCTGTTTACCACCCCAAACCAATGCAATAATTTCTTATCGGAGAGTGCTAAAGAAGTGTCGACCAGGTTCATAAGGAATGTTGAGGAATAAATAGAGAAATTTAGGGAGTATAACCATTTTTATGAGAGATATGCGACCAGCCATAGTCGAGGGTAGCGCTGTCCATCGGGTAATACAGCCAGTAACGTGTTCCATGTCACAGCCATAGTTAAGGCGCATGAGCTCTTCCCGGTCTGCTGTAACCCGGATCCCCAAGTATTTAACCTCGTCGTTGCACCATACAATAGGATAATCCGTTTCAAAGGGAGTGGCAGCACTGGTCAGCGGGAAAGTTTGTAAGTTAGCCCAATTAATATTAATGCCAGAGTAGCTGCCAAATTTAACAAACTCACACATGAGTGGATTTAAATTCTGACTAGGATTTTTTTATATACAGGGGGACATCGTCCGCATAAAGGGAGATGAGGACAGGACGTAGGAGGCAGCGAAGATCTACATGGTTGAAGTATTGTCTAATCCTTGCTGCCAATGGTTCCATTACTAGGGCAAAGAGGATCGGGGAGAGGGGACATCCCTGACGAGTGCCGCGGGATAGAGAAAAGGAGGGTGAGGTGTGAACGTTGAGCAAAACTCTTTCCGTAGGTGAGGTATACAACAATTGGATCCAGGAAAGGAAGCTTATGGGGAGTCCCATACATTGTAAGACAGTAAAGAGGTAATCCCATTCCACCGAATCAAAAGCCTTGGAGGCATCAAAAAATACTACCACCAGTGCCAATTTGGGATCAACCATCTGTAAGATGGAGAATACATTTCTAAGGATATGGGACGTCGCTCTTCCTGGTATGAATCCCGCCTTATCAGGAAGGACTAGCTTATCTAGAAGAAGCACAAGCGGTTGGCCAATAATTTAGTGAGAATCTTAGTGTCTGTGTTTAAAAGGGACAGGGGTCTATAAGATTCGCATCGGTCTTCAGGTTTGGTCGGTTTTAACACTTATGTGATGAGGGCTTCCCTCATTGAGGGTGGAAGAATTTGTGTCTCATGAGCTTCAAGAAAAATCTCTTTCAATATTGGAAGTATCTGATCAATGTATAATTTATAAAAATCGATGAGTAGGCCATCGGAGCCTAGAGTTTTGCCAGATTTTATCTGCATGATGGCTGCCCGCAGCTCCTCATCCTCAAACGGCGCTGCAAGGAATTTGCGCTGTGTATCGCCTAACCAGCCTAGAGTGATGTTTCCAAAAAAGGAAGCAAAGTCTGGAGGGGAAGTACGTTGTGTTTTATACAGATTCGCATAGAAAGTGGTGAATGTTTTAAGTATATCGTGACTGTCTCTATGGCGCACACCTATATCGTCGACCACATCAAGCACATAGTTAGAAAACCGAGGTTGCTTAATATCATTAGCTAAGGCACGGCCAGGTCGCTCACCCTCACCATAACGGCGGGTGATAAAATATTTGCCCCGGAACTTCACCTCACGGTTTGCAGTGGTTGTATAGTCTGTAAGTTTTCCTCGAAGCAAAGCCCGATGTGCGCCAGAGTTATCATTCCACATGTTAGCCTCTAAACGTTTTATCTCCGCCTCCAAATGCTGCAAATTTCTTCTGATGTCTCGAATACTCCAAAACTCTTGGACATGCCTATGCCACGAACAGTGACCTTAAAGGTCTCCCATAATGTGCCCATGTGATCTACCGAGCTTAATTTCTGACAAAAAAATCAGTGATCTCCTCCCCAAGTTCAGCGTGAAAAACCATGTCTAGTAGAGTCTTGGGCAGTAATCTCCAGCAACGAGGGGTGGCAACTGAGTTGGGGGGAGCTATCTCAAGACACACAGGAGCGTGGTCAGAGTATGTGCGGGCAAAATGAGTAACCAATCGAATCCAGGGGATTATTCCCCGCGAACAGAGCCAATAGTCAAGGCGAGACCACGTGGCATGACCTGCTGTAAAAAATGTGCCATCCCTCTCAGCCGGGTGTGTGAACCTCCTTGCATCCTCAAATCCGTGTTCCTCAAGTATCCCCGGGAGAGCCTTGCGTACATTAGTGTAGTGGTGTGGTAAGGGGTTGGATCGGTCAGCTGCTGGGCGTAGGATCGTGTTAAACCCCCCCCCCCCTCCACAACACATGTGTGGAGCCCATTTCCAATATGCGTCCCCAGAGAGTGGTTAAGTAGTTGGGATCATCCTGATTAGGGCCATATCTACAAGCCAAGGTAATTGATCGTGTGCCTAAAGTACCCCACATATTGCAGCTACGACCTGAGGTATCATTTTATGTGCCCCCCAGTATGAATGGTGTATTTTTTTTTTAACTAAAATAAGCGTACCGTGAGAGTATGTCGAATAGGAGGAGAATACCCGGGCGGAGGCCCATCTACTACCATAGCATGAAGGACGGCGGGGGTCCATGTGTGACTCTTAAAGTAGAGCGATTTGTACATGATGATGATGATCCAAATACGGCAGAATCTGTCTCCTTTTTCGAGGGTGACGCAGTCCCCGAACATTCCATGTGAGAAATTTGATAACTGAAGTGTTCAGGTTGTGTTGTCATAGTAAATGGGGGAAGCGTAACTATCGTGAATGTATTTGTTAAGAAGCGTTGCCATTATTCATTTAATAATTAACGTGTTGAAAGACATGTGTCTTGCACATGATGGAACAACAAAAAACATTCCCATCCCTCCCCACTCACCAACAAGAAGAAATCCCAGTAAAGGTGACGTTGAAGCAGACGTCAAATCTCAAAACCACCCCCTCCCACAACGGCACCCCAATCGTGCCGGTATACTGCCACCCACCCAATGAGTCCAAGTAAGTCAATAATTGTCCACAAGCCCTGTAAGGCTGGGATATTACCAAGGAGTGCCAGCAAACAGCAACCCAGAAAACAAACGGACAAGGGGGAGCTCCCATAAGGGGGGCGCCAAGTGAGCACTAAATCCTTCCCATGACCTGACATTGCTGCAGCGTAATCCCTGGGGTAGAAAAAAATAAACCCCAACAGGGGAACTGGCAATACGGGGAGGGGTGCTCAGTGAAGTATCAAAGATATCTACCAATTTCAAATAAATGTAGTTTCCAAAATGTAACCATAATGGTTATAGTAATAAACGCCATCAGGACCGGCCAGCAATAACGGTGGACCCTCTAGCAGCACAGGAGCGATGAGATTATAGAAGGAGAGGCCGTGTCCAATATGAGGTACATATCATGACACGTCTCTTCGAAGTCTTTCAAGAAGTCAGAGCAATGTCAACGGTGATGCCGATTAGCTGCCAGGAGGTGAGAACGATCTGGAACCGCGGTCCCGTCTTGGTGGACGCTTCAGTCTTCTTCAGGAAGCCGTCTACTTGCTGTGGATTCATACAGATAATGTGTTTGTAGTCATGAAAGATCCGGAGTTTTGCAGGATACAGACGGGCATATTCTATATTGGCCTTGCGGAGTGTTTGCTTTGCAGGGAGGAATTTTCAGCATGCCTCCTGAACTGCAAGTGTAAAATCCCGGTATATAGAGACAGAATTACCTTCAAAGTTCAGCGGTTTGACTTTGCGGCCTTTTTGTAGTGCAATGTCTCGGTCTCTATAGTTAAGGAGTTTGGCAATGATGGGTCTTGGTGTAGCTCCTGGTGGGGGTCGAGGCCGAACGGAGCGGTGGACATGCTCCACTACAAGATGAGGTGAAAAGGAGTCCGCACCATGTGAGCCTTTCAGGAGACGTTCCATGTACTCTTCCATTCGCCCAGTATTGGTTGTTTCTGGTATACCTACTAAATGGATGCTGTTGCGGCGGCTCAGAGCGTCAATGTCCTAGTTTTTTGGCCGCAATGACCTTTAGCAGTTTATCCATGTTCATGACCTGGTCTTGTAATTGAGATGTGGTATCTTCGTTCTCAGAAATGTGACATTCGACCGCCTTAAGCTGCCCATCGTGCTTGTCGACCTTGTGTACCAGGAAGTCAAGGCTGTTCTTCATTGTAAACTAACATCCTGCGCACTCAAAACAGAAAAACAACAATGTGTTAAGTAAAAGTTCTGGTGATGAAGAGAAACAATCCAACGTTGATTCTGGAGCTTTTTGTGCTCCCTTTTTTAATAGGTCACCAAGTAGAGGTTATACAAAGCCAGCCGACACGTGTTTCGTTGTAGACCAAACAAATTTCTACAATTCCTCAGGGCTGGGAAAAAATAGGAAAGAGATGACCTAAGAACAGGGCATGGATATCCATGTCCACAGCAATACAAATCGTAATCCATCTTTGGTGGCATGTTAAACTACCGTCGCCACAAAAGAGAAATTCTAACGTCAAATTCACTTAAACATAAACAAACACATAAACTGACTGAAAGGCCTAATTGTCCTAACATAAGTGCCAGCCCAGTGTCGGGGAAAGAAAAGTAAAAACCACACTTATTGCATTTCAACCTGAACACATGTATATACTCATTATAGTGACTGTTAAGCATGCTCCAAGTCATACCCAAGTGATTAGAATGCATTTGGTGTCCGTGATTAGTATGGTACCTAAATGGCTGGATCCAAAGTCTGGTAGGCTAAGGAAAAGAGAAAAAGAGAAAGGGAAAGGGGGAGGGGGATTTAGTGAAATGTACTCTATATGAGAGAATTTAAACTAGAAATGTTAGTGCAAAGGCCAAAGAGTTCTTACCCCGGTTCCGGTGGTAATTCCAACCCGGAAGGGTAAACAAGTTCTGTCTGATCATGGGTAGGTGATCAAGAATAGGAAGAGGTCGGGTAAAGGCTGTAATAATAAAAAAGAACAATTTACATGAGGGAAAAGGTTCCAACCCAATTAAGTCAGAGATCGGACGGTAGGTCCTAATGCCAAATTATTTCCATCATAGGCGAGCCTAAGTGATATTCCAAACGTCCTCAAAAGAGCTCAAATGGTTAATTTCAAATTCCAAATGTGGCTCGACATAATGGAACAATAATACTTAAGGGAGCGCCATGTTATCTGTTCATATTTGTGAGAAGCATTCCAGTTCACATAAAGTCCCCTCCTCATCTATACCTGAACAGAATTAATAATATTCTATAAAAATCTCATAGTCTATAGAAAAACGCAATCGATAGACTCCCAAAATAATCTATTTAATCTATGAAAGTCGAAGGGGCCAAGACTAATTCAGGGGAACTTACCCTGATGGCCGAACAATCTAAAGTGAAACGGGGCGCCAGTACACGAGAGTCATCAGTGGTAAAGAAACCATATCAGAACTGCACCTAGATAAAAGGAAAAATGGGCATAAAGAAAAAGGCCCTACGATAACTGGTGGTGATATTAAAATAATATGGCGCTTAAGGATACTGTGCAACATAAAGTTAGGAGGACCCCGCTCACCTATGTTCTAGGGTGGCGAGGTGTCTGAAAGAAAAAACGGCTAGGTCTCCGGTAAGGCATGGGTGCGTGCGTATCTCAGTTCTAAGGAAAGGGCACAAAGTGAAAAGTAACCATCAGTAAATGGAGTATCAAAACACATCCAAATACATATAACTGTGCGAGAAAACGATACCGGGTCTGTGGCGAGTAAGTTATAGGGTGTACTCACAGAAATCAAGCCCTGCTCTCAGCGATCTGGCGTCCTAATCCGGAACAGCACTCGCTGTGAACCGGAAGTATATATTCTGTTAACTTCAATCGAAAACTAGAGCGCGCACCCAAAACAGGAGACGGCTCAGAAATTCCTGCATAGTCTCTTTCAGCCGATATGTCAGAAAGAGACTAGAGAGAGTACCGAGACCCACGGGTGAGGTTAACATGGTTAGAACCCTTAAACCAGAAACCGGAAATGTACACGTCGGTGGATGATGAATAAAGTTAAATTAATAATAATACATAAAGGGCAAAAATTCCCTGTTGAGCATGAATAAGGTATATAATGTTGCACGCCTATAACCGCGTATCTAGTCACTAAATAGAGACTCAATGGAGGACCAAAGAAGGTGCAACAAGTCTAGTTCCGTCTACGGTCTATTAAGTCAAACGGTAAAAAATCTCATCAAAGCTTTATAAAAACAAAGGTAAAAACCTGATCATCAGTTGATCTCCAGTTACAAGGATAAGGGCTGTACTGACTCGGTATAGTCTCAAGAAGGGCCACATATTAAAAAGTGAACGGCCCCCGTATAGAAAAATAAAAAATAATAGCTTATTAAATAGCTCATGAGAAACGAAGTCAGGGAAGAGGGAAGGGGGTAATATTCCTTGTGGTTATAAACGTCTTAATAATAAAGGCGGTTAGAGTGGACATCATGGATGCAAACTTCAGGACACTGCTACAAAGGCTAAAGGGTAAAAAACGGGAAGTCCAGGGAAAAGAAAACACCAAGTCACGTATCCCCGGACTTGTTTTCCTACAATAATAATAAGGCACATATAAACATAAAGAGATCCAAATCCTCCAACTAAGGAAAAACAGGTGAGCCGTCAACCTATTAAAAAAGGGAGAACAAAAAGCTACAGAATCAACGTTGGATTGTTTCTCTTCATAGTACATTACTATGGGGTAACCCAGTATCCCTCAGAACCTGGGCAGTATATATAATATAAACAATGGTTCCGTCGGGTAAAAATTTGTTCAAACTTTAGAAAATGAATTCATACACTTTTTTCACAGACTGCAGTATTAACTTGCTTTCAATATACAAAACACAAAAATGCAAATCCAAAACATGGATTTGCATTTTTGTGTTTTGTATATTGAAAGCAAGTTAATACTGCAGTCTGTGAAAAAAGTGTATGAATTCATTTTCTAAAGTTTGAACTAATTTTTACCCGACGGAACCATTGTTTATATTATATGGATTGTTTCTCTTCATCACCAGAACTTTTACTTAACACATTGTTGTTTTTCTGTTTTGAGTGCGCAGGATGTTAGTTTATCTGGGATTGTGTGGCGTGCTCCACACGAATTGAGGGGTTTAAGGGTCTCCCCTCCCTGCAAGCACCATTGCTAATATTGAATACTAAGTACCGTTCATATACGTTTATAGTGCAAGAGCGCCAAGACTTCCTGTCTACTAAAACCCTGTGCTTTCTACAACTGTTCTTCATTGTATCCATCTTCCCGGGCAGGTCCGATAGACTATGCTGAATGGCTAAAAGAAGTGTCATAGCCTAGGGTCACCAAACGTCCCGGTACTCCTGCGAGGTTGCCTTGCGGAGAGGATGGCTCGAGGGAGCAGCAATGTACACCGGGCCGTAGCAAGTCGTCTAGACTATTCCCATCGGCGCTTTAGCATTGGTACGAGATGCCGCTGGAACAGGGCGCGCGCCACGCAAAAGACCTCATCTAAGTCGACGGACCACCAATAGAAAGGTTACAGGGAGTATGTTACCTGATGGGGCTGGCAGCGTGTGGCAATCGTATGAGGGGGCGTGGGTTTCAGGCTAGTGGTGGATGACGGTTCTGAAATGGCCACACGCTTGTAGGGAACACACCAAAGCTACGTTTAAGGCCTTCTGCGTTAAGTTGTTAAATAGGAAAAAGGGGCTCAACAACATCGCTTACAAGTGTTCCTGGTCCAGTTCCCACTCGTCCGACGCCAATAAGCACTGTGCGGTCTGAAAATGTTTGCGTGTCCTGAGGCCTAACTGCTTATGCGCATGGTACCTCCGTCCTCAGGCGTTTTATTTCTGGAGTAGAGGCAGAGCGCTGCCCAGCCAGTACGGGGTATCCGGTGCCTCGTGGATGAAGTGAAGCTCACGTAGATGTGCCAGACTTGTATGTTTCAAATAGGGTGAACCTGTGCAAGTTATAGTTGCGGCCTCGGCTAGTCTCCAAACTGTTCCCTCTAGGGAAGGTTGTAAATGCAGAGACTGGAGCGCGCCACAGGACTCCCCTAGCGCAGCAGCACCTCCGGGCGGTAGTTGCTCCACAGGAGGTAGGGTTGATGCCGGTTGGATGTAACGGGGGAGATTCCAGGCTACACAGCTTATATTTGCGGTTGTCACAGGGTCCGAGACGGGGGACAAGTGTGAGCCACTTCCGTCCTCACAGGTGGAGATCTCAAACCGGGCCTAGGTGCTGTGCCGTCGGAGGGGAAGGCCTGGGATGGCTACGCAGTTCGGGCCAACCCCGGCAGTCCGGAATCTGTGGAAAGCGCGCGGCTCACCTCCGCATGCAGTAGGGTGGCAATTCTGAGCCTCGCAGGTGATGATCAAGTCCCGCAGGAGATCGGCACTTTGTAGAGGGTACTCAGATCGCTCCAGTGATTATGCAGGCCTAGGAATACGTGAAAGCCGGGGCGCTTGCTTAGGGACGATCACCGAGCAGAGCTCCAGCCCGAGTATTCGCCTCCACGCTCACCGCAAAAATATCTCTGACCTCGTGTAGCCTCCACACAAGAAGCGTCAACTCTTTCGCCCAGTGTGTCCGAGGGGGTCTTGTGTATAGGCAGGTTACATCATCAGGAGACTATTACTGACAGATAAACGGATATATTGCGGATTTCTTTACCGAGCCTCCGGAGCCTCACAGGTGTGCGGCCATCTTGGATGTGCGCCACCTAGCTCTTCCCGCTCCCTTTAAGATTTTAATTCAGTGTGAAAACTTGTGGCCTTAGAGCAGTTGATGCAACAGGTAGTTAAGGAAATTAAGTAGTGAGAAGAAATTCTTATTGAAATTCAGAGGTAAAATATAATTAGCTAAATCTGCAGAAAAGTCATGATTGACTTCTATGTTTTTTGATAGTGTGAACCATTGATGCGTCACTGTGCATTTTTCCATTCCCAACCTAAAGCGGAGATGCGAATTGCCAAATTTGGAATTCTACTATTTTCTATTTCTGGCATTGTGACACCCACCCACACACATTCACACACTACACTTTGTAAAGCAAGAAAAAGATCTATCCGTTATTAAAAGTGTGTAAACTGTAGAAACTAAAAACTCATACCGGTTTGGAGGATCTGACCAGAGGCACTCCTCCCAATCTCAGAGAAAGTTACTGCAAAAATACAGTTGCCCACTGCACTTGAAGCTTCCGCTTTCTTCATTGCTTGTGAGGGACCCACACAAAGAGTTTGGAAATAAAGAAGGGCCCCGCCCTTTTGTGAAGAGCGTATGCTACTGCACTTACTGTGTTATTAGAATGTTCGTGCAGTTTCAGACACTCTTGTATGAAATATCCATTGCCCGCAACCTTCATCAACCGATTAGTGCTGTTTTTGTCCCACTCATGTGGTTGTTTCATTACATAAAACATTCCTGTTAATGATATAAGCTGCACAACTTTGTGGAGTAAGAACCTATGTAATCTGTCCCCCTTAAGTCTACAATGTATATATCCCTGTGTTAGATGGAATTTATTTTCGTTATCTAATTTAGCCTTTTTAAACATTTCTAATAGGTTGCCTGCCCCCCCACCTACCCCCCGACTGTCCTGAAGAAGACCCCACAGCAAGGGCACCACATATCCCTGCGCACATTTGAGGGTCGAAACGTCGCCAACCACCTTGTTTTGCGACAACTTCATGCCATCATTGTTACATATATTGTACTATTTGAAGTATGTCTTTGTGTTGAAATGCTGGAACCTTTGGTCTTTTTGTTTTGCGTTTAAATTTGTCAAGAGAATATTGCCAACTAACTGATTTTAATGTCACCAACTCTCTTTATCCTCACATCCTCACTTGATCTTCACCCCCTTTCCTGCTCCACTGGGCACTTAGCAACTACTATTCTTTATGAATTTGTCGTATATTTAATATACTTTATCCCATTGATAATTAAACAGTGTGGATACATTGATTGGTCTATGAGTGTCAGTTTGTGATGAATGTGCAGTAATTTTTGTTCACACTGGGACCCCTTCCTCCTAGTACAACTGCAGGAACTGGCAGCTCTGGTCTTTAGCAGTAAAGGGCAAAGTGGAAAAAAGTCAGATAAACTATTATAATCCTATTTTTTTTATTGTGCTATATGATAGTGAGTTTTAATGTAAAATGCCAGTATTGTCTAAACAAAATGTGGAAGTATTACTAAACGAAAAAATTTTTTTTCCAACCATCGCCATTTATTTATTTACTGGATTTGAAAGGTAACATCTTATACCGTCATTAAACTCTTAAATTCATTGTAACTCTGTGCCTAGATATGTCTATGGTCCAAAGTTCATATGAAAGTGCCACCTTGGGAAATATTGGTTTATGCTGTTCACACAATGTATTTAAAATGGTTTGTCGCAAACCAGAAATTCACTGATCTTTGCCTATTTGGTATTTTGGTGATCAGTTGCATGTGATCTAACTGCACGCAATCTTCTTTTTTGCACCGTAGGTTAAAATTTCAGCGATCTATGGGAAAACTGGAGTCATTGACGAAAATATATTTTTCACTCTTGATGCGGTCAGACTTCCCCAAGGGTACTCCCCTAAAAGAAGAGACACAGTCAGTGTTGTGGTGGTGGAGAGTAATCAGTCTTGCTACACCTGGAGAGCCTTATGCATAGCTCCTGTTGACAGGAATGGGTAAGTCAATCAATCAATCAATCAATCAATCAATGACTTGTAAAGCACATCTATCCTCCCGTAAGAGTTTCTCGGTGCACATCATGACCAGAGCCTTTTTTAACACAAAAATGTATTGTTGTTGGTTTATATGTACTGGAGGGACAACATATCATTATTGATCCATTACAGATATGTTTGGGACAAACATTCAAATAAGAATATTGATTACTCGTCTTTGATGCCTAAATGTGGTTTTTGTTTCTTTTACAGCCTTATAATTAATAAGGTAATTAAGACTTGTTGCGACTATAAGTGTTTTGTTGCTGCTCATCTTGAAACTGCGCAGCGGGTTCTACACCCAGGTTTAATTTCCATTTGCTTTTTACATCATTCACCCTTACTTGTGTTATGATGTGTATGGATTGCTATAGCCAGGTAACTTGAATAGTAATTTCTCTCAGTCTATACATTATGAGTGTCCCAGTGTGTGATTTGATGTTCTGTGTCTCTGAGCCCACATTTATCTAGCAACGTTTTTGTTATTGCGCCTTATAGCAATAACTGCCCGGGAGGGAGGCCTGCTTCCTTGAGGTGTGTGAATGATTTCCAGAAGAGTAAGTCTCCGATCATTTCTATACCAGAACTCAACCAAGCCAGCAGGTGCTTACCCATGTAGTAACCACACTGACCCTGAAGGTCTGACAATGGTGTTGCTGGTTCATATGCATTGGCAAATTTTGTTTTCCTCAGTCAGTGCGTCCAACATCTCAATGCAATACGGAGCAACCTGGGGTGTTCTTTGGAATGTGTTCTGTCTCTGAAGTATGTTGTTCAGGGCTCCTGTCTTTCTTTTCTTTTCGGACAATGTGGTTTTTGAAGGTGTGCCCACTCGGAAGCCATTGTGCAACCCATTAGAGATGGGCCTCTAAGTAGTAATGTTTAAAATCTGGTGCTCCAGGCCCCCTTTTTGTGATCAGGAATTTCTGCTTCTTAAGTGTGACTCCATGCCTACTCACACCCCAACTGAAATAAAGCAACAAATGACCACGTTCTCTAAAAATGTACAAGAGACTAGGTAATGCAGGCAGTGGATCACAATCAATGGGCAGAGGCTTCAAGAAACACTGGAGCCAATATGACAACTTTCAGATGTAATCTGGTGACCTCAGAGCAGGTAGTCCCTAAAGCATTCCACCAGTTTATTGCAGCAGACAACAATCTGAGTCACTACCCAGTGGCTCTTGTTCCCTTTAAGTGTGAGGGGGTGGGGTTCTCAGGTTCCTTGAGGGTAGCTGTGAGTCCATCCATGCATGTGGATTGTCTGCTCAGCAATGATTTCAAGCAGACCATCTGGCAGAAGGTGGAGCTCAGGTCTCACTTGTAGATGTTAGGGTTTCCTGAGTAGGTGTGCCACACAGTCTATTGCCACCCGAGAGGGTAGTGGGGAGGACCTGGAGTCTGGAAGAATGACCCAGATGCCTGCCAAAAACAGAAAGAGCAGGGAGTGCGGGAAACCCGCTCCTAAACATCTCACAATGCTGAAGGAGTCTAAGCTGAGGGTGATGCCCTGAAACCAATAGGGAAGGACATTTCTGCTCTGGGGAGCCTACCTGAGCTGACAAACTGGCATAAGAAATGGGGTCCCACTAGGAAGGAGTTCTGTGAGGTGCAGATGGAGTGCCCTACCCTGAGAAGATTCCGGAGCCTAGTGCAAGTGTGTTGGTTGGCCCCCAGTGCTACAGGGCCTTCCTATTGGAACTGGCTCATGGAAAAAGCAGGTCATCTAGGGCAGGACAAGACCTTTGAAAGGCTTGTTACCCACTTTTATGGGCCCCGGATGACAATTGCCCTAGAGGCTTTCTGCAGGTCACATCCTACTTGCCAGGCCAGTAGTAATCCGGTAGCAACTTGCAGGGCTCCCCTGCAGCCATTCTCCGTTGTTGGCACTGGCTTTGAATGGGTGAGCATTGCCGTTGTGCCATTGGAACCCAAAACTGCCCTTGGCAAATGGTTCATCCTGGTCTTGGTGGTCCAATGCTCCCAGTACCCAGAGGCCATAACTCTAAGATCAGTGACTGTGCCCCCATTGACAAGGGCACTGATGCAGATCTTAATCTGCATGGGGTTCTCCAAAGAGGTCATATCTGACCAAGATATCATCATCATGACGGCATACATGCACTCCTTGTGGAAGGAGTGCGGGGTAACCTATAAATTCTCCATTTCTTACCTCCCCCAAACTAACAGGCTTGTTGAATGCTTCAAGACCCTCAAAGGCATGATCATGGTCCTGTCAGAGCCCTTAAGAAGAAAGTGAGACGTCCTCCTGTTTTGCCTTTTGTTTTTCTACAGAGAGGTACCGCAGAAGGGAGTTGACGTCAGCCCCTTTAAATTTCTGCCGGGCACCCTGTGCGCGGTTCTCTCAGTTTGATGAAAGTAGACTAGAAGCAAGCTCCCAGGTGTGCCCCCCAGTATGTGGTGAGCTGCACGCTAGCACTTTGTACTCGGATGAAAGGGCTTCTGAAGGAAAGCCAACAGAATCTAGAAGCCAGTCAGGAGGTCATGAAACTCTGGTATGACCATGAAACTCTGGTATGACCAGAAGGCCACTCTGGTTGAGTTTCAGCGTGGACAAAAAGGGTGGGTTTTGGAGCCTATGGAGCCCCTGGCCCTGTAAGACCGCCGGTGGGCCCTATGAGGTAAAAGAGTGAGGTCCCGTATCCTAATGAACCTCAAGACTCCAGGAACCCTTTAAGGGTTTTGCACGTCCGTCTCCTCAAACCCCACTTCAAGAGGTCTGAGGTAACTATGCTTCTTTTCACAGACGATGGACTGGAGGAAGAGAGTTGACCTCTCCCCGACCTCCTTTCTTTCAAGAAGCAGGGTGGTCAGTGGAGGGTGTGAGCCTCTAC
The DNA here is from genome assembly GCF_964261635.1 of Lissotriton helveticus. Taxonomy (NCBI): domain Eukaryota; kingdom Metazoa; phylum Chordata; class Amphibia; order Caudata; family Salamandridae; genus Lissotriton; species Lissotriton helveticus. The sequence continues at coordinate 1,150,447,123 of NC_136057.1, forward strand.
CCTATCCCTAGATCAACAGTTGTTTGGGCAGTTTGCCTCACTCTTCTCCCATCCCGAGGACTCACTACATGGTATACCCATGATATTGATGCTGGGGTCAATATGCCTGTGAAAAGTAAAATCTAGAGGCTACCTGACCAGTTGAGAGCAAGCATAAAGGAGGAAGTCTTCGAAATGCTGGAGTCAGCGGTCATTTAGCACTTGAACAGTCCTTAGTCCAGCCCTGTGGTGTTGGTCTGCAAGGCTGCTCTTCCAGGTGCCACCCCAGAACGTTGGTTCTGTGTGGATTACTGTGGGCCCAATGCTGTCACCAGGACTGATGCCCACCTCACCCCCAAGCTGATGAGCTCATATATCAGTTGGTCGCTGCAAGTTTCTCAGCATGTTTGACTAAATGTCTGGGTTCTGGCAGATTGCCTTGACTGAGGGGGCCAAGGAGAGGTCCGCCTTCTCTACCCCACAGTGACCCTTCCAGTTTCAGTAATGCCCTTTTGGTTGAAGAAAGTCTCTGCCACCTTCCAGAGGTTGGTTAACCAGGTCCTGGCTGGGTTGGAGAACTTCAGTGACATTGCAGTCTTCAGTTCTAGGTGCAGGTGGTCTACTTGCACCCTCTCAAGGAAGCACTCCAGACTCTGCAGTGGGCAGGACGGACTAACAAGGCCAGTAATTGCCAGCTAGGCCAGGGTCATTGGTCTACTTGGGTCACCATGTGGGAGGAGCAAGGTGCATCCCTAAAAAGGAGGCCAAAATCGAAATCATCTTGGCTCGGGAACCTCCCTAAGACCCAGACAGAAGTGAGAGCCTTCTTAGACCTCACTGGTTATTTTGGGAGACTTGTCAAGGGGCATGGCACCATGGCTTCACCCTTGATAGAGCAGACTTCTAAGAAGCAGCCCAGACAGGTGATCTGGACGGAAGTGTGCCAGAATTCTTTTTACACCCTGAAAGAGGCCATGTGCAGAGCACCTATGCTCAAGGTCCCTGACCTCGCCAAATAATTCATTGTAGAGAAAGGCGCCTCCGAGTATGGCATAGGGGCTGAGATCTCACAGCTGAATGAAGAGGACCTGGATCACTCTGTAGCCTTAATCAGTAGAAGGTTAATTACCCGGTAACAGCAGTGGAGTGCAATAGAAAGGGAAGCCTTAGCAGTGGTCTGTGTACTGAAGAAGTTCAGACCATACCTGTTTGGTACTCGCTTCTGGGTACAGACAGACCACAGACCCTAAGATGGCTAATGCAGTTGAGGAGAATGAATCCCAAACTGTTGAGGTGGTCCATCTCCCTACTGGGAATGGTCTTTACGGTGGAGCACCATCCTAGAGCAGGCCACGCCAATACTGATGGTCCCTCCAGGTTTGTCCACCATAGTGAAGAGAACTCCCTAAGGGTTCGGTAGTTCTCCCCACTTTCTGCCTGGGGGACACGTGTTAGACCTGGCATCCTTTTTGCCTTCAACCCTCCTGTTTGAGCAGTTCATTTTATGCTGGCTTTAGGATTATGCACACTTTACCACTGCTAACCAGAGCTAAAGTGCTTGTGATCGCTCCTTGCAACATGTGAGAATTATCTTATACTAAATTGGCATATCTCATTTACTTGTAAGTTCCTAGTAAAGTGGCACTACCTGTTTCCAGGGCTTGTAAATTAAATGCTTCTAGTGGGCCTGCAGCACTGATTGTGCCACCCACCTAAATAGCACTTATAAACATGTCTCAGGGTCGCCATTGCAGGCTGTGTGTGCAGTTTTAAACTGCCATGGCAAGCTGACAAAATAAACCTTTTGCCAAGCCCAAACCTTCCTTTTTAGTGCATATAATATATGCATTGCAAGAAGTATAGCCACTTTGCTGAAATGTATGATTAGACATAGGAAACATCTTGAACTATGTTTTTCTTGATAACATGATTTTAGTCTAAAACTTCTTATCTGTAAATGAGTCTTCTAAATATCTTTTGTAAGGCTGTTTTTATACAAAACTTTTAAACTGTTTTTATAAAATATGTAATATGAAATTTTATAATACTTGTAACATGAAATGTTAAAATTGTGCTTTTATGTTTTTTTCTTGTTATTTTAAATTGAAAACCGAATAAAGCTAATTTCTGATTCTGATACATATATATGACCCCCAGATTACTCCCTGGACTTCCAAGGGGGCAGGGAGCAATGCATTTAAAAAGAGGACATGTACTCTTAAGTTGTACATGTCCAAGTAGTAAAAAAAACTCTTACATGTGTTTATCACTCCTTCAAGGCCTACCTCTCTCATAGGATAACTTTGGATTTGCTTTAATATATTTAATAAGCTGTTACCTTCGAATTGGAACAAGTAACTCATTCATTTTGGGGACTTTGGAATTGTAATGAAAGATCCTAACTTGTGAGAAAGTTGGATTTTAAATTACAATTTTGAAAATGCCACTTTTAGAAAGTTACAAAAAAAGGAGATTTACCTATGCCTCTGATATTATTTAAACAATTAATGCAATTAAAACAAAACTTTATTAGTTTATCCTGACACTTTATTTATGTCATTTTATTTAATTGTCGATCATATTTTATAGTTATTCAAAGAAAGAACATCATCAACTGAACGTGTTGTCATACAGTTAAAAAATTCATAAATCAAGCAAAAGTCAATTTTACAGTGAAACACACAAAGAAATACAGAATATATTCAAATGTGAAAAAGACCAAATTAATATACAGTTGCCAAGGAACAAATTTATACACAAATAATTATACAGTTACCAAAAAACAGAGGAAATCAAAAACAATTATGTATTGAATTCCTAAGGGGTAAGAGAGAACTTTTTTTACAAAAAATACCCCTACAGTCTGATCAGTATCACATTTAATCTAGATTGATCAGAGGATGGATGCCGACGCGTTTCGAATCCCGCTGTATAAATCACTGGACTCTCATCAGGGCAGGATGAGTCGTATCCATGGGAAACTTATTTGTAGCCAAGGTTGCGCTTGCCTTTGAAATGTTGTCAAAGCCGTAGGTGTCACGCTTTATGGTATTGAGCCAGCGGCATGTTGCATGGCCGTCGTGTTTTTCAATTGGACTCCAGGTGCTGATTTGTTTAAAATTGCATTTTGCATACAGTGCTCAGGGGGTTGACACGTGACATCAATCTGATTGATGTCACGTGTCAACCCCCTGAGCACTGTATGCAACTGCGCATGCACGGACTCCCTCGACTAAACATACCCGTGAGTGAAATGCAATCGACCACGCTGGCAGTCAGAAAATCATAAGGCCACACGACCGCGAGGCAATTGACAATCAGCGGCATTGATTCCCGCCCCTCTCCGGTCCACTGACGAAAATGCAATTTTAAACAAATCAGCACCTGGAGTCCAATTGAAAAACACGACGGCCATGCAACATGCCGCTGGCTCAATACCATAAAGCGCGACACCTACGGCTTTGACAACATTTCAAAGGCAAGCACATGAATAGGCTGTATCAGGGGGTATGCAGCCCGTCTTACAAACTGCTGCCTACCCTTTGTAGATAGTCTGGAGCCAGGGCAAGAAATGCAGGGCATCTTTACACTTAAAAGGTAAGCCTCTAGAAGCTTCTCCCACTTCAAAGGCAGAACTGGGTAGAAATATTGTACCTCAGACACCAACTCCTCAGTCCACTTCTGGGCCTGTGGATACTCTGCCAGGATGAAGGACTGATGTGCTTCTGAAATGACTGCCACTGGGCTGAACTACTGCTCTGACGGACTACTGCCCTGCTTTGATGACCTGCTGCCTGAAAACCCTTTTGCCTGGGTGAGAAGGACTGTACCTGCATTTGTTGAACCCAGGACCCCAGAGTGACTCCAAGGGCTAGTTGGCTGGTGTCCTGACTTGAGCTTTAGGGACATAAGACTCCCACAACCTCATCTCCAGCACCTGCACTTTGCCATCTGTGAGTCTAATCTGCCAAGTGGTGCCACCCCAGTCCTGGACCCTTGGAAGTTGGTCTAAGATGTTCTGCGAGCCTCTGTGGATCCAACTGAATCGACACATTTGTGCTTCTTTTGGCACCATTTTCTCTAACATCTGCACATCCCTGGTTCTACTGATTGGATTTTTGTTGTTTTGGTCATGTCTTAGTTATTAAAAAATGTTCTCTATTTGTATACTCTGGTGTGGGATCCTTTTTGTGTGGTGTTTTCACCTTTGTACTGTTTGAAGTGTTGCACACATACTTTATACATTGTTTTTAAGTTGAGCCTGACTGGTCTGTGGCAAGCTCCCAGAGGGTTGAGCACAGGTTAGTTCAAGATTGGCTTGTGCCTCATCCTGACCAGAATTGTGCTTGCTGCTTGACCAGGGCTCACACCCAAGTCAACCAGCAACCCAATTTCTTACAAATTATATCAGTCCTACTGTATGCTGCCACCAACCTTTTTTTTTTTAACTGATATAACAAGAAACAGTGGATGCTCATGTCAGTCTTACATTTTCTCGTTTAGTAGAGACATATGTTTATTATTTCTTAGGAACATGTGTTTATTTTTGTCCCTGTAGAGAAAAACTGGAGGATAATGCACAACATAATTTGATAAGCAATTGCAGATTTAAAAATAAATAGCTATGGAATGGTGATGTAAGCATCCTGTGTGGATAGCACAGAGCTTAGTGCAGTGGGTGGGGAAAAAACTGTGTGACAGCAAAACTTCTCAAAAGCATGGTTTGGGCCCAGTAGTGTGTGGTGAGCTAGTTCAGGTGGAATAGTCTGGCAACCAATCGTTATGGTAATAAAATGTCAGTATAAAGATCTTAATTTTGCTTGTTCAACCACTTTCAAATAGTCTGCATTTTAACCCTGATGTGTTTATCCTCTGGCCATTATCATGAAAGTATTACCATTTAAATGCATCTCGTGTGGCAGTAGTAGTAGGCCCCTCAAACTGTCCCTATAGGAAAATCAATCCGCACCTAAAGTATGTGAGTTTTGCAGAATTAACTGATGTTCAAAATATAAGGCAGCATACAATATAGCATCAGTCAGTGTCTTTGGGGCGGATGAGATTAGAGGACCATAAGACACTGCAATTCTGAGGAGATAAACTGATGCAGTTTTATTTGAGGCACTGCAGTCATGCAGTTAGTTCTCTTCCAGGGGATCCTCATCAATAGCCATACGCATTAGAATATTCCCGCCCAACGCTTGGGACCCCGGAAACACAATAATATATGTGCCCCACATATATATAATTATATATATATATACCCATATATATATATACAAATAAGCAACTGCAGCCTTATACACATCAGAGCTGAATCATGCTGTAAGGACTTCCCATAATTACATGATAAAACATGCATTAGAAATAGGGAAAAAACACCAATAAAACATGTTTTGAAACTGTTTTAATGCACAGCAGACAATAGAAAATCCCATACAGGACTGAAAGCATAGACCGCTCCCAGGCTGCATTGCAAATCACAGTCTAAAAAGACTGAAAAGCTAACTCATAGCAACATAGAAATAAACTGACACCGTGCCTTTAAGGCACTCCTGACCCCCACCTTCCCATCATCCCTCAGGGGTGGCAGTTGGCTCAGTTGTTCTTTCCGGCTCCTTCTGGAAGGATCCTGGCAACACAGCTCCACTACTTTCTGATTTTATCAGAAATTCTCTTCACTTTTTCACAACTTTTATACCTTACATCGATGTTTTTCATCTTTTGAAGTAAGGGTCTGTCTTTTTTAGACCGTTTTTGGCTTTTTAAACACCTTAAAATGCCGTCTTTTTTTTACTCCTGCCCTTCTTGTGGCGAAAAGAAGGCCGAGACGGACTCGCATGAGGTCTGTATTCTTTGCCTCCCTGAGGATCATGATCCCAATGCCTGTCCTCACTACCAAACCCTGTCCAGGAGAACCCTGAAGGACAGGGAGAGAATTCGCCTTTATGGCCTGGCAGATAAATTATCTAGAGGAAGGTCTCTGGTAAGGAAGGGCTCCAAGAGGTCCAGAACTCCATCTAGAAGCAAGACCTCACGTCCTTCTACTTCAGCGTCGGGCTCGGTGCTGAGAAAAGATCTACCGGTGGGTCATTTATTCAAGAAAAGACCATCGACAGCGGGCTTGCCGTCGAGGAAGAAGACTCATTCAGGTACTTCGTCTACGTCGATGATTCGTGATTCTCCGCCGTCGTCAACCCGGCGACGATCGGCGTCGAGGAGCATCACCACACCGCCGTCGTCAACTCGGCGGCGATCGGAGTCGAGGGCCATCACCCCTCCGCCGTTGTCAACCCGGTGACGATCGGCGTCAAGGACCATCACCCCTCCGCCGTCGTCAACCCGGCGGCGATCGGCGCCGAGGGATAGGGAGCCTCCGCCATCGTCGACACGACGTTTGGTGTCGAGAGCAGGGTCGCCTCAGTCATCGCACGTTCAGCGATCGACGTCGAGGGCCAAGACCCCTCCGCCGTCGTCAACTCCGTGACGATCGGCGTCGAGGATGAGATCTCCGTCGTCTCGAAGGCGTTCGGCGTCGAGGGTGTAAAATACCCCACCGCTATTGTCTCGCAGACCTTCGACGTCGAGATTGGACACTACTCCGCCATCGTCTTGCCGATGTTCGGCGTCGAGAGAGAGCAGTCTTCGCCGTCACCTTCACACCGCCGTTCGATATCGAGGCATCAGCACCGTTCACGGCAGTGGTCACCGTCGAGCAGACGGTCGTCGTCGAGAAGACGGTCGTCGTCGAAGATGAGTGATTCATGCAGCGTCTTCACCGACGCCGAGAAGTCGAGAGAGATCGACGTCTAGAAGGCGTGCTGGTTCGCCATCGAGAGGTTCGCACCCGATGTCGAGACCCGCCTCAATAAGGTCTAGAGAGGGATCGGTGGTCCTGGTGACGGAGTCAGCCTCACGCCATTCGTCCTCTCATTCATCCATGCGGGCCTCTTCAAGATCAGCCTCCCCGGCTGGTGGAAGAAGCGGACAGACAGAGCGCAGAGCCCATACGGGGCGGTCTCCTGAGGAACGGTGCTATAGATCTTGTTCCCCCATACGGGAGGAATGTGCCATCAGATCACGGGAGAAGTAGAAGAACACCATCTACTTCCTCTACCCGCTCCTCAAGGAGGGATTATTCACCCACGCTCTCGAACAGCCCTACCTCTAGGGTCTCTCCAATAGATGACATTAATACCTACCATGAGGTTCTGCAGAGAGGGGCTCAGAAACTTAATATCGAGATGTCTGTTCCTCAAATCACACGACAGTGATTTTCG